>NW_026991449.1:705432-1058148 GCF_036370855.1 Dromaius novaehollandiae | reverse complement strand
AAATCCCTATGGCAGCCTCGTCCAAGTTAATTGTTGTCCCTTCCAAGTGAAAGCCAAGAGATCTTGGCTATCTTCAGCTATCGGTATACTAAAAAAGGCTGCTGTTAGGTCGATCACAGTAAAATAAGTTGCCCAAAGGGGTATCTGTAGTAAAATGGTTGATAGGTCGGGGACTACTGGATGTGGAGCAACTACCTGTTGGTTTATAGCCCTTAAGTCTTGTACAAACTGATACTCTGGATCACCATCAGAGTCTTGTCTGTTCTTTTTAACTGGCAGAATTGGGGTGTTGTACGGGGATTCACAGACTCTAAGGATACCCAGTTTCAAATAATGATTGATTTGTTTTTGGATGCTCTTCTCTGCTTCCTTTGGGATAGGGTATTGCTTAACTGCAGGAGGCAATCCCCCCTTTGTTTTTATCGAGACTGGACTAGCTGATTTCAGTAGTCCCACATCCATTCCTGAAGAGCTCCATAACTTTTTAGAAACTGGTTCTAAACCTGTTGGAATTTGCAGATTAGTTGACTCTGGTTCTGGTGTCTTAGCCAGAACACATGAGCCCATAATTATTAATTCCACCTCTTCTGGCTGTAAGCAGATCTGAGTATCCAAGGCTTGCAGGAGATCTCTCCCTAAAAGGCACATGGGCGCGTCTGTGGAAATTATAATACATCCCCACACTGTTTTACCCCCAATAGTGAGTACTAAGGGCTTAGATAACATTCGTTTGCCTTTTCCCGCTACTCCTTGCATCATTATTTTATCTGGTGACTTGCATCCTTTAGGCTCAAACTTTAAAAGGGAAAGGGTGGCTCCAGTATCCACTAGAAAGGGAACTTCTAAGCCTTCTATATTTGCCATTACCTGCCCTTCAAATCCAAATCTACATCCCATGAATTTACCCCCATTTCCACAGTATTTTCTGAGTCTCCTATCTCCTGTCATTGTGGACTGATTTGATTGCCTCATGCTGGCCCCTCTATTCCCAAGTGCACAGGGCCTCACTGGGCATTCCTGCTTCCAGTGTCCTTGTTCCCCCCAAGAATGACAAACATCATTAACTCTTAATTGTACACCACCTTCACTTTGACTCCATCTATCTCCCCTGGTTCTTCCGCGCCCCCTCCCCTTGCCAGCCTGGCATATGCTCTTTAAAATACTTTTGTGTATCAGGGGCTGCTTGATCTATAAAAACAGTAATTGCAAGGAATGCAGACTGCTTGTAACTGCCTTATCTTCCCAGCTGGAACCAGCTCTGAGGCCCTTTTCTTACTGGACTAAGTAAAAGTTCATTATTTTCGATAAGTGCGGCCTAAGGCTTCAGCAAATTTAGCTCCTCATGCCAGGCAAGTTTTAGAGAAGTTGTGCTAAGCGGCTGCCTGTAGGCAGTTTCAGTTTGCTCTTCCTTAACACAAGGATCCTGCCTGGAAAGTACCAAGTGTGATGACATGGCTGTAGGCCTGGCAGGGCAGGTGGGGTTTTTCCTGCATGCTGCCAGTGAGGGGAATGGGCTTGAGCAGCAGTGCTTGGATCCAGCAGGTCAGCCCCTGGGTGTGCAGCTGGTGCTGGCAGCAGGGCTTTGGTTTCATGAGCGTGGGCCCCTCTTTGTGCATGAAGGCTGGCGTGGAGAGATGGTCCCCACGTGCCCCCTGGGGGCAAAAGCAAGAAAAGCACAAGCCCCGTGAGTAGGAAGAGGTGCACAGGTGAGGGCAGGGCCTGCTTGCCCAGGTGGCCTGGCGGTCCAGCAGCTGGACGTCCCGAAGGCGAGCCAGCAGCGAGGCACCAAGGCTGGGGGGTGTCACGCTTCATCAGGAGGAGAGTGTGCCCGTGTGCTGCCGTGAGGCTCAAGCCGGTGGCCAAGGTGGTGAGGAGAGCCCAAAAGTCGGTGCCCCTGAGGGGAGAGGAGGATGCATGGAAGAGTGAGGAAGCGATGGTGTGGGAGGGCAAGGCAAAGGTGCAGGGTGATGTGGAGCAAAGAAAGCCTGGAGGGGCCCAGCGCAGTGCGTGCACGCCAATAGGGAAGTGCTTAGAGAGCAACAGTCTGGAGAAATGAATCTCTGACAGCTTTTGTGGGAAATCTGCAGAGGCGGGCACCTGTCTCAGGGGTCCGTCCGCTAATGCCTGCAGCCTGGGGACCAGACAGGAGCACTTTGCAGTCTGTGTGCAGCTGCGGGCCTGCAGCGTGGCATGCCTGGAGCGCTGCGGTGGATGGCTGCAGCCTCTTTGGGAAGGCCCGTCTGGGAAGGTGCGGAGGGGCAGTTGGCCTTTCTGTGAGAAAGCAGCGGGAATGCAGGACGCTCTGCCTAGGGCTGGACGGTGAGGCATATGGGTGAGGCTTAGTGGCCCGAGCAAGAGGAGTGGTCTTGCAGTGGCTGGCTGTGTGCTCTAGAGGGCCTGAAGAAGGGCAGCATCTGCACGGTGTAGGAGGCAGAGAGGTGGGGAGAGGAAAATTCCTGCTGCGGCACAGATGGCAGCTCGGAGCTGGGCTCAGAAGCTGGCACCAGAGGCTGGGAGGCAAAGCCCTGGTGCTGGAGGTGCCCCCGGTGAGCAGCAAGGCCTTGTGATGTCGGTGCTAGCACGGTCACCAGCAAGGCCTTGTGATGCGGGTGCCCCTGGTGGCCAGCAGGAGGTGGTCACGGGGGTCCCCATGGCAACGTGCAGGGCTTTGTGATGGGGGTAGCATCATGCCCCCAAGGCCATTGTGATGGGGCAGTGCCCGTGGTGACCGAGTCCATGCTGGGAGCAGAGCCCCTGGCTGTGCCCTCTGAGGAGAGCAGCTCGCTGAGGAGGGAGCAGCTCTCTTGAGTGCCAGAGTGGCAGGTGCGCAGGAGAAGCTCCTGCTGATGGACAAGGGGCGGCAGGCGAATGCCGGCTCCCAGCCCGTGGATGGGCTTTCTGTGAGGCCGAAGCGCAGAAGCAAGGTGAGCGGTGGGGCTGGAGGGAGAGGCAGGCAGCAGGGCTGGGAGCCGCACGGAAAGCATGAGGACGGTGGGGAAGAGGAGGTGGGGCAAGCGAGCCAGGCCTGATCTTCTCTGGCCAGGGGGTATTTCTTGCTGGTGCTGGGGATTTTCTGGTGCACAAAGCACACCGACTGGGGTGCTGCAAGGCCCAAATGGAGCCTGTGAGCTGTGCTGAGGGTCAGAGAGCATCTCCAGGCTTAGCACAGCTGGGTCGTGCTAGGCCATGAGCTTCCCTTTGCCATGGGGCCGGGCTTTCCTGTGCCTGAGGGGCCGCTTGTACGAACGCAACCGCCTCCATCATGTGCTTCCTTCTCCCTGCAGGGGGGCCAGCGGGAGCCGCATGCAGTGACGCAACGCATCCCGACCCCGACTTCATCGCAGCAAAGGGACAGGCGGCCGTTGCTGCCCGGCCCACAGAGCTGGCAAGACCCTGAAGACGTCATCGCGAAGGTAGCGAGCTGAGCAGCGATGGTGGCAAAGCCTCTGCCTGACTGTGCATAGCTGCCAAGCAGCAGGCGGGAAGTGGTGGGAGGGAGCAGGAGGAGCGCCTGCTCTGCATGGCAGTCGGCAAGGACATGGCTCGAGGTTTCCGAGGGAGCTGCCTTTGCCCATCTCTTGCCCAGTGGTGACCAGCCTTCTCCCCACGCAGCCTTTGGGAGCCAGCTGCGTGGGAGAGTGCTGCTGTTGTGGAGGGTTTCAGGGGCCACAGGGAGTGTGCATGTGGGAAGGCTGGGGGGGAGGGGTAAAGGGCAGCAGTAACTTGGCCTTCCTCATGGGCTTTGATTGCAGATGGCGGAGGACACTGTGAGGGAGGTTCTCGACTCGGTGCAAGCTCTTCATGCCTCCAGCAGCCTTGTGAAGAAGGCTCCTCCGGGGCGCCGGGAGACACTGCACAGCAGGCCTTGTGCAAGAGCAGAGACACCGCATCGGCCCGGCTTAGCGCCTCACGCAACCAAGGCAGCTAGGCAGGCACGTGGAGGCCTGGAGGCCTCTACAGGTCAAAGAGCGGCATCCGCACGTCGACCTCCAGAAAAATCCTGCAGATCTTCTTTGAGATGCACGGCCACTGCTGAGGCTCTGGAGGATGTGGCAAGGAGAGTGCCTGCCTCTCCAAAAGCTAAGCAGGAAGCTGGCGCTCTCCCCCGAGCAATTCAAGCTCCTGTCTCCTATTTGCCTGAGGCCAGGCCTGGGTCTTCCGCGCTGGGAAAAGCAAGGATGCTGCAAGCTGTTGAGAACATCCTTGCAGATGTGTGCATGGAAATGAGGGCTGAGGACCAGAGACCTGCTGCACACAGCCCCGCACTGCCTGCCGCACCTCTGATGCACGCACTGCTGGCGCTCGCGTCTGCAGCCTTGAGCCGTCCTGATGATGCGAGTGCGGGACATGGCCGGGAGCTCAGGGCAGCCGGGCCACAAAGGACCTTGGCATACACCATTGCTCTAGCAGGCCTGGCAAGCGCATTGCAGAAGGAGAGCAGGGAGCGTGGCAAAAACACAGCTGCCACAGCTCTGCAAGGGCCAGATTGCAACAGGCGTGGGGGCAAAAGGAAGGTCATGGGGGCCGGTGCACCAGCTTCCCCGGGCAGGGGCCATGGACTGGTCACACTAGGATGGCAACTTGCAGTGCAGAGGCCCAAACAGCAGCCTCTGGGCATCATCTGTCGCCTTCAAGGCACGCCACTGCGCATACACCCCGACAACCCCTCGCAGTATCTCGCCGTGCTCTCAATCAAAACAGAGACGCTGGAGGAGCTCGACAGGAGCTGCGTGGCGCGCACCGGGCAGAGCTTGGCTCAGCTGCGAGAAGCCTTTCTGGAGAGGAAGGAGCCGAGGCCAAAGGAGAGGGAGGTCGAGGAAGAGGAGGGCAAGGGGAAACGTTTCTCCCTGACAGCATCGGGATGCCTCAATGTTCGCCCCAAGGAGGTGAGTGCAAAGGGTGGGCCAGGGCAGATGGTGACCCTCCGTGTGCTGGGGCCAGCCGCTGCGCCCTGCTGCAACAGTGTGATGGTGGCAGTGCTGGCAGGGCCACGGGGGGCATTGCTGGTGGGAAAAGCAGCTGCCTTCACAAATCTCCCTCTCTGGCTTCAGCTCTGTGCCAGAAACTCCTTCTATAACCTGTGGCAACCGGAGGTGACGCGAGTGGAGCTCCTGAAGGATGCGAGGTCCAAGTGGGAGGTGCTGGAGCGGCTGTACGCCCATGCGCCCAGGAGGGAGCGCAAGATGGGAGCTGGGAAGAGAGTCCGGGGAGCACCAGAGGATGCTGGCGTGGAGTGGAGCGATGAGGAAGAGGACGTTGAAGAAGAACCTTTGGAATGGGAGGAGCTGGAGAAAAACACAGCCTTGGTCATGAGCTGGGTCAGACCGAGCCTCAGGAGCCTCTTGGCAGACCCACAGCCGTGTCCTGAGGAGGTGCCCTGCTCACCCGTTGTGAAGGGCAGAGATGCTGCCAGGGAGGCAGCTGGTGACCTGCAGAGCACGCCTCTGGCCCCAGCAGTGCCCCGAGGAGCCGTGGCAGCGGCATCTGCTTTGGCAGGAGGCTGCCAGGACGCGGGGGACAGTGTGCCTCTGGCTCCACTGGCCAGCACAGGAGCAAAGGCAGAGGCCTCCCCTGCAGCCAGAGGCCCTGAGGATGCAGGGGAAAATGCTCCTCTGCCTCCATCGCTTCCCGCAGAGGCTGCGCCAAAGGCCTCCCAGTTGTGCGGAGGCCCTTGTGGGGAGAGCAACAGCCTGCCTCTCCAACCACCATTGCCCGAAGAAAGCGCAGCAGAAGGCTCTGCCCTGGCCGCAGGCCTTCCTCACCAGGTGAGCAAGGAGCATGGCGTCGGCACCCACCACCAAAGGGAGGTGCGGTGTGAGCAGCGTCTGGGGTGTGCAGGGTGGGTGAGAAGAGCTGCCCCATTGCATGGGTCCCCCGCGGCCGTGGTGAGAAGCTGTCCCCCCAGCCCTTTGCGCTCTGCACTCTCTGTCCTGGGGAAGATGCCTGGTGCTCTGTGTTTCCAAGTGCCAGAGGCCCAGGGCTGACGTGCCCTCCCCGGCCTGCACAGCATCCAGCCCTGGGGCATGGATGCTGAGCAAGGAGGGCAGGGGCAGCCCCAGCAGCAGCCGCCTCCCACAGCCAGCGAGCCAGCCCCCTTGTGCCACGTACCCGGCCACCTCCATCCCCCGCTGCCCGTCGTGGCCCCCGGCCCAGCCCTGCTGCTACGGCCCCAAGACAAGCCTTGTGCCATTGCCCAGCCAGCTGCATGTGCCTCCCCTTGGGGCTCGCGGCCACTCACAGCATCCCCCCACCCCAAACCCTTTGCCCCCTCCTATATCCCAGGGCACCAGGATGCTGAGCATGGCCAGCTGATATCACACAGGGCTGTGTTCCTGCTCTCCCCATGCAGGTTGCCTGTGAGCCCAAAGAGGAGCACAAGTCATCGTCTTCCCTCCGGCCCTGCGGGAGGGCGCGGGAGCTGGGAGCTGGGAAGAGAGTCTGGGAAGTGCCAGAGGATGCTGGCGTGGAGTGGAGCGATGAGGAAGAGGATGTTGATGAAGAGCCTTTGGAATGGGAGGAGCTGGAGGAAAACATGGCCTTGGTCATGAGCTGGGTCAGACCGAGCCTCAGGAGCCTCTTGGCAGACCCACAGCCGTGTCCTGAGGAGGTGCCCTGCTCACCCGTTGTGAAGGGCAGAGATGCTGCCAGGGAGGCAGCTGGTGACCTGCAGAGCACACCTCTGGCCCCAGCAGTGCCCCGAGGAGCCGAGGCAGCGGCATCTGCTCTGGCGGGAGGCTGCCAGGATGCGGGGGACAGTGTGCCTCTGGCCCCATCAGCCAGCACAGGAACAAAGGCGGAGGCCTCCCCCGCAGCCAGAGACCCTCAGGCTTGCCCTGCACTTGCCCAGCCCCTCGCCCACGGCTCTCCTTCCTCCACAGGCATCACCGCCCTCCCGCATGCTGCGCCTTCCAGGCGATGGCCATTGCGGCTCAGGGCAGCGCTTCGGGCTCTGCGCAGAGCTTTTAGCTGCCGCTGTGACTCAGGGCAGTGAGAGGAACAGCGCGAGGATGCAGCTGCCAGACAGGTGGCCCGAGATGGGAGATGGCGCAGAGCAAAGAGGCAGAGCGACGGAGGCTCTCTCCTGGCTGCTACAGCAATGCTACTGCGTCGTGTCCCACAGCCCATGTGCTGCTCCAAATAAACCCTCGGCAGCTGTTCCCGCTGTGTTACTTGGTGTCAGGGAACTGTCAGGAGAAAGACTAGTGCAGGCGCTGCCAAGGAAGGCAGTCAGGGCTGCAGAGAAAGCCCTACAAGCAGTCGCAGAGTGAGAGAGCAGCTGGGGTGGGAAGGGTCTTCCGGAGGTGTCTGCTGCAACCTCCTGCTGCAAGTGGAGGCAAGCAGAGGAGGTTTCGCAGGGCCTGTCAGGGTCGAGCTCTGACTGTCTCTGGCGATGGATTCCCGCACGGCCCTGGCACCCTGCTCCAGTGTTGCACCACCATTCGGCTTCCAAGGCCATTTGCAGTCTCTGAGGGGACTTTTCCCTGCCACAAGCCGTGCCGTTGCCCTCAACCTGTCCCCAGGCCCCTCAGGACGTCTCTGGCTCCATGCTCTCTGCACGCTCCCGTTAGGCACTTGCAGGCAGCAGTGAGATCCCCCTACGCCTTCTCTTCTGCCGGCTGCACCAAGCCAGCACCCTTGGTCTCTGCTCCTGTGTGCTGTGCTGCAGCTGCCAGGCAGCTTGGGGGCCTGCGCTGGGCTTGCTGCAGTGTGGCCCCATCTGCGTGGGCCAGGGGGCTGGGGATATGGGTGCAATGGGGTGGGGGCCTGGGATATGGGTGCAATAGGGCGGGGGCCTGGGGATGTGGGTGCAATGGGGCAGGGGGCCTGGGGAGGTGGTTGCAATTGGCAGGGGCCTGGGGACATGGGCGCAAAGGGGCAGGGGGCTGGGGATATGGGTGCAATGAGTCGGGGAAGCTCCGGATATGGGCGTAATGGGGCAGGGGCAGGGGCCTGGGGACGTGGGTGCAATGGGGTGGGGGGCTGGGGACACAGGTGCAATGGGCCAGGGGGCTGGGACCATGGGTGCAATGGGGTGGGGGGCCTGGGTTCAGGGGTGGTGATGTGACCTCACGCCTGAGTCCATGGGTGCAAAGGGGGTCGACACCTGGGTCCATGGGTGGTGGTGGGTGCTGATGGGGCCGCCACCTGGGCCCATGTGTGATAACACGGGTGCAATGGGGCTGGACACCTGGGTCCATGGGTGGTCACAGGTGCTGATGGGTGGCCACCTGGGCCCATGGGTGATAACATGGGTGCAATTGTTACAAGACAACCCTGAGAAGCTCAGAAAGAATGTTTGAAGTAGGTAGATTTGGATAACTTCTATCTTAGACAGAATTTGCTTAGCATGAGTAGCCACACACTTGCTTAGCATGAGTAGCTAAATTTGCTGAAGCCTTAGGCCACGCTCCTAGTTCGGTAAGAAAGGGCCCCAGAGCTGGTGCAGGCTGGAAAGATAAGGGAGTTACAAGCAGTCTGCATTCCTGTGCCCCACTCTCCGAAAGGGAGGATGTCAAGGCTGTGAAATAAGGCCTGTTTGGGCGCCAGGACCTTGGGAAGCAAAGCCTCCTCTCACTGTTGAAACTGTGTTAATTAAGGGGTCTGGATTATGTCCTCTTCCTCAGGACCTTGGGAGATAACATCTACTGACCTAGCTGGGGCAGTGTTAATTGATCAGGACCTTGAGAAGCAGGGGTGGGACCCAGGGAATGAAGAAATCACTAACCAATCAGTGTAAAAGGGAAAGTCGCAAATCTGGCAATTTGTTTGTATAAATGCTACTTGAAAAGTTGGGGTGTGTGTGCTCGATTTGTGGGAAACCACCGAGCACCCAGGCTTGCGCAACTCTGAAATAAATAAACAAATGTCTCTCCTGAGTGTGTAATTATTGGCTTATTGCACACCGGGCAACGAATCCGCTTTTCGGACAACACATGGATGGGTGTGGGTGCTGATGGGATTGGATGCCTGGCTCCAGGGGTGCAACGGGGCTAGACGCCTGGGGCCCTGGGCAGCTCCTCACCCATGGGTGCCACCTTGGGCAGGTTTCCACATCTTCCAGTAGACCTATGGGTGCCGGGGTGGGCCGGGGACCACCTACCAGCACTCGGCCTTCGATGGGCGCCACTCCCTGAGCTCCCACTGCTGGCTCCGCGTCCCCCCCTGTGACAGAGCCAACTCCATCCCCATCCCAATGGTGTCCCCGTCCCCACATCGTCCCCATCTCCATGGCGTCCCCGTCCCCACATCGTCCCCATCCCCCCATCATCCCCATCCCCACAGTGTCCCCCTGTCCCTGTGACAGAGCCAACTCCATCTCCAGCCCCACGGTGTCCCCATCCCCACATCGTCTCCAGCCCCACGGCGTCCCATCCCCCCAGTGGCCCCATCCCCATGGCATCCCCATCCCCACGTCGTCTCCGTCCCCACATCGGCCTCGGCCTCCCACATCGCCTCCGCGCTCCCGCCCACCACGCGCTCCGCGGAGATCCGCCCGGCGCCCGGGGGCGTCACCGCTGCCGCGCCTCGCCATTGGCGGGCGGCCGCCGGCGGGGCCAATGGCCGTGCGACAAGGCGGAGCGGGAGCCGCGGCTCGGCGCTGCGCAGCGCCCTCCGCAAGCGCCCTCGCTGTCGCTTCTCCCAACCCGCCGCGCCGGGATCAGCCCAGCGCCTGGGGACGCCTCAGCCGACAAGAGCCGCTATTGGCGGGCGGGGCAGCCAATGGCGGTGCGCCACAGCGGAGCCAATGGTGGCGCGGGGGCGTGGCCGCCGTGGGCTTCGGCGCCGGGTGAGGGCGAGGGCGCTGGCAGCGAGGAGGCGGTAGCGGGGCGGGCGCTGGGGCCGGGGCTGCTGCTGCTGGGCGGCGGCGGCGGCGGTGGCAAGCGGTGAGTGCGGGCGGGGCCCCCGGGCCCCCCTCTGCCCCTCCCCCGGCGCCGGGCTCCCCGTCAGCGGCCCCACAGACCGGCCTGCAACCGCCCCCGGGAGGTGCTGCCCCCCCGATCTTCCCCCCGGGACGTGCTGCCCCCCCGGAGCCCCCCGACCTGCCCTCCCGGAATGTGCTGCCCCCCCGACGTGCCCCCCCTGTGTCATGCTGCCCCCCTGACCTGCCCCCCGGGACGTGCTGCCCCCCCCGACCCCCCCGACTTCTCCCCCCGGGACATCTTGATCCCCCGGATGCCCCCCAACGTGCCCCCCCCGGCCCCTCACCACCCCCCGTGTCCCCGCAGGCCCCCACTCCCTGCGCTACTTCCACACCGCCGTGACGGAGCCCAGCCCGGGGCTGCCCGCCTTCGTCTCCGTGGGCTACGTGGACGGAGAGCTCATCGATGGCTACGACAGCGAGACGCAGAGGGCGGTGCCGGGTGCGGCCTGGATGGAGCAGGAGGGTCAGGACCACTGGGACAGGCAGCCCCAGAACGCATATGGCAATCATTAGTCTTCCAGAGTGGAGCTGGACACACTGCAGAAGCGCTACAACCAGAGCGGGGGTGAGCGCGGGCCGGGGCTCCCAGCGGCAGCTGCTCGCTGTCAGCGCTGGGGGCTGCGGGTCTGGGGTGCCCCCGGCCCTGCGCTGGGTGCCGTGTCCAAGCCCCTGTGCGGGGCCGGGGCTGCCCCTGAGCCCCCGTCTCCCTGCTTGTGTCTCAGGGTATCACACAGTGCAGCGCACGTACGGCTGTGACCTCCTGGAGGACGGTGGGATCTGGGGGTTTCTGCGGGATGCCTACGACGGGAAGGATTTCATCGCCTTTGACAAGGACACGCTGACATTCGTCATGGCGTATGCTGCTGCGCTAATCACCAAGAGGAAGTGGGAGGCAGAGAATGAGCCTGAGAGGCTGAAGCACTACCTGGAGAAGAGCTGCATGGAGTGGCAGTGGAGATACATGGAGTACAGGAGGGCTGCGCTGGAGAGGAGAGGTGAGGGCGAGGCGGGACCCCCCGGACACGGGGACGGGCCCCGGGCTCGGTGTTATGGAAATGAGGCTTGTCAGCCACCATAACAGGGCCCGACCCTAGGTTCCCGCAGAAAAGTTTGGCGCCAAATCAAAGCAAATGAAATAATGAAATTTTAATGACACGCGTGCGGTAATTACAGCTCGAGCTGGGTGTCTCCGAAGAGGGACCCCAAACAAAGAAATGCCTGGGCAATTATACCTTCCAATGTAAGCTCTCCACCCCTCAGGCAGTAGTTTGGACCAATAGTAATATTTGGGCCTGGAGTCTCCTGCTCCTTATTGGGTCTCATCCCTGTGCCTAGGCAGGCTGTTTATCTTTACTGTTATGGTTTTTGTTGACAGATGTGTCTTGGTTCCTCGGGTCCCGCCCTTGTCTCTCCAGGCTCTGACAAAGAGGTGTTGTTCCAGCAATTAGCACTGCCCCAGCAGTGACAATAGGTGTTATCTGCCAAGGTCCTGATGAAGGGATATAATCCAGACCCCGAGATAGTCCAGACCCCCTAATTAACACTGTTTCAGCAATGAGAGGAGGCTTTGTTTCCCAGGGTCCTGGTGCCCAAGTAGGCCTTATTTCAAAGCCTTGACATCCTCCCTCCCAGAGCGTGAAGCACAGGAATGCGAACTGCTTGCAACTCCCTTATCATTCCAGCTTGAACCAGCTCTCAGTCCCTTTTCTTACTGAACTAGGTAAAAGTTCATTATTCCTCATGATTTATAAAACTGACTGATTATGCTTGCCATAAAATGGACACCCCTGTCTGAATCAGTGGCTTCTGGGACTCTGTACCTGGGTATGATTTCTTTCAGTAAGGCTTTTACTACCCGCCCTGTGTCAGCCGTTCTTGTTGGGAAAAGTCCTACCCAGCCATTTTAGGCTAGCATGTGCGCATATTCTTGCTATTTTTCCTTTTAGTGTTCTATTCATTCTTTCTACTTGTCCTGAAGATTGTGGGTGATAAGGGGTTGTAGGTTTCTTTTTATGCCTAATGATTTCTATAACTGAGTGATTATGCTTGCCGTAAAATGGGCACCCCTGTCTGAATCAGTGGCTTCTGGGACCCCATACCTGGATATGATTTCCTTCAGTAAGGCTTTTACCACTCCCCGTGTGTCGGCCTTTCTTGTTGGGAAAGCTTCTACCCAGCCTGATAACTGATCTACTGTCACTAACAAGTGTTTGTAGCCATTGGCAGATGGCATATCCGCATAATCTATTTGTAGCTTTTGGAAAGGGAAGTAGGCCCATGACCGTCCCCCTAACTCTGAGCTTGGCTTGTTATTTGAAAACTTCTGGCAGGTCGGGCAGCTATTTGTTATTCTTTTAGCAGCCGCGTAGATTCCTGGAGCAGCCCATACTTTCTGTACCTGGTTAGCCACCGCCTCCGCTCCCCCATGAGCTTTATCGTGAAACCACCTAGCTATAGTAATTAAATTTTTTTTTTTGGTAGAATTGGTTTTCTTCCAAGTGTCCATATTCCATCATCACTTTGTTTTGCTTCCCACTGCTCCCATTGTTTTTTCTCTTCCACTGAGCAGTCTTTTTCATACGTGGTTTTGGGGTCTATTAAAATTGGCCATTCACTCTGGTCCATCCTTGGAACTGCCCCCATACATTCTCTCAGAGGTTGTCGAGCTGCAGCCTTCGCAGCAGCGTCGGCTAAAGCATTTCCTCTGCTAATTTCTGTAGTGTCTTTAGTATGGGCTGGGCAGTGTATTACAGCAATTTCTTTGGGCAGTTGGACTGCTTCCAGCAAATTACGTATTTCTTCTCCATTAGCTAATTTCTTTCCTGATGACGAAAAGAATCCTCGCTCTTTCCATAACATCCCTGTTACATGACCTACTCCAAATGCATATTTAGACTCGGTATAGATATTTACCTGCAGGTTCTTACCAATTTTTACTGCTTGGGTCAATGCTATTAATTCTGCTCCTTGAGCACTTACAGACGGAGACAAAGGATTGGCCTCAAGTACCTCAAAGAGGTTAGTGACAGCATAGCCGGAGTGGTGCCTTCCGTCCAAATACTAGGATGATCCATCTGTAAACGGAACTAAGTCTGGGTTTCCCAAAGGTTCGTCTTTAAGGTCCTCCCGGGGCTTGCTCGAGCTGACGATCACCTGCTCACAGGAATGATGTGGTTCTCCATCCTCAGGTAGAGGCAATAGTGTTGCTGGATTTAAGATGTTGCATCTCTTTAAGGTCCCATTATCTGCATGCAGTATTATCAGTTGATAGCGGTGAGCTCTCTGTGGGGATAGTGCTTGAGTCACGTATTGTTTCATTGACAGTTCTACTTCATGTGGCACATACACAGTCAATGAGTGACCCAAAACTACAGGTCATGTTTTTTTCAGTAAGAGCTGCCATAGCTGCTATTGCTCTGATGCATCCTGGAGTGCCTTTAGCTACCTCATCTAGCTGCGTGGAATAATAGGCCACTGGTCTGTGGTGAGGGCCTAGTTTTTGGGTGAGTACCCCACTTGCTACTCCCTGTCGTTCATGGACAAATAATTCCAATGGTTTGCTATAATCTGGTAACCCTAGAGCAGGGGCTGAAACCAACGCTTTTTTCACAGATGTAAAAGCTTTCTCCCTTTCTGGGCCCCAGGCCACAGGCTCTATCTCCTCCTTTTTTGTTGCCTGCACTAAAGGCTTAGTAAGTTCTGCTAACCCAGGAATCCACGGTTGGCAAAATCCTACAGCTCCTAAAAATCCCGTGTTGTTTTTTTGTTACAGGACGAGGCATATCAAGAATTGTCTTTACTCGTTCTGGATCAACTAACCTGTGTCCTTCTTTTAAGATAAAACCCAAATATTTTACCTCTCTTTGACACAGCTGGAGTTTAGACAGAGATGCCTGATGCCCTTTTTCTGCAAGAGCGTTACATGGAGAAACAGTGTCTTTTAAAAATGTCTCATAATCTTTACTTGCTAATAACATATCATCTACATATTGTATTACTACAGAATGTCCTGGAAGTTCGATATCTGAGAGGTCATTTTTGAGTATACGCGAAAGAATAGTCAGAGACCCAGTAAATCCCCCTGGCAGCCTTGTCCAAGTTAATTGTTGTCCCTTCCAAGTGAAAGCCAAGAGATCTTGGCTATCTTCAGCTATCGGTATACTAAAAAAGGCTGCCGTTAGGTCAATCACAGTAAAATAAGTTGCCCAAAGGGGTATCTGTAGTAAAATGGTTGATGGGTTAGGGACTACTGGATGTGGAGCAACTACCTGTTGGTTTATAGCCCCTAAGTCTTGTATAAACTGATACTCTGGATCACCATCAGAATCTTGCCTGTTCTTTTTAACTGGCAGAATTGGGGTGTTGTACGGGGATTCACAGACTCTAAGGATACCCAGTTTCAAATAATGATTGATTTGTTTTTGGATGCTCTTCTCTGCTTCCTTTGGGATAGGGTATTGCTTAACTGCAGGAGGCAATCCCCCCTTTGTTTTTATCGAGACTGGACTAGCTGATTTCAGTAGTCCCACATCCATTCCTGAAGAGCTCCATAACCGTTTAGGAACTGATTCTAACCTTGTTGGAATTTGCAGATTAGTCGACTCTGGTTCTGGTGTCTTAGCCAGAACACATGAGCCCATAATTATTAATTCCACCTCTTCTGGCTGTAAGCAGATCTGAGTATCCAAGGCTTGCAGGAGATCTCTCCCTAAAAGGCACATGGGCGCGTCTGTGGAAATTATAATACATCCCCACGCTCTTTTACCTCCAATAGTAAGCAATAAGGGCTTAGATAACATTCGTTCGCCTTTTCCCGCTATTCCTTGCATCATTATTTTATCTGGTGACTTGCATCCTTTAGGCTCAAACTTTAAAAGGGAAAGGGTGGCTCCAGTATCCACTAGAAAGGGAACTTCTAAGCCTTCTATATTTGCCATTACCTGCCCTTCAAATCCAAATCTACATCCCATAAATTTACCCCCATTTCCACAGTATTTTCTGAGTCTCCTATCTCCTGTCATTGTGGACTGCCTGGGAATTGCCTGGTCTCCTTCTCAATATTTGATTGCCTCATGCTGGCCCCTCTATTCCCAAGTGCACAGGGCCTCACTGGGCATTCCTGCTTCCAGTGTCCTTGTTCCCCCCAAGAATGACAAACATCATTAACTCTTAATTGTACACCCCCTTCACTTTGATTCCATCTATCTCCCCTGGTTCTTCCGCGCCCCTCCCCTTGCCAGCCTGCCATATGCTCTTTAAAATACTTTTGTGTATCAGGGGCTGCTTGATCTATAAAAACACTAATTGCGAGAGCATCATTGAAGTTTTGTGGGGTCATTCCTCCCTATTTTAGCGGGGCTTACCGCAAAAGTCCCCAGAAGTCTTGGGGGTGTTCATCTAATCACTGTCTGCATTCTTGCACTCTAGTCCAATTTACTCCTAACTCTCTGCATGCTCTAATTACTTCTACTAAATTTCAAAGTCCTGTTGGACACACAGCTCTATCTCCTGCATTATTACAATCCCAATTTGGACCATTTGCTAGCCAGAGGTTTCTATTTCCCCCGGCTTGCTGCGCTTCTTCTGCATCTTTAATTATCTTATCCCCTTCATTTGGTTGAAATAATTCCCTCAAAAGAATTTGGGTATCACTCCAGTTTGGGTTGTGCCCAGTGCAGATATTAGAAAATAATTGGACACATCGCCCTGCATCTTTTCTTAATCTCTGCATTTTACCCCCCCATAAGGCGAGATGGCCGGGGTGCCAGGGCTGATTAGTAAATACCCGCAGCACAGGAGGAGGGGGACTGGCCCCTCCCTTTCCCCCTGGCTGTAAAGCGGCAGGGTTAGTCAGCACGTTGGGGATCATAGGATAGAGTCCGGCAGCCAATGGAGTAGAGGGAGAAGGAGGAGGAGAAGGAGAAGCAATGACAGAGAGATCATCAGGTATATCAGGTGGAGCAGAAACTTTTGGAGCACAGTCCGGGGTACTAGTATCTGCTAGCACAAGTGTTACGTTCGGCAGGTTTCTTTCCTCCCTCCCTCCTGGCTCAAATGCTCCCGCGCCCATGCCCAGTTATTGTTATGGAAATTCTATGGAAATTAGGCTTGTTGGCCACCATAAGAGGGCTCGACGCTAGGTTTCCGCAGAAAAATTCAGAGCCAAATCAAAACAAATTAAAGAATTAAATATTAATGACGTGCGTGCAGTAATTACAGCTCGAGCTGGGTGCCTCCGAAGAGGGACCCTAACATAAACAAATCCTGGGCAATTATAGTTTTTTCAACGTACATTTCCCACCCTTCACGCGGTAGTTAGACCAATAGTAATTTTTTGGTCCTCATTGTGTCTCATTGTCATTCTGAGGTAAGCTGTTTTTCTCCTTATTTTTGTTTTTTGCAGCCTCTGCTGACGGTTGTACCTCTGTTTTTGTGGGGTCTTACTGTTGTGTCTCAAGGTCCTGAGGAGGAGGTGATTCTAAATCATAACAATGAACACTGCCCCAGCAGTGAGCTAAGGCTTTGCCCCTCAAGGTCCTAATGCCCTGCACTGGTCTTACTTCAAAGCCTTGACACCCTCCCTTTGGGAGTGTGAGACGCAGGAATGCAGACTGCTTGTAACTTCCTTATCTTCCCAGCTGGAACCAGCTCTGAGGCCCTTTTCTTACTGGACTAAGTAAAAGTTCATTGTTTTCGCTAAGTGCGGCCTAAGGCTTCAGCAAATTTAGCTCCTCATGCTAAGCAAGTTTTAGAGAAGTTGTGCTAAGCGGCTACCTCTAGACAGTTTCAGTTCGCTATTCTTTAACAGTTCCCCGCTTTGTTTTTATGAAGCATCCCTGCTAATACTTGAAACAGAGTTCTCGAAGCCTTTCAAGGCGTGCTATCACGTTCCATAATCTTATGCATAATATGATCGTAAGCAATAGGCATAACACAGTTAAAGTTAACACAACTACTAGTGGGTGCAACACGTGATTATAAATCGCTGTTGTAGTTGGTGACCACCCTAGAAGAGTTTCCCAGCCATGATGTTCTCCATCCCTTTTTATCCTTTCTGAGACGTGGTGCATCTCTCCCGCTTCATGATGAATGGTGATTAAGAGTTTTCTGTCCATTGTTTCGGATGCGTTCTAGCAGTCGACTCAAATCATCATGTTGTAGTAGTTTCCATACCAGGGTGAGATTCATCCCAATGGGGTTAGGTAGTAAATTTTGAATTAATGTATAATTAGATTGTAACAATTGATAAGATCTAATAGGAGCTGAATAATTAAAGTCGCATCCCATAATCTTTGGTAAAGTTACAAATACAAATATTTGAGTGATTACTTGTATCTACACCAATGTTATCTATGAATATAAGATTACAAAGTGTTCTTACACATACACATTCTTTTGCAACATATACAAGTACAGTTCAACTTGAACAGCAAAATAAGAACATAGTATGACAGTATATGGCCTGTTGCAGTTAGGTTTTAACTTGGATTTTTGTGAAAATACTTTAACTAAAACTTCATCCCCAGGCTGTATACCAAGCACTTGTATTTCAGGTGGTGTGGATTGATATCACTGAGCGCATATATATATATTTTTTAAGATTTTCAAACCTTTTTTGCATACTTAGAACATACTGGGTTAGTCGTCCATCTCTGTCTAACAGGCTGGTCTTAGCTGGAATAATAAGTCCCTAGTACAGCTAAATGTTTCCCAAAGAGAATTTCTGCTGGTGTTAGTCCTATGGGTTGCCATGGGACATTTCAAACATCCCATAGAGCTAAGTTAAATGTTTCTGGCCGTTTTAGGCCAGGACATGTGCATATTCTTGCTGTTTTTTCTTTTAGTGTTCTATTCATTCTTTCTACTTGTCCTGAAGATTGTGGGTGATAAGGGGTAATAGGTTTCTTTTTATTCCTCATGATTTATATAACTGAGTGATTATGCTTGCCGTAAAATGGGCACCCCTATCTGAATCAGTGGCTTCTGGGACCCCATACCTGGGTATGATTTCCTTCAGTAAGGCTTTTACCACTCCCCGTGTGTCGGCCTTTCTTGTTGGGAAAGCTTCTACCCAGCCTGATAACTGATCTACTATCACTAACAAGTGTTTGTAGCCATTGGCAGATGGCATATCCGCATAATCTGTTTGTAGCTTTTGGAAAGGGAAGTAGGCCCATGGTTGCGCCCCCCAACCCGAACTCTGAGCTTGGCTTGTTATTTGAAACCTTCTGGCAGGTCAGGCAGCTGTTTGTTATTCTTTTAGCAGCTGCATAAATTCCTGGAGCAGCCCATACTTTCTGTACCTGCTTAGCTATTGCCTCCGCTCCCCCATGAGCTTTATCATGAAACCACCTAGCTATAGTAATTAACTATTTTTTTTGGTAGAATTGGTTTTCCTCCAATTGTCCATATTCCATCATCACTTTGTTTTGCTTCCCACTGCTCCCATTGTTTTTTCTCTTCCACTGAGCAGTCTTTTTCATACAGAGTTTTGGGGTCTATTAAATTTGGCCACTCACTCTGGTCCATCCTTGGAACTGCCCCCATACATTCTTTCAGAGGTTGTCGAGCTGCAGCTTTTGCAGCAGCGTCGGCTAAAGCATTTCCTCTGCTAATTTCTGTAGTGTCTTTAGTATGGGCTGGGCAGTGTATTACAGCAATTTCTTTGGGCAGTTGGACTGCTTCCAGCAAATTACGTATTTCTTCTCCATTAGCTAATTTCTTTCCTGATGACGAAAAGAATCCTCGCTCTTTCCATAACATCCCTGTTACATGACATACTCCAAATGCATATTTAGACTCGGTATAGATATTTACCTGCAGGTTCTTACCGATTTTTGCTGCTTGGGTCAATGCTATTAATTCTGCTCCTTGAGCACTTACAGACAGAGACTTACAGACAGAGACAAAGGATTGGCCTCAAGTACCTCAAAGAGGTTAGTGACAGCATAGCCGGAGTGGTGCCTTCCGTCCAAATAATAGGATGATCCATCTGTAAACGGAACTAAGTCTGGGTTTTCCAAAGGTTTGTCTTTAAGGTCCTCCCGGGGCTTGCTCGAGCTGACGATCACCTGCTCACAGGAATGATGTGGTTCTCCATCCTCAGGTAGAGGCAATAGTGTTGCTGGATTTAAGATGTTGCATCTCTTTACATGCAGATAATGTGACCTTAATATTATCAGTTCATAGCGGTGAGCTCTCTGTGGGGATAGTGCTTGAGTCGCATATTGTTTCATTAACAGTTCTACTTCATGTGGCACATACACAGTCAATGAGTGACCCAAAACTACAGGTCATGTTTTTTTCAGTAAGAGCTGCCGTAGCTGCTATTGCTCTGATGCATCCTGGAGTGCCTTTAGCTACCTCATCTAGCTGCGTGGAGTAATAGGCCACTGGTCTGTGGTGAGGGCCTAGTTTTTGGGTGAGTACCCCACTTGCTACTCCCTGTCACTCATGGACAAACAATTCGAATGGTTTGCTATAATCTGGTCACCCTAGAGCAGGGGCTGAAACCAACGCTTTTTTCACAGATGTAAAAGCTTTCTCCCTTTCTGGGCCCCAGGCCCCAGGCTCCATCTCCTCCTTTTTTGTTGCCTGCACTAAAGGCTTAGTAAGTTCTGCTAACCCAGGAATCCACGGTTGGCAAAATCCTACAGCTCCTAAAAATCCCGTGTTGTTTTTTTGTTACAGGACGAGGCATATCAAGAGTTGTCTTTACTCGTTCTGGATCAACTAACCTGTGTCCTTCTTTTAAGATAAAACCCAAATATTTTACCTCTCTTTGACACAGCTGGAGTTTAGACAGAGATGCTCGATGCCCTTTTTCTGCAAGAGTGTTAATCTTTACTTGCTAATAACAAATCATCTACATATTGTATTAATACAGAATGTCCTGGAAGTTTGATATCTGAGAGGTCATTTTTGAGTATACGCGAAAAAATAGTCGGAGACCCAGTAAATCCCTGTGGCAGCCTCGTCCAAGTTAATTGTTGTCCCTTCCAAGTGAAAGCCAAGAGATCTTGGCTATCTTCAGCTATCGGTATACTAAAAAAGGCTGCTGTTAGGTCGATCACAGTAAAATAAGTTGCCCAAAGGGGTATCTGTAGTAAAATGGTTGATAGGTCGGGGACTACTGGATGTGGAGCAACTACCTGTTGGTTTATAGCCCTTAAGTCTTGTACAAACTGATACTCTGGATCACCATCAGAGTCTTGTCTGTTCTTTTTAACTGGCAGAATTGGGGTGTTGTACGGGGATTCACAGACTCTAAGGATACCCAGTTTCAAATAATGATTGATTTGTTTTTGGATGCTCTTCTCTGCTTCCTTTGGGATAGGGTATTGCTTAACTGCAGGAGGCAATCCCCCCTTTGTTTTTATCCAGACTGGACTAGCTGATTTCAGTAGTCCCACATCCATTCCTGAAGAGCTCCATAACTTTTTAGAAACTGGTTCTAAACCTGTTGGAATTTGCAGATTAGTTGACTCTGGTTCTGGTGTCTTAGCCAGAACACATGAGCCCATAATTATTAATTCCACCTCTTCTGGCTGTAAGCAGATCTGAGTATCCAAGGCTTGCAGGAGATCTCTCCCTAAAAGGCACATGGGCGCGTCTGTGGAAATTATAATACATCCCCACACTGTTTTACCCCCAATAGTGAGTACTAAGGGCTTAGATAACATTCGTTTGCCTTTTCCCGCTACTCCTTGCATCATTATTTTATCTGGTGACTTGCATCCTTTAGGCTCAAACTTTAAAAGGGAAAGGGTGGCTCCAGTATCCACTAGAAAGGGAACTTCTAAGCCTTCTATATTTGCCATTACCTGCCCTTCAAATCCAAATCTACATCCCATGAATTTACCCCCATTTCCACAGTATTTTCTGAGTCTCCTATCTCCTGTCATTGTGGACTGATTTGATTGCCTCATGCTGGCCCCTCTATTCCCAAGTGCACAGGGCCTCACTGGGCATTCCTGCTTCCAGTGTCCTTGTTCCCCCCAAGAATGACAAACATCATTAACTCTTAATTGTACACCACCTTCACTTTGACTCCATCTATCTCCCCTGGTTCTTCCGCGCCCCCTCCCCTTGCCAGCCTGGCATATGCTCTTTAAAATACTTTTGTGTATCAGGGGCTGCTTGATCTATAAAAACAGTAATTGCAAGGAATGCAGACTGCTTGTAACTGCCTTATCTTCCCAGCTGGAACCAGCTCTGAGGCCCTTTTCTTACTGGACTAAGTAAAAGTTCATTATTTTCGATAAGTGCGGCCTAAGGCTTCAGCAAATTTAGCTCCTCATGCCAGGCAAGTTTTAGAGAAGTTGTGCTAAGCGGCTGCCTGTAGGCAGTTTCAGTTTGCTCTTCCTTAACACAAGGATCCTGCCTGGAAAGTACCAAGTGTGATGACATGGCTGTAGGCCTGGCAGGGCAGGTGGGGTTTTTCCTGCATGCTGCCAGTGAGGGGAATGGGCTTGAGCAGCAGTGCTTGGATCCAGCAGGTCAGCCCCTGGGTGTGCAGCTGGTGCTGGCAGCAGGGCTTTGGTTTCATGAGCGTGGGCCCCTCTTTGTGCATGAAGGCTGGCGTGGAGAGATGGTCCCCACGTGCCCCCTGGGGGCAAAAGCAAGAAAAGCACAAGCCCCGTGAGTAGGAAGAGGTGCACAGGTGAGGGCAGGGCCTGCTTGCCCAGGTGGCCTGGCGGTCCAGCAGCTGGACGTCCCGAAGGCGAGCCAGCAGCGAGGCACCAAGGCTGGGGGGTGTCACGCTTCATCAGGAGGAGAGTGTGCCCGTGTGCTGCCGTGAGGCTCAAGCCGGTGGCCAAGGTGGTGAGGAGAGCCCAAAAGTCGGTGCCCCTGAGGGGAGAGGAGGATGCATGGAAGAGTGAGGAAGCGATGGTGTGGGAGGGCAAGGCAAAGGTGCAGGGTGATGTGGAGCAAAGAAAGCCTGGAGGGGCCCAGCGCAGTGCGTGCACGCCAATAGGGAAGTGCTTAGAGAGCAACAGTCTGGAGAAATGAATCTCTGACAGCTTTTGCGGGAAATCTGCAGAGGCGGGCACCTGTCTCAGGGGTCCGTCCGCTAATGCCTGCAGCCTGGGGACCAGACAGGAGCACTTTGCAGTCTGTGTGCAGCTGCGGGCCTGCAGCGTGGCATGCCTGGAGCGCTGCGGTGGATGGCTGCAGCCTCTTTGGGAAGGCCCGTCTGGGAAGGTGCGGAGGGGCAGTTGGCCTTTCTGTGAGAAAGCAGCGGGAATGCAGGACGCTCTGCCTAGGGCTGGACGGTGAGGCATATGGGTGAGGCTTAGTGGCCCGAGCAAGAGGAGTGGTCTTGCAGTGGCTGGCTGTGTGCTCTAGAGGGCCTGAAGAAGGGCAGCATCTGCACGGTGTAGGAGGCAGAGAGGTGGGGAGAGGAAAATTCCTGCTGCGGCACAGATGGCAGCTCGGAGCTGGGCTCAGAAGCTGGCACCAGAGGCTGGGAGGCAAAGCCCTGGTGCTGGAGGTGCCCCCGGTGAGCAGCAAGGCCTTGTGATGTCGGTGCTAGCACGGTCACCAGCAAGGCCTTGTGATGCGGGTGCCCCTGGTGGCCAGCAGGAGGTGGTCACGGGGGTCCCCATGGCAACGTGCAGGGCTTTGTGATGGGGGTAGCATCATGCCCCCAAGGCCATTGTGATGGGGCAGTGCCCGTGGTGACCGAGTCCATGCTGGGAGCAGAGCCCCTGGCTGTGCCCTCTGAGGAGAGCAGCTCGCTGAGGAGGGAGCAGCTCTCTTGAGTGCCAGAGTGGCAGGTGCGCAGGAGAAGCTCCTGCTGATGGACAAGGGGCGGCAGGCGAATGCCGGCTCCCAGCCCGTGGATGGGCTTTCTGTGAGGCCGAAGCGCAGAAGCAAGGTGAGCGGTGGGGCTGGAGGGAGAGGCAGGCAGCAGGGCTGGGAGCCGCACGGAAAGCATGAGGACGGTGGGGAAGAGGAGGTGGGGCAAGCGAGCCAGGCCTGATCTTCTCTGGCCAGGGGGTATTTCTTGCTGGTGCTGGGGATTTTCTGGTGCACAAAGCACACCGACTGGGGTGCTGCAAGGCCCAAATGGAGCCTGTGAGCTGTGCTGAGGGTCAGAGAGCATCTCCAGGCTTAGCACAGCTGGGTCGTGCTAGGCCATGAGCTTCCCTTTGCCATGGGGCCGGGCTTTCCTGTGCCTGAGGGGCCGCTTGTACGAACGCAACCGCCTCCATCATGTGCTTCCTTCTCCCTGCAGGGGGGCCAGCGGGAGCCGCATGCAGTGACGCAACGCATCCCGACCCCGACTTCATCGCAGCAAAGGGACAGGCGGCCGTTGCTGCCCGGCCCACAGAGCTGGCAAGACCCTGAAGACGTCATCGCGAAGGTAGCGAGCTGAGCAGCGATGGTGGCAAAGCCTCTGCCTGACTGTGCATAGCTGCCAAGCAGCAGGCGGGAAGTGGTGGGAGGGAGCAGGAGGAGCGCCTGCTCTGCATGGCAGTCGGCAAGGACATGGCTCGAGGTTTCCGAGGGAGCTGCCTTTGCCCATCTCTTGCCCAGTGGTGACCAGCCTTCTCCCCACGCAGCCTTTGGGAGCCAGCTGCGTGGGAGAGTGCTGCTGTTGTGGAGGGTTTCAGGGGCCACAGGGAGTGTGCATGTGGGAAGGCTGGGGGGGAGGGGTAAAGGGCAGCAGTAACTTGGCCTTCCTCATGGGCTTTGATTGCAGATGGCGGAGGACACTGTGAGGGAGGTTCTCGACTCGGTGCAAGCTCTTCATGCCTCCAGCAGCCTTGTGAAGAAGGCTCCTCCGGGGCGCCGGGAGACACTGCACAGCAGGCCTTGTGCAAGAGCAGAGACACCGCATCGGCCCGGCTTAGCGCCTCACGCAACCAAGGCAGCTAGGCAGGCACGTGGAGGCCTGGAGGCCTCTACAGGTCAAAGAGCGGCATCCGCACGTCGACCTCCAGAAAAATCCTGCAGATCTTCTTTGAGATGCACGGCCACTGCTGAGGCTCTGGAGGATGTGGCAAGGAGAGTGCCTGCCTCTCCAAAAGCTAAGCAGGAAGCTGGCGCTCTCCCCCGAGCAATTCAAGCTCCTGTCTCCTATTTGCCTGAGGCCAGGCCTGGGTCTTCCGCGCTGGGAAAAGCAAGGATGCTGCAAGCTGTTGAGAACATCCTTGCAGATGTGTGCATGGAAATGAGGGCTGAGGACCAGAGACCTGCTGCACACAGCCCCGCACTGCCTGCCGCACCTCTGATGCACGCACTGCTGGCGCTCGCGTCTGCAGCCTTGAGCCGTCCTGATGATGCGAGTGCGGGACATGGCCGGGAGCTCAGGGCAGCCGGGCCACAAAGGACCTTGGCATACACCATTGCTCTAGCAGGCCTGGCAAGCGCATTGCAGAAGGAGAGCAGGGAGCGTGGCAAAAACACAGCTGCCACAGCTCTGCAAGGGCCAGATTGCAACAGGCGTGGGGGCAAAAGGAAGGTCATGGGGGCCGGTGCACCAGCTTCCCCGGGCAGGGGCCATGGACTGGTCACACTAGGATGGCAACTTGCAGTGCAGAGGCCCAAACAGCAGCCTCTGGGCATCATCTGTCGCCTTCAAGGCACGCCACTGCGCATACACCCCGACAACCCCTCGCAGTATCTCGCCGTGCTCTCAATCAAAACAGAGACGCTGGAGGAGCTCGACAGGAGCTGCGTGGCGCGCACCGGGCAGAGCTTGGCTCAGCTGCGAGAAGCCTTTCTGGAGAGGAAGGAGCCGAGGCCAAAGGAGAGGGAGGTCGAGGAAGAGGAGGGCAAGGGGAAACGTTTCTCCCTGACAGCATCGGGATGCCTCAATGTTCGCCCCAAGGAGGTGAGTGCAAAGGGTGGGCCAGGGCAGATGGTGACCCTCCGTGTGCTGGGGCCAGCCGCTGCGCCCTGCTGCAACAGTGTGATGGTGGCAGTGCTGGCAGGGCCACGGGGGGCATTGCTGGTGGGAAAAGCAGCTGCCTTCACAAATCTCCCTCTCTGGCTTCAGCTCTGTGCCAGAAACTCCTTCTATAACCTGTGGCAACCGGAGGTGACGCGAGTGGAGCTCCTGAAGGATGCGAGGTCCAAGTGGGAGGTGCTGGAGCGGCTGTACGCCCATGCGCCCAGGAGGGAGCGCAAGATGGGAGCTGGGAAGAGAGTCCGGGGAGCACCAGAGGATGCTGGCGTGGAGTGGAGCGATGAGGAAGAGGACGTTGAAGAAGAACCTTTGGAATGGGAGGAGCTGGAGAAAAACACAGCCTTGGTCATGAGCTGGGTCAGACCGAGCCTCAGGAGCCTCTTGGCAGACCCACAGCCGTGTCCTGAGGAGGTGCCCTGCTCACCCGTTGTGAAGGGCAGAGATGCTGCCAGGGAGGCAGCTGGTGACCTGCAGAGCACGCCTCTGGCCCCAGCAGTGCCCCGAGGAGCCGTGGCAGCGGCATCTGCTTTGGCAGGAGGCTGCCAGGACGCGGGGGACAGTGTGCCTCTGGCTCCACTGGCCAGCACAGGAGCAAAGGCAGAGGCCTCCCCTGCAGCCAGAGGCCCTGAGGATGCAGGGGAAAATGCTCCTCTGCCTCCATCGCTTCCCGCAGAGGCTGCGCCAAAGGCCTCCCAGTTGTGCGGAGGCCCTTGTGGGGAGAGCAACAGCCTGCCTCTCCAACCACCATTGCCCGAAGAAAGCGCAGCAGAAGGCTCTGCCCTGGCCGCAGGCCTTCCTCACCAGGTGAGCAAGGAGCATGGCGTCGGCACCCACCACCAAAGGGAGGTGCGGTGTGAGCAGCGTCTGGGGTGTGCAGGGTGGGTGAGAAGAGCTGCCCCATTGCATGGGTCCCCCGCGGCCGTGGTGAGAAGCTGTCCCCCCAGCCCTTTGCGCTCTGCACTCTCTGTCCTGGGGAAGATGCCTGGTGCTCTGTGTTTCCAAGTGCCAGAGGCCCAGGGCTGACGTGCCCTCCCCGGCCTGCACAGCATCCAGCCCTGGGGCATGGATGCTGAGCAAGGAGGGCAGGGGCAGCCCCAGCAGCAGCCGCCTCCCACAGCCAGCGAGCCAGCCCCCTTGTGCCACGCACCCGGCCACCTCCATCCCCCGCTGCCCGTCGTGGCCCCCGGCCCAGCCCTGCTGCTACGGCCCCAAGACAAGCCTTGTGCCATTGCCCAGCCAGCTGCATGTGCCTCCCCTTGGGGCTCGCGGCCACTCACAGCATCCCCCCACCCCAAACCCTTTGCCCCCTCCTATATCCCAGGGCACCAGGATGCTGAGCATGGCCAGCTGATATCACACAGGGCTGTGTTCCTGCTCTCCCCATGCAGGTTGCCTGTGAGCCCAAAGAGGAGCACAAGTCATCGTCTTCCCTCCGGCCCTGCGGGAGGGCGCGGGAGCTGGGAGCTGGGAAGAGAGTCTGGGAAGTGCCAGAGGATGCTGGCGTGGAGTGGAGCGATGAGGAAGAGGATGTTGATGAAGAGCCTTTGGAATGGGAGGAGCTGGAGGAAAACATGGCCTTGGTCATGAGCTGGGTCAGACCGAGCCTCAGGAGCCTCTTGGCAGACCCACAGCCGTGTCCTGAGGAGGTGCCCTGCTCACCCGTTGTGAAGGGCAGAGATGCTGCCAGGGAGGCAGCTGGTGACCTGCAGAGCACACCTCTGGCCCCAGCAGTGCCCCGAGGAGCCGAGGCAGCGGCATCTGCTCTGGCGGGAGGCTGCCAGGATGCGGGGGACAGTGTGCCTCTGGCCCCATCAGCCAGCACAGGAACAAAGGCGGAGGCCTCCCCCGCAGCCAGAGACCCTCAGGCTTGCCCTGCACTTGCCCAGCCCCTCGCCCACGGCTCTCCTTCCTCCACAGGCATCACCGCCCTCCCGCATGCTGCGCCTTCCAGGCGATGGCCATTGCGGCTCAGGGCAGCGCTTCGGGCTCTGCGCAGAGCTTTTAGCTGCCGCTGTGACTCAGGGCAGTGAGAGGAACAGCGCGAGGATGCAGCTGCCAGACAGGTGGCCCGAGATGGGAGATGGCGCAGAGCAAAGAGGCAGAGCGACGGAGGCTCTCTCCTGGCTGCTACAGCAATGCTACTGCGTCGTGTCCCACAGCCCATGTGCTGCTCCAAATAAACCCTCGGCAGCTGTTCCCGCTGTGTTACTTGGTGTCAGGGAACTGTCAGGAGAAAGACTAGTGCAGGCGCTGCCAAGGAAGGCAGTCAGGGCTGCAGAGAAAGCCCTACAAGCAGTCGCAGAGTGAGAGAGCAGCTGGGGTGGGAAGGGTCTTCCGGAGGTGTCTGCTGCAACCTCCTGCTGCAAGTGGAGGCAAGCAGAGGAGGTTTCGCAGGGCCTGTCAGGGTCGAGCTCTGACTGTCTCTGGCGATGGATTCCCGCACGGCCCTGGCACCCTGCTCCAGTGTTGCACCACCATTCGGCTTCCAAGGCCATTTGCAGTCTCTGAGGGGACTTTTCCCTGCCACAAGCCGTGCCGTTGCCCTCAACCTGTCCCCAGGCCCCTCAGGACGTCTCTGGCTCCATGCTCTCTGCACGCTCCCGTTAGGCACTTGCAGGCAGCAGTGAGATCCCCCTACGCCTTCTCTTCTGCCGGCTGCACCAAGCCAGCACCCTTGGTCTCTGCTCCTGTGTGCTGTGCTGCAGCTGCCAGGCAGCTTGGGGGCCTGCGCTGGGCTTGCTGCAGTGTGGCCCCATCTGCGTGGGCCAGGGGGCTGGGGATATGGGTGCAATGGGGTGGGGGCCTGGGATATGGGTGCAATAGGGCGGGGGCCTGGGGATGTGGGTGCAATGGGGCAGGGGGCCTGGGGAGGTGGTTGCAATTGGCAGGGGCCTGGGGACATGGGCGCAAAGGGGCAGGGGGCTGGGGATATGGGTGCAATGAGTCGGGGAAGCTCCGGATATGGGCGTAATGGGGCAGGGGCAGGGGCCTGGGGACGTGGGTGCAATGGGGTGGGGGGCTGGGGACACAGGTGCAATGGGCCAGGGGGCTGGGACCATGGGTGCAATGGGGTGGGGGGCCTGGGTTCAGGGGTGGTGATGTGACCTCACGCCTGAGTCCATGGGTGCAAAGGGGGTCGACACCTGGGTCCATGGGTGGTGGTGGGTGCTGATGGGGCCGCCACCTGGGCCCATGTGTGATAACACGGGTGCAATGGGGCTGGACACCTGGGTCCATGGGTGGTCACAGGTGCTGATGGGTGGCCACCTGGGCCCATGGGTGATAACATGGGTGCAATTGTTACAAGACAACCCTGAGAAGCTCAGAAAGAATGTTTGAAGTAGGTAGATTTGGATAACTTCTATCTTAGACAGAATTTGCTTAGCATGAGTAGCCACACACTTGCTTAGCATGAGTAGCTAAATTTGCTGAAGCCTTAGGCCACGCTCCTAGTTCGGTAAGAAAGGGCCCCAGAGCTGGTGCAGGCTGGAAAGATAAGGGAGTTACAAGCAGTCTGCATTCCTGTGCCCCACTCTCCGAAAGGGAGGATGTCAAGGCTGTGAAATAAGGCCTGTTTGGGCGCCAGGACCTTGGGAAGCAAAGCCTCCTCTCACTGTTGAAACTGTGTTAATTAAGGGGTCTGGATTATGTCCTCTTCCTCAGGACCTTGGGAGATAACATCTACTGACCTAGCTGGGGCAGTGTTAATTGATCAGGACCTTGAGAAGCAGGGGTGGGACCCAGGGAATGAAGAAATCACTAACCAATCAGTGTAAAAGGGAAAGTCGCAAATCTGGCAATTTGTTTGTATAAATGCTACTTGAAAAGTTGGGGTGTGTGTGCTCGATTTGTGGGAAACCACCGAGCACCCAGGCTTGCGCAACTCTGAAATAAATAAACAAATGTCTCTCCTGAGTGTGTAATTATTGGCTTATTGCACACCGGGCAACGAATCCGCTTTTCGGACAACACATGGATGGGTGTGGGTGCTGATGGGATTGGATGCCTGGCTCCAGGGGTGCAACGGGGCTAGACGCCTGGGGCCCTGGGCAGCTCCTCACCCATGGGTGCCACCTTGGGCAGGTTTCCACATCTTCCAGTAGACCTATGGGTGCCGGGGTGGGCCGGGGACCACCTACCAGCACTCGGCCTTCGATGGGCGCCACTCCCTGAGCTCCCACTGCTGGCTCCGCGTCCCCCCCTGTGACAGAGCCAACTCCATCCCCATCCCAATGGTGTCCCCGTCCCCACATCGTCCCCATCTCCATGGCGTCCCCGTCCCCACATCGTCCCCATCCCCCCATCATCCCCATCCCCACAGTGTCCCCCTGTCCCTGTGACAGAGCCAACTCCATCTCCAGCCCCACGGTGTCCCCATCCCCACATCGTCTCCAGCCCCACGGCGTCCCATCCCCCCAGTGGCCCCATCCCCATGGCATCCCCATCCCCACGTCGTCTCCGTCCCCACATCGGCCTCGGCCTCCCACATCGCCTCCGCGCTCCCGCCCACCACGCGCTCCGCGGAGATCCGCCCGGCGCCCGGGGGCGTCACCGCTGCCGCGCCTCGCCATTGGCGGGCGGCCGCCGGCGGGGCCAATGGCCGTGCGACAAGGCGGAGCGGGAGCCGCGGCTCGGCGCTGCGCAGCGCCCTCCGCAAGCGCCCTCGCTGTCGCTTCTCCCAACCCGCCGCGCCGGGATCAGCCCAGCGCCTGGGGACGCCTCAGCCGACAAGAGCCGCTATTGGCGGGCGGGGCAGCCAATGGCGGTGCGCCGCAGCGGAGCCAATGGTGGCGCGGGGGCGTGGCCGCCGTGGGCTTCGGCGCCGGGTGAGGGCGAGGGCGCTGGCAGCGAGGAGGCGGTAGCGGGGCGGGCGCTGGGGCCGGGGCTGCTGCTGCTGGGCGGCGGCGGCGGCGGTGGCAAGCGGTGAGTGCGGGCGGGGCCCCCGGGCCCCCCTCTGCCCCTCCCCCGGCGCCGGGCTCCCCGTCAGCGGCCCCACAGACCGGCCTGCAACCGCCCCCGGGAGGTGCTGCCCCCCCGATCTTCCCCCCGGGACGTGCTGCCCCCCCGGAGCCCCCCGACCTGCCCTCCCGGAATGTGCTGCCCCCCCGACGTGCCCCCCCTGTGTCATGCTGCCCCCCTGACCTGCCCCCCGGGACGTGCTGCCCCCCCCGACCCCCCCGACTTCTCCCCCCGGGACATCTTGATCCCCCGGATGCCCCCCAACGTGCCCCCCCCGGCCCCTCACCACCCCCCGTGTCCCCGCAGGCCCCCACTCCCTGCGCTACTTCCACACCGCCGTGACGGAGCCCAGCCCGGGGCTGCCCGCCTTCGTCTCCGTGGGCTACGTGGACGGAGAGCTCATCGATGGCTACGACAGCGAGACGCAGAGGGCGGTGCCGGGTGCGGCCTGGATGGAGCAGGAGGGTCAGGACCACTGGGACAGGCAGCCCCAGAACGCATATGGCAATCATTAGTCTTCCAGAGTGGAGCTGGACACACTGCAGAAGCGCTACAACCAGAGCGGGGGTGAGCGCGGGCCGGGGCTCCCAGCGGCAGCTGCTCGCTGTCAGCGCTGGGGGCTGCGGGTCTGGGGTGCCCCCGGCCCTGCGCTGGGTGCCGTGTCCAAGCCCCTGTGCGGGGCCGGGGCTGCCCCTGAGCCCCCGTCTCCCTGCTTGTGTCTCAGGGTATCACACAGTGCAGCGCACGTACGGCTGTGACCTCCTGGAGGACGGTGGGATCTGGGGGTTTCTGCGGGATGCCTACGACGGGAAGGATTTCATCGCCTTTGACAAGGACACGCTGACATTCGTCATGGCGTATGCTGCTGCGCTAATCACCAAGAGGAAGTGGGAGGCAGAGAATGAGCCTGAGAGGCTGAAGCACTACCTGGAGAAGAGCTGCATGGAGTGGCAGTGGAGATACATGGAGTACAGGAGGGCTGCGCTGGAGAGGAGAGGTGAGGGCGAGGCGGGACCCCCCGGACACGGGGACGGGCCCCGGGCTCGGTGTTATGGAAATGAGGCTTGTCAGCCACCATAACAGGGCCCGACCCTAGGTTCCCGCAGAAAAGTTTGGCGCCAAATCAAAGCAAATGAAATAATGAAATTTTAATGACACGCGTGCGGTAATTACAGCTCGAGCTGGGTGTCTCCGAAGAGGGACCCCAAACAAAGAAATGCCTGGGCAATTATACCTTCCAATGTAAGCTCTCCACCCCTCAGGCAGTAGTTTGGACCAATAGTAATATTTGGGCCTGGAGTCTCCTGCTCCTTATTGGGTCTCATCCCTGTGCCTAGGCAGGCTGTTTATCTTTACTGTTATGGTTTTTGTTGACAGATGTGTCTTGGTTCCTCGGGTCCCGCCCTTGTCTCTCCAGGCTCTGACAAAGAGGTGTTGTTCCAGCAATTAGCACTGCCCCAGCAGTGACAATAGGTGTTATCTGCCAAGGTCCTGATGAAGGGATATAATCCAGACCCCGAGATAGTCCAGACCCCCTAATTAACACTGTTTCAGCAATGAGAGGAGGCTTTGTTTCCCAGGGTCCTGGTGCCCAAGTAGGCCTTATTTCAAAGCCTTGACATCCTCCCTCCCAGAGCGTGAAGCACAGGAATGCGAACTGCTTGCAACTCCCTTATCATTCCAGCTTGAACCAGCTCTCAGTCCCTTTTCTTACTGAACTAGGTAAAAGTTCATTATTCCTCATGATTTATAAAACTGACTGATTATGCTTGCCATAAAATGGACACCCCTGTCTGAATCAGTGGCTTCTGGGACTCTGTACCTGGGTATGATTTCTTTCAGTAAGGCTTTTACTACCCGCCCTGTGTCAGCCGTTCTTGTTGGGAAAAGTCCTACCCAGCCATTTTAGGCTAGCATGTGCGCATATTCTTGCTATTTTTCCTTTTAGTGTTCTATTCATTCTTTCTACTTGTCCTGAAGATTGTGGGTGATAAGGGGTTGTAGGTTTCTTTTTATGCCTAATGATTTCTATAACTGAGTGATTATGCTTGCCGTAAAATGGGCACCCCTGTCTGAATCAGTGGCTTCTGGGACCCCATACCTGGATATGATTTCCTTCAGTAAGGCTTTTACCACTCCCCGTGTGTCGGCCTTTCTTGTTGGGAAAGCTTCTACCCAGCCTGATAACTGATCTACTGTCACTAACAAGTGTTTGTAGCCATTGGCAGATGGCATATCCGCATAATCTATTTGTAGCTTTTGGAAAGGGAAGTAGGCCCATGACCGTCCCCCTAACTCTGAGCTTGGCTTGTTATTTGAAAACTTCTGGCAGGTCGGGCAGCTATTTGTTATTCTTTTAGCAGCCGCGTAGATTCCTGGAGCGGCCCATACTTTCTGTACCTGGTTAGCCACCGCCTCCGCTCCCCCATGAGCTTTATCGTGAAACCACCTAGCTATAGTAATTAAATTTTTTTTTTTGGTAGAATTGGTTTTCTTCCAAGTGTCCATATTCCATCATCACTTTGTTTTGCTTCCCACTGCTCCCATTGTTTTTTCTCTTCCACTGAGCAGTCTTTTTCATACGTGGTTTTGGGGTCTATTAAAATTGGCCATTCACTCTGGTCCATCCTTGGAACTGCCCCCATACATTCTCTCAGAGGTTGTCGAGCTGCAGCCTTCGCAGCAGCGTCGGCTAAAGCATTTCCTCTGCTAATTTCTGTAGTGTCTTTAGTATGGGCTGGGCAGTGTATTACAGCAATTTCTTTGGGCAGTTGGACTGCTTCCAGCAAATTACGTATTTCTTCTCCATTAGCTAATTTCTTTCCTGATGACGAAAAGAATCCTCGCTCTTTCCATAACATCCCTGTTACATGACCTACTCCAAATGCATATTTAGAATCGGTATAGATATTTACCTGCAGGTTCTTACCAATTTTTACTGCTTGGGTCAATGCTATTAATTCTGCTCCTTGAGCACTTACAGACGGAGACAAAGGATTGGCCTCAAGTACCTCAAAGAGGTTAGTGACAGCATAGCCGGAGTGGTGCCTTCCGTCCAAATACTAGGATGATCCATCTGTAAACGGAACTAAGTCTGGGTTTCCCAAAGGTTCGTCTTTAAGGTCCTCCCGGGGCTTGCTCGAGTTGACGATCACCTGCTCACAGGAATGATGTGGTTCTCCATCCTCAGGTAGAGGCAATAGTGTTGCTGGATTTAAGATGTTGCATCTCTTTAAGGTCCCATTATCTGCATGCAGTATTATCAGTTGATAGCGGTGAGCTCTCTGTGGGGATAGTGCTTGAGTCACGTATTGTTTCATTGACAGTTCTACTTCATGTGGCACATACACAGTCAATGAGTGACCCAAAACTACAGGTCATGTTTTTTTCAGTAAGAGCTGCCATAGCTGCTATTGCTCTGATGCATCCTGGAGTGCCTTTAGCTACCTCATCTAGCTGCGTGGAATAATAGGCCACTGGTCTGTGGTGAGGGCCTAGTTTTTGGGTGAGTACCCCACTTGCTACTCCCTGTCGTTCATGGACAAATAATTCCAATGGTTTGCTATAATCTGGTAACCCTAGAGCAGGGGCTGAAACCAACGCTTTTTTCACAGATGTAAAAGCTTTCTCCCTTTCTGGGCCCCAGGCCACAGGCTCTATCTCCTCCTTTTTTGTTGCCTGCACTAAAGGCTTAGTAAGTTCTGCTAACCCAGGAATCCACGGTTGGCAAAATCCTACAGCTCCTAAAAATCCCGTGTTGTTTTTTTGTTACAGGACGAGGCATATCAAGAATTGTCTTTACTCGTTCTGGATCAACTAACCTGTGTCCTTCTTTTAAGATAAAACCCAAATATTTTACCTCTCTTTGACACAGCTGGAGTTTAGACAGAGATGCCTGATGCCCTTTTTCTGCAAGAGCGTTACATGGAGAAACAGTGTCTTTTAAAAATGTCTCATAATCTTTACTTGCTAATAACATATCATCTACATATTGTATTACTACAGAATGTCCTGGAAGTTCGATATCTGAGAGGTCATTTTTGAGTATACGCGAAAGAATAGTCAGAGACCCAGTAAATCCCCCTGGCAGCCTTGTCCAAGTTAATTGTTGTCCCTTCCAAGTGAAAGCCAAGAGATCTTGGCTATCTTCAGCTATCGGTATACTAAAAAAGGCTGCCGTTAGGTCAATCACAGTAAAATAAGTTGCCCAAAGGGGTATCTGTAGTAAAATGGTTGATGGGTTAGGGACTACTGGATGTGGAGCAACTACCTGTTGGTTTATAGCCCCTAAGTCTTGTATAAACTGATACTCTGGATCACCATCAGAATCTTGCCTGTTCTTTTTAACTGGCAGAATTGGGGTGTTGTACGGGGATTCACAGACTCTAAGGATACCCAGTTTCAAATAATGATTGATTTGTTTTTGGATGCTCTTCTCTGCTTCCTTTGGGATAGGGTATTGCTTAACTGCAGGAGGCAATCCCCCCTTTGTTTTTATCGAGACTGGACTAGCTGATTTCAGTAGTCCCACATCCATTCCTGAAGAGCTCCATAACCGTTTAGGAACTGATTCTAACCTTGTTGGAATTTGCAGATTAGTCGACTCTGGTTCTGGTGTCTTAGCCAGAACACATGAGCCCATAATTATTAATTCCACCTCTTCTGGCTGTAAGCAGATCTGAGTATCCAAGGCTTGCAGGAGATCTCTCCCTAAAAGGCACATGGGCGCGTCTGTGGAAATTATAATACATCCCCACGCTCTTTTACCTCCAATAGTAAGCAATAAGGGCTTAGATAACATTCGTTCGCCTTTTCCCGCTATTCCTTGCATCATTATTTTATCTGGTGACTTGCATCCTTTAGGCTCAAACTTTAAAAGGGAAAGGGTGGCTCCAGTATCCACTAGAAAGGGAACTTCTAAGCCTTCTATATTTGCCATTACCTGCCCTTCAAATCCAAATCTACATCCCATAAATTTACCCCCATTTCCACAGTATTTTCTGAGTCTCCTATCTCCTGTCATTGTGGACTGCCTGGGAATTGCCTGGTCTCCTTCTCAATATTTGATTGCCTCATGCTGGCCCCTCTATTCCCAAGTGCACAGGGCCTCACTGGGCATTCCTGCTTCCAGTGTCCTTGTTCCCCCCAAGAATGACAAACATCATTAACTCTTAATTGTACACCCCCTTCACTTTGATTCCATCTATCTCCCCTGGTTCTTCCGCGCCCCTCCCCTTGCCAGCCTGCCATATGCTCTTTAAAATACTTTTGTGTATCAGGGGCTGCTTGATCTATAAAAACACTAATTGCGAGAGCATCATTGAAGTTTTGTGGGGTCATTCCTCCCTATTTTAGCGGGGCTTACCGCAAAAGTCCCCAGAAGTCTTGGGGGTGTTCATCTAATCACTGTCTGCATTCTTGCACTCTAGTCCAATTTACTCCTAACTCTCTGCATGCTCTAATTACTTCTACTAAATTTCAAAGTCCTGTTGGACACACAGCTCTATCTCCTGCATTATTACAATCCCAATTTGGACCATTTGCTAGCCAGAGGTTTCTATTTCCCCCGGCTTGCTGCGCTTCTTCTGCATCTTTAATTATCTTATCCCCTTCATTTGGTTGAAATAATTCCCTCAAAAGAATTTGGGTATCACTCCAGTTTGGGTTGTGCCCAGTGCAGATATTAGAAAATAATTGGACACATCGCCCTGCATCTTTTCTTAATCTCTGCATTTTACCCCCCCATAAGGCGAGATGGCCGGGGTGCCAGGGCTGATTAGTAAATACCCGCAGCACAGGAGGAGGGGGACTGGCCCCTCCCTTTCCCCCTGGCTGTAAAGCGGCAGGGTTAGTCAGCACGTTGGGGATCCTAGGATAGAGTCCGGCAGCCAATGGAGTAGAGGGAGAAGGAGGAGGAGAAGGAGAAGCAATGACAGAGAGATCATCAGGTATATCAGGTGGAGCAGAAACTTTTGGAGCACAGTCCGGGGTACTAGTATCTGCTAGCACAAGTGTTACGTTCGGCAGGTTTCTTTCCTCCCTCCCTCCTGGCTCAAATGCTCCCGCGCCCATGCCCAGTTATTGTTATGGAAATTCTATGGAAATTAGGCTTGTTGGCCACCATAAGAGGGCTCGACGCTAGGTTTCCGCAGAAAAATTCAGAGCCAAATCAAAACAAATTAAAGAATTAAATATTAATGACGTGCGTGCAGTAATTACAGCTCGAGCTGGGTGCCTCCGAAGAGGGACCCTAACATAAACAAATCCTGGGCAATTATAGTTTTTTCAACGTACATTTCCCACCCTTCACGCGGTAGTTAGACCAATAGTAATTTTTTGGTCCTCATTGTGTCTCATTGTCATTCTGAGGTAAGCTGTTTTTCTCCTTATTTTTGTTTTTTGCAGCCTCTGCTGACGGTTGTACCTCTGTTTTTGTGGGGTCTTACTGTTGTGTCTCAAGGTCCTGAGGAGGAGGTGATTCTAAATCATAACAATGAACACTGCCCCAGCAGTGAGCTAAGGCTTTGCCCCTCAAGGTCCTAATGCCCTGCACTGGTCTTACTTCAAAGCCTTGACACCCTCCCTTTGGGAGTGTGAGACGCAGGAATGCAGACTGCTTGTAACTTCCTTATCTTCCCAGCTGGAACCAGCTCTGAGGCCCTTTTCTTACTGGACTAAGTAAAAGTTCATTGTTTTCGCTAAGTGCGGCCTAAGGCTTCAGCAAATTTAGCTCCTCATGCTAAGCAAGTTTTAGAGAAGTTGTGCTAAGCGGCTACCTCTAGACAGTTTCAGTTCGCTATTCTTTAACAGTTCCCCGCTTTGTTTTTATGAAGCATCCCTGCTAATACTTGAAACAGAGTTCTCGAAGCCTTTCAAGGCGTGCTATCACGTTCCATAATCTTATGCATAATATGATCGTAAGCAATAGGCATAACACAGTTAAAGTTAACACAACTACTAGTGGGTGCAACACGTGATTATAAATCGCTGTTGTAGTTGGTGACCACCCTAGAAGAGTTTCCCAGCCATGATGTTCTCCATCCCTTTTTATCCTTTCTGAGACGTGGTGCATCTCTCCCGCTTCATGATGAATGGTGATTAAGAGTTTTCTGTCCATTGTTTCGGATGCGTTCTAGCAGTCGACTCAAATCATCATGTTGTAGTAGTTTCCATACCAGGGTGAGATTCATCCCAATGGGGTTAGGTAGTAAATTTTGAATTAATGTATAATTAGATTGTAACAATTGATAAGATCTAATAGGAGCTGAATAATTAAAGTCGCATCCCATAATCTTTGGTAAAGTTACAAATACAAATATTTGAGTGATTACTTGTATCTACACCAATGTTATCTATGAATATAAGATTACAAAGTGTTCTTACACATACACATTCTTTTGCAACATATACAAGTACAGTTCAACTTGAACAGCAAAATAAGAACATAGTATGACAGTATATGGCCTGTTGCAGTTAGGTTTTAACTTGGATTTTTGTGAAAATACTTTAACTAAAACTTCATCCCCAGGCTGTATACCAAGCACTTGTATTTCAGGTGGTGTGGATTGATATCACTGAGCGCATATATATATATTTTTTAAGATTTTCAAACCTTTTTTGCATACTTAGAACATACTGGGTTAGTCGTCCATCTCTGTCTAACAGGCTGGTCTTAGCTGGAATAATAAGTCCCTAGTACAGCTAAATGTTTCCCAAAGAGAATTTCTGCTGGTGTTAGTCCTATGGGTTGCCATGGGACATTTCAAACATCCCATAGAGCTAAGTTAAATGTTTCTGGCCGTTTTAGGCCAGGACATGTGCATATTCTTGCTGTTTTTTCTTTTAGTGTTCTATTCATTCTTTCTACTTGTCCTGAAGATTGTGGGTGATAAGGGGTAATAGGTTTCTTTTTATTCCTCATGATTTATATAACTGAGTGATTATGCTTGCCGTAAAATGGGCACCCCTATCTGAATCAGTGGCTTCTGGGACCCCATACCTGGGTATGATTTCCTTCAGTAAGGCTTTTACCACTCCCCGTGTGTCGGCCTTTCTTGTTGGGAAAGCTTCTACCCAGCCTGATAACTGATCTACTATCACTAACAAGTGTTTGTAGCCATTGGCAGATGGCATATCCGCATAATCTGTTTGTAGCTTTTGGAAAGGGAAGTAGGCCCATGGTTGCGCCCCCCAACCCGAACTCTGAGCTTGGCTTGTTATTTGAAACCTTCTGGCAGGTCAGGCAGCTGTTTGTTATTCTTTTAGCAGCTGCATAAATTCCTGGAGCAGCCCATACTTTCTGTACCTGCTTAGCTATTGCCTCCGCTCCCCCATGAGCTTTATCATGAAACCACCTAGCTATAGTAATTAACTATTTTTTTTGGTAGAATTGGTTTTCCTCCAATTGTCCATATTCCATCATCACTTTGTTTTGCTTCCCACTGCTCCCATTGTTTTTTCTCTTCCACTGACCAGTCTTTTTCATACAGAGTTTTGGGGTCTATTAAATTTGGCCACTCACTCTGGTCCATCCTTGGAACCGCCCCCATACATTCTTTCAGAGGTTGTCGAGCTGCAGCTTTTGCAGCAGCGTCGGCTAAAGCATTTCCTCTGCTAATTTCTGTAGTGTCTTTAGTATGGGCTGGGCAGTGTATTACAGCAATTTCTTTGGGCAGTTGGACTGCTTCCAGCAAATTACGTATTTCTTCTCCATTAGCTAATTTCTTTCCTGATGACGAAAAGAATCCTCGCTCTTTCCATAACATCCCTGTTACATGACATACTCCAAATGCATATTTAGAATCGGTATAGATATTTACCTGCAGGTTCTTACCGATTTTTGCTGCTTGGGTCAATGCTATTAATTCTGCTCCTTGAGCACTTACAGACAGAGACAAAGGATTGGCCTCAAGTACCTCAAAGAGGTTAGTGACAGCATAGCCGGAGTGGTGCCTTCCGTCCAAATACTAGGATGATCCATCTGTAAACGGAACTAAGTCTGGGTTTTCCAAAGGTTTGTCTTTAAGGTCCTCCCGGGGCTTGCTCGAGCTGACGATCACCTGCTCACAGGAATGATGTGGTTCTCCATCCTCAGGTAGAGGCAATAGTGTTGCTGGATTTAAGATGTTGCATCTCTTTACATGCAGGTAATGTGACCTTAATATTATCAGTTCATAGCGGTGAGCTCTCTGTGGGGATAGTGCTTGAGTCGCGTATTGTTTCATTAACAGTTCTACTTCATGTGGCACATACACAGTCAATGAGTGACCCAAAACTACAGGTCATGTTTTTTTCAGTAAGAGCTGCCGTAGCTGCTATTGCTCTGATGCATCCTGGAGTGCCTTTAGCTACCTCATCTAGCTGCGTGGAGTAATAGGCCACTGGTCTGTGGTGAGGGCCTAGTTTTTGGGTGAGTACCCCACTTGCTACTCCCTGTCACTCATGGACAAACAATTCGAATGGTTTGCTATAATCTGGTCACCCTAGAGCAGGGGCTGAAACCAACGCTTTTTTCACAGATGTAAAAGCTTTCTCCCTTTCTGGGCCCCAGGCCACAGGCTCCATCTCCTCCTTTTTTGTTGCCTGCACTAAAGGCTTAGTAAGTTCTGCTAACCCAGGAATCCACGGTTGGCAAAATCCTACAGCTCCTAAAAATCCCGTGTTGTTTTTTTGTTACAGGACGAGGCATATCAAGAGTTGTCTTTACTCGTTCTGGATCAACTAACCTGTGTCCTTCTTTTAAGATAAAACCCAAATATTTTACCTCTCTTTGACACAGCTGGAGTTTAGACAGAGATGCCTGATGCCCTTTTTCTGCAAGAGTGTTAATCTTTACTTGCTAATAACATATCATCTACATATTGTATTAATACAGAATGTCCTGGAAGTTCGATATCTGAGAGGTCATTTTTGAGTATACGCGAAAAAATAGTCGGAGACCCAGTAAATCCCTGTGGCAGCCTCGTCCAAGTTAATTGTTGTCCCTTCCAAGTGAAAGCCAAGAGATCTTGGCTATCTTCAGCTATCGGTATACTAAAAAAGGCTGCCGTTAGGTCGATCACAGTAAAATAAGTTGCCCAAAGGGGTATCTGTAGTAAAATGGTTGATAGGTCGGGGACTACTGGATGTGGAGCAACTACCTGTTGGTTTATAGCCCTTAAGTCTTGTACAAACTGATACTCTGGATCACCATCAGAGTCTTGTCTGTTCTTTTTAACTGGCAGAATTGGGGTGTTGTACGGGGATTCACAGACTCTAAGGATACCCAGTTTCAAATAATGATTGATTTGTTTTTGGATGCTCTTCTCTGCTTCCTTTGGGATAGGGTATTGCTTAACTGCAGGAGGCAATCCCCCCTTTGTTTTTATCGAGACTGGACTAGCTGATTTCAGTAGTCCCACATCCATTCCTGAAGAGCTCCATAACTTTTTAGAAACTGGTTCTAAACCTGTTGGAATTTGCAGATTAGTTGACTCTGGTTCTGGTGTCTTAGCCAGAACACATGAGCCCATAATTATTAATTCCACCTCTTCTGGCTGTAAGCAGATCTGAGTATCCAAGGCTTGCAGGAGATCTCTCCCTAAAAGGCACATGGGCGCGTCTGTGGAAATTATAATACATCCCCACACTGTTTTACCCCCAATAGTGAGTACTAAGGGCTTAGATAACATTCGTTTGCCTTTTCCCGCTACTCCTTGCATCATTATTTTATCTGGTGACTTGCATCCTTTAGGCTCAAACTTTAAAAGGGAAAGGGTGGCTCCAGTATCCACTAGAAAGGGAACTTCTAAGCCTTCTATATTTGCCATTACCTGCCCTTCAAATCCAAATCTACATCCCATGAATTTACCCCCATTTCCACAGTATTTTCTGAGTCTCCTATCTCCTGTCATTGTGGACTGATTTGATTGCCTCATGCTGGCCCCTCTATTCCCAAGTGCACAGGGCCTCACTGGGCATTCCTGCTTCCAGTGTCCTTGTTCCCCCCAAGAATGACAAACATCATTAACTCTTAATTGTACACCACCTTCACTTTGACTCCATCTATCTCCCCTGGTTCTTCCGCGCCCCCTCCCCTTGCCAGCCTGGCATATGCTCTTTAAAATACTTTTGTGTATCAGGGGCTGCTTGATCTATAAAAACAGTAATTGCAAGGAATGCAGACTGCTTGTAACTGCCTTATCTTCCCAGCTGGAACCAGCTCTGAGGCCCTTTTCTTACTGGACTAAGTAAAAGTTCATTATTTTCGATAAGTGCGGCCTAAGGCTTCAGCAAATTTAGCTCCTCATGCCAGGCAAGTTTTAGAGAAGTTGTGCTAAGCGGCTGCCTGTAGGCAGTTTCAGTTTGCTCTTCCTTAACACAAGGATCCTGCCTGGAAAGTACCAAGTGTGATGACATGGCTGTAGGCCTGGCAGGGCAGGTGGGGTTTTTCCTGCATGCTGCCAGTGAGGGGAATGGGCTTGAGCAGCAGTGCTTGGATCCAGCAGGTCAGCCCCTGGGTGTGCAGCTGGTGCTGGCAGCAGGGCTTTGTTTTCATGAGCGTGGGCCCCTCTTTGTGCATGAAGGCTGGCGTGGAGAGATGGTCCCCACGTGCCCCCTGGGGGCAAAAGCAAGAAAAGCACAAGCCCCGTGAGTAGGAAGAGGTGCACAGGTGAGGGCAGGGCCTGCTTGCCCAGGTGGCCTGGCGGTCCAGCAGCTGGACGTCCCGAAGGCGAGCCAGCAGCGAGGCACCAAGGCTGGGGGGTGTCACGCTTCATCAGGAGGAGAGTGTGCCCGTGTGCTGCCGTGAGGCTCAAGCCGGTGGCCAAGGTGGTGAGGAGAGCCCAAAAGTCGGTGCCCCTGAGGGGAGAGGAGGATGCATGGAAGAGTGAGGAAGCGATGGTGTGGGAGGGCAAGGCAAAGGTGCAGGGTGATGTGGAGCAAAGAAAGCCTGGAGGGGCCCAGCGCAGTGCGTGCACGCCAATAGGGAAGTGCTTAGAGAGCAACAGTCTGGAGAAATGAATCTCTGACAGCTTTTGTGGGAAATCTGCAGAGGCGGGCACCTGTCTCAGGGGTCCGTCCGCTAATGCCTGCAGCCTGGGGACCAGACAGGAGCACTTTGCAGTCTGTGTGCAGCTGCGGGCCTGCAGCGTGGCATGCCTGGAGCGCTGCGGTGGATGGCTGCAGCCTCTTTGGGAAGGCCCGTCTGGGAAGGTGCGGAGGGGCAGTTGGCCTTTCTGTGAGAAAGCAGCGGGAATGCAGGACGCTCTGCCTAGGGCTGGACGGTGAGGCATATGGGTGAGGCTTAGTGGCCCGAGCAAGAGGAGTGGTCTTGCAGTGGCTGGCTGTGTGCTCTAGAGGGCCTGAAGAAGGGCAGCATCTGCACGGTGTAGGAGGCAGAGAGGTGGGGAGAGGAAAATTCCTGCTGCGGCACAGATGGCAGCTCGGAGCTGGGCTCAGAAGCTGGCACCAGAGGCTGGGAGGCAAAGCCCTGGTGCTGGAGGTGCCCCCGGTGAGCAGCAAGGCCTTGTGATGTCGGTGCTAGCACGGTCACCAGCAAGGCCTTGTGATGCGGGTGCCCCTGGTGGCCAGCAGGAGGTGGTCACGGGGGTCCCCATGGCAACGTGCAGGGCTTTGTGATGGGGGTGGCATCATGCCCCCAAGGCCATTGTGATGGGGCGGTGCCCGTGGTGACCGAGTCCATGCTGGGAGCAGAGCCCCTGGCTGTGCCCTCTGAGGAGAGCAGCTCGCTGAGGAGGGAGCAGCTCTCTTGAGTGCCAGAGTGGCAGGTGCGCAGGAGAAGCTCCTGCTGATGGACAAGGGGCGGCAGGCGAATGCCGGCTCCCAGCCCGTGGATGGGCTTTCTGTGAGGCCGAAGCGCAGAAGCAAGGTGAGCGGTGGGGCTGGAGGGAGAGGCAGGCAGCAGGGCTGGGAGCCGCACGGAAAGCATGAGGACGGTGGGGAAGAGGAGGTGGGGCAAGCGAGCCAGGCCTGATCTTCTCTGGCCAGGGGGTATTTCTTGCTGGTGCTGGGGATTTTCTGGTGCACAAAGCACACCGACTGGGGTGCTGCAAGGCCCAAATGGAGCCTGTGAGCTGTGCTGAGGGTCAGAGAGCATCTCCAGGCTTAGCACAGCTGGGTCGTGCTAGGCCATGAGCTTCCCTTTGCCATGGGGCCGGGCTTTCCTGTGCCTGAGGGGCCGCTTGTACGAACGCAACCGCCTCCATCATGTGCTTCCTTCTCCCTGCAGGGGGGCCAGCGGGAGCCGCATGCAGTGACGCAACGCATCCCGACCCCGACTTCATCGCAGCAAAGGGACAGGCGGCCGTTGCTGCCCGGCCCACAGAGCTGGCAAGACCCTGAAGACGTCATCGCGAAGGTAGCGAGCTGAGCAGCGATGGTGGCAAAGCCTCTGCCTGACTGTGCATAGCTGCCAAGCAGCAGGCGGGAAGTGGTGGGAGGGAGCAGGAGGAGCGCCTGCTCTGCATGGCAGTCGGCAAGGACATGGCTCGAGGTTTCCGAGGGAGCTGCCTTTGCCCATCTCTTGCCCAGTGGTGACCAGCCTTCTCCCCACGCAGCCTTTGGGAGCCAGCTGCGTGGGAGAGTGCTGCTGTTGTGGAGGGTTTCAGGGGCCACAGGGAGTGTGCATGTGGGAAGGCTGGGGGGGAGGGGTAAAGGGCAGCAGTAACTTGGCCTTCCTCATGGGCTTTGATTGCAGATGGCGGAGGACACTGTGAGGGAGGTTCTCGACTCGGTGCAAGCTCTTCATGCCTCCAGCAGCCTTGTGAAGAAGGCTCCTCCGGGGCGCCGGGAGACACTGCACAGCAGGCCTTGTGCAAGAGCAGAGACACCGCATCGGCCCGGCTTAGCGCCTCACGCAACCAAGGCAGCTAGGCAGGCACGTGGAGGCCTGGAGGCCTCTACAGGTCAAAGAGCGGCATCCGCACGTCGACCTCCAGAAAAATCCTGCAGATCTTCTTTGAGATGCACGGCCACTGCTGAGGCTCTGGAGGATGTGGCAAGGAGAGTGCCTGCCTCTCCAAAAGCTAAGCAGGAAGCTGGCGCTCTCCCCCGAGCAATTCAAGCTCCTGTCTCCTATTTGCCTGAGGCCAGGCCTGGGTCTTCCGCGCTGGGAAAAGCAAGGATGCTGCAAGCTGTTGAGAACATCCTTGCAGATGTGTGCATGGAAATGAGGGCTGAGGACCAGAGACCTGCTGCACACAGCCCCGCACTGCCTGCCGCACCTCTGATGCACGCACTGCTGGCGCTCGCGTCTGCAGCCTTGAGCCGTCCTGATGATGCGAGTGCGGGACATGGCCGGGAGCTCAGGGCAGCCGGGCCACAAAGGACCTTGGCATACACCATTGCTCTAGCAGGCCTGGCAAGCGCATTGCAGAAGGAGAGCAGGGAGCGTGGCAAAAACACAGCTGCCACAGCTCTGCAAGGGCCAGATTGCAACAGGCGTGGGGGCAAAAGGAAGGTCATGGGGGCCGGTGCACCAGCTTCCCCGGGCAGGGGCCATGGACTGGTCACACTAGGATGGCAACTTGCAGTGCAGAGGCCCAAACAGCAGCCTCTGGGCATCATCTGTCGCCTTCAAGGCACGCCACTGCGCATACACCCCGACAACCCCTCGCAGTATCTCGCCGTGCTCTCAATCAAAACAGAGACGCTGGAGGAGCTCGACAGGAGCTGCGTGGCGCGCACCGGGCAGAGCTTGGCTCAGCTGCGAGAAGCCTTTCTGGAGAGGAAGGAGCCGAGGCCAAAGGAGAGGGAGGTCGAGGAAGAGGAGGGCAAGGGGAAACGTTTCTCCCTGACAGCATCGGGATGCCTCAATGTTCGCCCCAAGGAGGTGAGTGCAAAGGGTGGGCCAGGGCAGATGGTGACCCTCCGTGTGCTGGGGCCAGCCGCTGCGCCCTGCTGCAACAGTGTGATGGTGGCAGTGCTGGCAGGGCCACGGGGGGCATTGCTGGTGGGAAAAGCAGCTGCCTTCACAAATCTCCCTCTCTGGCTTCAGCTCTGTGCCAGAAACTCCTTCTATAACCTGTGGCAACCGGAGGTGACGCGAGTGGAGCTCCTGAAGGATGCGAGGTCCAAGTGGGAGGTGCTGGAGCGGCTGTACGCCCATGCGCCCAGGAGGGAGCGCAAGATGGGAGCTGGGAAGAGAGTCCGGGGAGCACCAGAGGATGCTGGCGTGGAGTGGAGCGATGAGGAAGAGGACGTTGAAGAAGAACCTTTGGAATGGGAGGAGCTGGAGAAAAACACAGCCTTGGTCATGAGCTGGGTCAGACCGAGCCTCAGGAGCCTCTTGGCAGACCCACAGCCGTGTCCTGAGGAGGTGCCCTGCTCACCCGTTGTGAAGGGCAGAGATGCTGCCAGGGAGGCAGCTGGTGACCTGCAGAGCACGCCTCTGGCCCCAGCAGTGCCCCGAGGAGCCGTGGCAGCGGCATCTCCTTTGGCAGGAGGCTGCCAGGACGCGGGGGACAGTGTGCCTCTGGCTCCACTGGCCAGCACAGGAGCAAAGGCAGAGGCCTCCCCTGCAGCCAGAGGCCCTGAGGATGCAGGGGAAAATGCTCCTCTGCCTCCATCGCTTCCCGCAGAGGCTGCGCCAAAGGCCTCCCAGTTGTGCGGAGGCCCTTGTGGGGAGAGCAACAGCCTGCCTCTCCAACCACCATTGCCCGAAGAAAGCGCAGCAGAAGGCTCTGCCCTGGCCGCAGGCCTTCCTCACCAGGTGAGCAAGGAGCATGGCGTCGGCACCCACCACCAAAGGGAGGTGCGGTGTGAGCAGCGTCTGGGGTGTGCAGGGTGGGTGAGAAGAGCTGCCCCATCGCATGGGTCCCCCGCGGCCGTGGTGAGAAGCTGTCCCCCCAGCCCTTTGCGCTCTGCACTCTCTGTCCTGGGGAAGATGCCTGGTGCTCTGTGTTTCCAAGTGCCAGAGGCCCAGGGCTGACGTGCCCTCCCCGGCCTGCACAGCATCCAGCCCTGGGGCATGGATGCTGAGCAAGGAGGGCAGGGGCAGCCCCAGCAGCAGCCGCCTCCCACAGCCAGCGAGCCAGCCCCCTTGTGCCACGTACCCGGCCACCTCCATCCCCCGCTGCCCGTCGTGGCCCCCGGCCCAGCCCTGCTGCTACGGCCCCAAGACAAGCCTTGTGCCATTGCCCAGCCAGCTGCATGTGCCTCCCCTTGGGGCTCGCGGCCACTCACAGCATCCCCCCACCCCAAACCCTTTGCCCCCTCCTATATCCCAGGGCACCAGGATGCTGAGCATGGCCAGCTGATATCACACAGGGCTGTGTTCCTGCTCTCCCCATGCAGGTTGCCTGTGAGCCCAAAGAGGAGCACAAGTCATCGTCTTCCCTCCGGCCCTGCGGGAGGGCGCGGGAGCTGGGAGCTGGGAAGAGAGTCTGGGAAGTGCCAGAGGATGCTGGCGTGGAGTGGAGCGATGAGGAAGAGGATGTTGATGAAGAGCCTTTGGAATGGGAGGAGCTGGAGGAAAACACGGCCTTGGTCATGAGCTGGGTCAGACCGAGCCTCAGGAGCCTCTTGGCAGACCCACAGCCGTGTCCTGAGGAGGTGCCCTGCTCACCCGTTGTGAAGGGCAGAGATGCTGCCAGGGAGGCAGCTGGTGACCTGCAGAGCACGCCTCTGGCCCCAGCAGTGCCCCGAGGAGCCGAGGCAGCGGCATCTGCTCTGGCGGGAGGCTGCCAGGATGCGGGGGACAGTGTGCCTCTGGCCCCATCAGCCAGCACAGGAACAAAGGCGGAGGCCTCCCCCGCAGCCAGAGACCCTCAGGCTTGCCCTGCACTTGCCCAGCCCCTCGCCCACGGCTCTCCTTCCTCCACAGGCATCACCGCCCTCCCGCATGCTGCGCCTTCCAGGCGATGGCCATTGCGGCTCAGGGCAGCGCTTCGGGCTCTGCGCAGAGCTTTTAGCTGCCGCTGTGACTCAGGGCAGTGAGAGGAACAGCGCGAGGATGCAGCTGCCAGACAGGTGGCCCGAGATGGGAGATGGCGCAGAGCAAAGAGGCAGAGCGACGGAGGCTCTCTCCTGGCTGCTACAGCAATGCTACTGCGTCGTGTCCCACAGCCCATGTGCTGCTCCAAATAAACCCTCGGCAGCTGTTCCCGCCGTGTTACTTGGTGTCAGGGAACTGTCAGGAGAAAGACTAGTGCAGGCGCTGCCAAGGAAGGCAGTCAGGGCTGCAGAGAAAGCCCTACAAGCAGTCGCAGAGTGAGAGAGCAGCTGGGGTGGGAAGGGTCTTCCGGAGGTGTCTGCTGCAACCTCCTGCTGCAAGTGGAGGCAAGCAGAGGAGGTTTCGCAGGGCCTGTCAGGGTCGAGCTCTGACTGTCTCTGGCGATGGATTCCCGCACGGCCCTGGCACCCTGCTCCAGTGTTGCACCACCATTCGGCTTCCAAGGCCATTTGCAGTCTCTGAGGGGACTTTTCCCTGCCACAAGCCGTGCCGTTGCCCTCAACCTGTCCCCAGGCCCCTCAGGACGTCTCTGGCTCCATGCTCTCTGCACGCTCCCGTTAGGCACTTGCAGGCAGCAGTGAGATCCCCCTACGCCTTCTCTTCCGCCGGCTGCACCAAGCCAGCACCCTTGGTCTCTGCTCCTGTGTGCTGTGCTGCAGCTGCCAGGCAGCTTGGGGGCCTGCGCTGGGCTTGCTGCAGTGTGGCCCCATCTGCGTGGGCCAGGGGGCTGGGGATATGGGTGCAATGGGGTGGGGGCCTGGGATATGGGTGCAATAGGGCGGGGGCCTGGGGATGTGGGTGCAATGGGGCAGGGGGCCTGGGGAGGTGGTTGCAATTGGCAGGGGCCTGGGGACATGGGCGCAAAGGGGCAGGGGGCTGGGGATATGGGTGCAATGAGTCGGGGAAGCTCCGGATATGGGCGTAATGGGGCAGGGGCAGGGGCCTGGGGACGTGGGTGCAATGGGGTGGGGGGCTGGGGACACAGGTGCAATGGGCCAGGGGGCTGGGACCATGGGTGCAATGGGGTGGGGGGCCTGGGTTCAGGGGTGGTGATGTGACCTCACGCCTGAGTCCATGGGTGCAAAGGGGGTCGACACCTGGGTCCATGGGTGGTGGTGGGTGCTGATGGGGCCGCCACCTGGGCCCATGTGTGATAACACGGGTGCAATGGGGCTGGACACCTGGGTCCATGGGTGGTCACAGGTGCTGATGGGTGGCCACCTGGGCCCATGGGTGATAACATGGGTGCAATTGTTACAAGACAACCCTGAGAAGCTCAGAAAGAATGTTTGAAGTAGGTAGATTTGGATAACTTCTATCTTAGACAGAATTTGCTTAGCATGAGTAGCCACACACTTGCTTAGCATGAGTAGCTAAATTTGCTGAAGCCTTAGGCCACGCTCCTAGTTCGGTAAGAAAGGGCCCCAGAGCTGGTGCAGGCTGGAAAGATAAGGGAGTTACAAGCAGTCTGCATTCCTGTGCCCCACTCTCCGAAAGGGAGGATGTCAAGGCTGTGAAATAAGGCCTGTTTGGGCGCCAGGACCTTGGGAAGCAAAGCCTCCTCTCACTGTTGAAACTGTGTTAATTAAGGGGTCTGGATTATGTCCTCTTCCTCAGGACCTTGGGAGATAACATCTACTGACCTAGCTGGGGCAGTGTTAATTGATCAGGACCTTGAGAAGCAGGGGTGGGACCCAGGGAATGAAGAAATCACTAACCAATCAGTGTAAAAGGGAAAGTCGCAAATCTGGCAATTTGTTTGTATAAATGCTACTTGAAAAGTTGGGGTGTGTGTGCTCGATTTGTGGGAAACCACCGAGCACCCAGGCTTGCGCAACTCTGAAATAAATAAACAAATGTCTCTCCTGAGTGTGTAATTATTGGCTTATTGCACACCGGGCAACGAATCCGCTTTTCGGACAACACATGGATGGGTGTGGGTGCTGATGGGATTGGATGCCTGGCTCCAGGGGTGCAACGGGGCTAGACGCCTGGGGCCCTGGGCAGCTCCTCACCCATGGGTGCCACCTTGGGCAGGTTTCCACATCTTCCAGTAGACCTATGGGTGCCGGGGTGGGCCGGGGACCACCTACCAGCACTCGGCCTTCGATGGGCGCCACTCCCTGAGCTCCCACTGCTGGCTCCGCGTCCCCCCCTGTGACAGAGCCAACTCCATCCCCATCCCAATGGTGTCCCCGTCCCCACATTGTCCCCATCTCCATGGCGTCCCCGTCCCCACATCGTCCCCATCCCCCCATCATCCCCATCCCCACAGTGTCCCCCTGTCCCTGTGACAGAGCCAACTCCATCTCCAGCCCCACGGTGTCCCCATCCCCACATCGTCTCCAGCCCCACGGCGTCCCATCCCCCCAGTGGCCCCATCCCCATGGCATCCCCATCCCCACGTCGTCTCCGTCCCCACATCGGCCTCGGCCTCCCACATCGCCTCCGCGCTCCCGCCCACCACGCGCTCCGCGGAGATCCGCCCGGCGCCCGGGGGCGTCACCGCTGCCGCGCCTCGCCATTGGCGGGCGGCCGCCGGCGGGGCCAATGGCCGTGCGACAAGGCGGAGCGGGAGCCGCGGCTCGGCGCTGCGCAGCGCCCTCCGCAAGCGCCCTCGCTGTCGCTTCTCCCAACCCGCCGCGCCGGGATCAGCCCAGCGCCTGGGGACGCCTCAGCCGACAAGAGCCGCTATTGGCGGGCGGGGCAGCCAATGGCGGTGCGCCGCAGCGGAGCCAATGGTGGCGCGGGGGCGTGGCCGCCGTGGGCTTCGGCGCCGGGTGAGGGCGAGGGCGCTGGCAGCGAGGAGGCGGTAGCGGGGCGGGCGCTGGGGCCGGGGCTGCTGCTGCTGGGCGGCGGCGGCGGCGGTGGCGAGCGGTGAGTGCGGGCGGGGCCCCCGGGCCCCCCTCTGCCCCTCCCCCGGCGCCGGGCTCCCCGTCAGCGGCCCCACGGACCGGCCTGCAACCGCCCCCGGGAGGTGCTGCCCCCCCCGATCTTCCCCCCGGGACGTGCTGCCCCCCCGGAGCCCCCCGACCTGCCCTCCCGGAATGTGCTGCCCCCCCGACGTGCCCCCCCTGTGTCGTGCTGCCCCCCTGACCTGCCCCCCGGGACGTGCTGCCCCCCCCGACCCCCCCGACTTCTCCCCCCGGGACATCTTGATCCCCCGGATGCCCCCCAACGTGCCCCCCCCGGCCCCTCACCACCCCCCGTGTCCCCGCAGGCCCCCACTCCCTGCGCTACTTCCACACCGCCGTGACGGAGCCCAGCCCGGGGCTGCCCGCCTTCGTCTCCGTGGGCTACGTGGACGGAGAGCTCATCGATGGCTACGACAGCGAGACGCAGAGGGCGGTGCCGGGTGCGGCCTGGATGGAGCAGGAGGGTCAGGACCACTGGGACAGGCAGCCCCAGAACGCATATGGCAATCATTAGTCTTCCAGAGTGGAGCTGGACACACTGCAGAAGCGCTACAACCAGAGCGGGGGTGAGCGCGGGCCGGGGCTCCCAGCGGCAGCTGCTCGCTGTCAGCGCTGGGGGCTGCGGGTCTGGGGTGCCCCCGGCCCTGCGCTGGGTGCCGTGTCCAAGCCCCTGTGCGGGGCCGGGGCTGCCCCTGAGCCCCCGTCTCCCTGCTTGTGTCTCAGGGTATCACACAGTGCAGCGCACGTACGGCTGTGACCTCCTGGAGGACGGTGGGATCTGGGGGTTTCTGCGGGATGCCTACGACGGGAAGGATTTCATCGCCTTTGACAAGGACACGCTGACATTCGTCATGGCGTATGCTGCTGCGCTAATCACCAAGAGGAAGTGGGAGGCAGAGAATGAGCCTGAGAGGCTGAAGCACTACCTGGAGAAGAGCTGCATGGAGTGGCAGTGGAGATACATGGAGTACAGGAGGGCTGCGCTGGAGAGGAGAGGTGAGGGCGAGGCGGGACCCCCCGGACACGGGGACGGGCCCCGGGCTCGGTGTTATGGAAATGAGGCTTGTCAGCCACCATAACAGGGCCCGACCCTAGGTTCCCGCAGAAAAGTTTGGCGCCAAATCAAAGCAAATGAAATAATGAAATTTTAATGACACGCGTGCGGTAATTACAGCTCGAGCTGGGTGTCTCCGAAGAGGGACCCCAAACAAAGAAATGCCTGGGCAATTATACCTTCCAATGTAAGCTCTCCACCCCTCAGGCAGTAGTTTGGACCAATAGTAATATTTGGGCCTGGAGTCTCCTGCTCCTTATTGGGTCTCATCCCTGTGCCTAGGCAGGCTGTTTATCTTTACTGTTATGGTTTTTGTTGACAGATGTGTCTTGGTTCCTCGGGTCCCGCCCTTGTCTCTCCAGGCTCTGACAAAGAGGTGTTGTTCCAGCAATTAGCACTGCCCCAGCAGTGACAATAGGTGTTATCTGCCAAGGTCCTGATGAAGGGATATAATCCAGACCCCGAGATAGTCCAGACCCCCTAATTAACACTGTTTCAGCAATGAGAGGAGGCTTTGTTTCCCAGGGTCCTGGTGCCCAAGTAGGCCTTATTTCAAAGCCTTGACATCCTCCCTCCCAGAGCGTGAAGCACAGGAATGCGAACTGCTTGCAACTCCCTTATCATTCCAGCTTGAACCAGCTCTCAGTCCCTTTTCTTACTGAACTAGGTAAAAGTTCATTATTCCTCATGATTTATAAAACTGACTGATTATGCTTGCCATAAAATGGACACCCCTGTCTGAATCAGTGGCTTCTGGGACTCTGTACCTGGGTATGATTTCTTTCAGTAAGGCTTTTACTACCCGCCCTGTGTCAGCCGTTCTTGTTGGGAAAAGTCCTACCCAGCCATTTTAGGCTAGCATGTGCGCATATTCTTGCTATTTTTCCTTTTAGTGTTCTATTCATTCTTTCTACTTGTCCTGAAGATTGTGGGTGATAAGGGGTTGTAGGTTTCTTTTTATGCCTAATGATTTCTATAACTGAGTGATTATGCTTGCCGTAAAATGGGCACCCCTGTCTGAATCAGTGGCTTCTGGGACCCCATACCTGGATATGATTTCCTTCAGTAAGGCTTTTACCACTCCCCGTGTGTCGGCCTTTCTTGTTGGGAAAGCTTCTACCCAGCCTGATAACTGATCTACTATCACTAACAAGTGTTTGTAGCCATTGGCAGATGGCATATCCGCATAATCTATTTGTAGCTTTTGGAAAGGGAAGTAGGCCCATGACCGTCCCCCTAACTCTGAGCTTGGCTTGTTATTTGAAAACTTCTGGCAGGTCGGGCAGCTATTTGTTATTCTTTTTGCAGCCGCGTAGATTCCTGGAGCAGCCCATACTTTCTGTACCTGGTTAGCCACCGCCTCCGCTCCCCCATGAGCTTTATCGTGAAACCACCTAGCTATAGTAATTAAATTTTTTTTTTTGGTAGAATTGGTTTTCTTCCAAGTGTCCATATTCCATCATCACTTTGTTTTGCTTCCCACTGCTCCCATTGTTTTTTCTCTTCCACTGAGCAGTCTTTTTCATACGTGGTTTTGGGGTCTATTAAAATTGGCCATTCACTCTGGTCCATCCTTGGAACTGCCCCCATACATTCTCTCAGAGGTTGTCGAGCTGCAGCCTTCGCAGCAGCGTCGGCTAAAGCATTTCCTCTGCTAATTTCTGTAGTGTCTTTAGTATGGGCTGGGCAGTGTATTACAGCAATTTCTTTGGGCAGTTGGACTGCTTCCAGCAAATTACGTATTTCTTCTCCATTAGCTAATTTCTTTCCTGATGACGAAAAGAATCCTCGCTCTTTCCATAACATCCCTGTTACATGACCTACTCCAAATGCATATTTAGAATCGGTATAGATATTTACCTGCAGGTTCTTACCAATTTTTACTGCTTGGGTCAATGCTATTAATTCTGCTCCTTGAGCACTTACAGACGGAGACAAAGGATTGGCCTCAAGTACCTCAAAGAGGTTAGTGACAGCATAGCCGGAGTGGTGCCTTCCGTCCAAATACTAGGATGATCCATCTGTAAACGGAACTAAGTCTGGGTTTTCCAAAGGTTCGTCTTTAAGGTCCTCCCGGGGCTTGCTCGAGCTGACGATCACCTGCTCACAGGAATGATGTGGTTCTCCATCCTCAGGTAGAGGCAATAGTGTTGCTGGATTTAAGATGTTGCATCTCTTTAAGGTCCCATTATCTGCATGCAGTATTATCAGTTGATAGCGGTGAGCTCTCTGTGGGGATAGTGCTTGAGTCACGTATTGTTTCATTGACAGTTCTACTTCATGTGGCACATACACAGTCAATGAGTGACCCAAAACTACAGGTCATGTTTTTTTCAGTAAGAGCTGCCATAGCTGCTATTGCTCTGATGCATCCTGGAGTGCCTTTAGCTACCTCATCTAGCTGCGTGGAATAATAGGCCACTGGTCTGTGGTGAGGGCCTAGTTTTTGGGTGAGTACCCCACTTGCTACTCCCTGTCGTTCATGGACAAATAATTCCAATGGTTTGCTATAATCTGGTAACCCTAGAGCAGGGGCTGAAACCAACGCTTTTTTCACAGATGTAAAAGCTTTCTCCCTTTCTGGGCCCCAGGCCACAGGCTCTATCTCCTCCTTTTTTGTTGCCTGCACTAAAGGCTTAGTAAGTTCTGCTAACCCAGGAATCCACGGTTGGCAAAATCCTACAGCTCCTAAAAATCCCGTGTTGTTTTTTTGTTACAGGACGAGGCATATCAAGAATTGTCTTTACTCGTTCTGGATCAACTAACCTGTGTCCTTCTTTTAAGATAAAACCCAAATATTTTACCTCTCTTTGACACAGCTGGAGTTTAGACAGAGATGCCTGATGCCCTTTTTCTGCAAGAGCGTTACATGGAGAAACAGTGTCTTTTAAAAATGTCTCATAATCTTTACTTGCTAATAACATATCATCTACATATTGTATTAATACAGAATGTCCTGGAAGTTCGATATCTGAGAGGTCATTTTTGAGTATACGCGAAAGAATAGTCAGAGACCCAGTAAATCCCTGTGGCAGCCTTGTCCAAGTTAATTGTTGTCCCTTCCAAGTGAAAGCCAAGAGATCTTGGCTATCTTCAGCTATCGGTATACTAAAAAAAGCTGCCGTTAGGTCAATCACAGTAAAATAAGTTGCCCAAAGGGGTATCTGTAGTAAAATGGTTGATGGGTTAGGGACTACTGGATGTGGAGCAACTACCTGTTGGTTTATAGCCCCTAAGTCTTGTATAAACTGATACTCTGGATCACCATCAGAATCTTGTCTGTTCTTTTTAACTGGCAGAATTGGGGTGTTGTACGGGGATTCACAGACTCTAAGGATACCCAGTTTCAAATAATGATTGATTTGTTTTTGGATGCTCTTCTCTGCTTCCTTTGGGATAGGGTATTGCTTAACTGCAGGAGGCAATCCCCCCTTTGTTTTTATCGAGACTGGACTAGCTGATTTCAGTAGTCCCACATCCATTCCTGAAGAGCTCCATAACCGTTTAGGAACTGATTCTAACCTTGTTGGAATTTGCAGATTAGTCGACTCTGGTTCTGGTGTCTTAGCCAGAACACATGAGCCCATAATTATTAATTCCACCTCTTCTGGCTGTAAGCAGATCTGAGTATCCAAGGCTTGCAGGAGATCTCTCCCTAAAAGGCACATGGGCGCGTCTGTGGAAATTATAATACATCCCCACACTGTTTTACCCCCAATAGTGAGTACTAAGGGCTTAGATAACATTCGTTTGCCTTTTCCCGCTACTCCTTGCATCATTATTTTATCTGGTGACTTGCATCCTTTAGGCTCAAACTTTAAAAGGGAAAGGGTGGCTCCAGTATCCACTAGAAAGGGAACTTCTAAGCCTTCTATATTTGCCATTACCTGCCCTTCAAATCCAAATCTACATCCCATGAATTTACCCCCATTTCCACAGTATTTTCTGAGTCTCCTATCTCCTGTCATTGTGGACTGATTTGATTGCCTCATGCTGGCCCCTCTATTCCCAAGTGCACAGGGCCTCACTGGGCATTCCTGCTTCCAGTGTCCTTGTTCCCCCCAAGAATGACAAACATCATTAACTCTTAATTGTACACCACCTTCACTTTGACTCCATCTATCTCCCCTGGTTCTTCCGCGCCCCCTCCCCTTGCCAGCCTGGCATATGCTCTTTAAAATACTTTTGTGTATCAGGGGCTGCTTGATCTATAAAAACAGTAATTGCAAGGAATGCAGACTGCTTGTAACTGCCTTATCTTCCCAGCTGGAACCAGCTCTGAGGCCCTTTTCTTACTGGACTAAGTAAAAGTTCATTATTTTCGATAAGTGCGGCCTAAGGCTTCAGCAAATTTAGCTCCTCATGCCAGGCAAGTTTTAGAGAAGTTGTGCTAAGCGGCTGCCTGTAGGCAGTTTCAGTTTGCTCTTCCTTAACACAAGGATCCTGCCTGGAAAGTACCAAGTGTGATGACATGGCTGTAGGCCTGGCAGGGCAGGTGGGGTTTTTCCTGCATGCTGCCAGTGAGGGGAATGGGCTTGAGCAGCAGTGCTTGGATCCAGCAGGTCAGCCCCTGGGTGTGCAGCTGGTGCTGGCAGCAGGGCTTTGTTTTCATGAGCGTGGGCCCCTCTTTGTGCATGAAGGCTGGCGTGGAGAGATGGTCCCCACGTGCCCCCTGGGGGCAAAAGCAAGAAAAGCACAAGCCCCGTGAGTAGGAAGAGGTGCACAGGTGAGGGCAGGGCCTGCTTGCCCAGGTGGCCTGGCGGTCCAGCAGCTGGACGTCCCGAAGGCGAGCCAGCAGCGAGGCACCAAGGCTGGGGGGTGTCACGCTTCATCAGGAGGAGAGTGTGCCCGTGTGCTGCCGTGAGGCTCAAGCCGGTGGCCAAGGTGGTGAGGAGAGCCCAAAAGTCGGTGCCCCTGAGGGGAGAGGAGGATGCATGGAAGAGTGAGGAAGCGATGGTGTGGGAGGGCAAGGCAAAGGTGCAGGGTGATGTGGAGCAAAGAAAGCCTGGAGGGGCCCAGCGCAGTGCGTGCACGCCAATAGGGAAGTGCTTAGAGAGCAACAGTCTGGAGAAATGAATCTCTGACAGCTTTTGTGGGAAATCTGCAGAGGCGGGCACCTGTCTCAGGGGTCCGTCCGCTAATGCCTGCAGCCTGGGGACCAGACAGGAGCACTTTGCAGTCTGTGTGCAGCTGCGGGCCTGCAGCGTGGCATGCCTGGAGCGCTGCGGTGGATGGCTGCAGCCTCTTTGGGAAGGCCCGTCTGGGAAGGTGCGGAGGGGCAGTTGGCCTTTCTGTGAGAAAGCAGCGGGAATGCAGGACGCTCTGCCTAGGGCTGGACGGTGAGGCATATGGGTGAGGCTTAGTGGCCCGAGCAAGAGGAGTGGTCTTGCAGTGGCTGGCTGTGTGCTCTAGAGGGCCTGAAGAAGGGCAGCATCTGCACGGTGTAGGAGGCAGAGAGGTGGGGAGAGGAAAATTCCTGCTGCGGCACAGATGGCAGCTCGGAGCTGGGCTCAGAAGCTGGCACCAGAGGCTGGGAGGCAAAGCCCTGGTGCTGGAGGTGCCCCCGGTGAGCAGCAAGGCCTTGTGATGTCGGTGCTAGCACGGTCACCAGCAAGGCCTTGTGATGCGGGTGCCCCTGGTGGCCAGCAGGAGGTGGTCACGGGGGTCCCCATGGCAACGTGCAGGGCTTTGTGATGGGGGTAGCATCATGCCCCCAAGGCCATTGTGATGGGGCGGTGCCCGTGGTGACCGAGTCCATGCTGGGAGCAGAGCCCCTGGCTGTGCCCTCTGAGGAGAGCAGCTCGCTGAGGAGGGAGCAGCTCTCTTGAGTGCCAGAGTGGCAGGTGCGCAGGAGAAGCTCCTGCTGATGGACAAGGGGCGGCAGGCGAATGCCGGCTCCCAGCCCGTGGATGGGCTTTCTGTGAGGCCGAAGCGCAGAAGCAAGGTGAGCGGTGGGGCTGGAGGGAGAGGCAGGCAGCAGGGCTGGGAGCCGCACGGAAAGCATGAGGACGGTGGGGAAGAGGAGGTGGGGCAAGCGAGCCAGGCCTGATCTTCTCTGGCCAGGGGGTATTTCTTGCTGGTGCTGGGGATTTTCTGGTGCACAAAGCACACCGACTGGGGTGCTGCAAGGCCCAAATGGAGCCTGTGAGCTGTGCTGAGGGTCAGAGAGCATCTCCAGGCTTAGCACAGCTGGGTCGTGCTAGGCCATGAGCTTCCCTTTGCCATGGGGCCGGGCTTTCCTGTGCCTGAGGGGCCGCTTGTACGAACGCAACCGCCTCCATCATGTGCTTCCTTCTCCCTGCAGGGGGGCCAGCGGGAGCCGCATGCAGTGACGCAACGCATCCCGACCCCGACTTCATCGCAGCAAAGGGACAGGCGGCCGTTGCTGCCCGGCCCACAGAGCTGGCAAGACCCTGAAGACGTCATCGCGAAGGTAGCGAGCTGAGCAGCGATGGTGGCAAAGCCTCTGCCTGACTGTGCATAGCTGCCAAGCAGCAGGCGGGAAGTGGTGGGAGGGAGCAGGAGGAGCGCCTGCTCTGCATGGCAGTCGGCAAGGACATGGCTCGAGGTTTCCGAGGGAGCTGCCTTTGCCCATCTCTTGCCCAGTGGTGACCAGCCTTCTCCCCACGCAGCCTTTGGGAGCCAGCTGCGTGGGAGAGTGCTGCTGTTGTGGAGGGTTTCAGGGGCCACAGGGAGTGTGCATGTGGGAAGGCTGGGGGGGAGGGGTAAAGGGCAGCAGTAACTTGGCCTTCCTCATGGGCTTTGATTGCAGATGGCGGAGGACACTGTGAGGGAGGTTCTCGACTCGGTGCAAGCTCTTCATGCCTCCAGCAGCCTTGTGAAGAAGGCTCCTCCGGGGCGCCGGGAGACACTGCACAGCAGGCCTTGTGCAAGAGCAGAGACACCGCATCGGCCCGGCTTAGCGCCTCACGCAACCAAGGCAGCTAGGCAGGCACGTGGAGGCCTGGAGGCCTCTACAGGTCAAAGAGCGGCATCCGCACGTCGACCTCCAGAAAAATCCTGCAGATCTTCTTTGAGATGCACGGCCACTGCTGAGGCTCTGGAGGATGTGGCAAGGAGAGTGCCTGCCTCTCCAAAAGCTAAGCAGGAAGCTGGCGCTCTCCCCCGAGCAATTCAAGCTCCTGTCTCCTATTTGCCTGAGGCCAGGCCTGGGTCTTCCGCGCTGGGAAAAGCAAGGATGCTGCAAGCTGTTGAGAACATCCTTGCAGATGTGTGCATGGAAATGAGGGCTGAGGACCAGAGACCTGCTGCACACAGCCCCGCACTGCCTGCCGCACCTCTGATGCACGCACTGCTGGCGCTCGCGTCTGCAGCCTTGAGCCGTCCTGATGATGTGAGTGCGGGACATGGCCGGGAGCTCAGGGCAGCCGGGCCACAAAGGACCTTGGCATACACCATTGCTCTAGCAGGCCTGGCAAGCGCATTGCAGAAGGAGAGCAGGGAGCGTGGCAAAAACACAGCTGCCACAGCTCTGCAAGGGCCAGATTGCAACAGGCGTGGGGGCAAAAGGAAGGTCATGGGGGCCGGTGCACCAGCTTCCCCGGGCAGGGGCCATGGACTGGTCACACTAGGATGGCAACTTGCAGTGCAGAGGCCCAAACAGCAGCCTCTGGGCATCATCTGTCGCCTTCAAGGCACGCCACTGCGCATACACCCCGACAACCCCTCGCAGTATCTCGCCGTGCTCTCAATCAAAACAGAGACGCTGGAGGAGCTCGACAGGAGCTGCGTGGCGCGCACCGGGCAGAGCTTGGCTCAGCTGCGAGAAGCCTTTCTGGAGAGGAAGGAGCCGAGGCCAAAGGAGAGGGAGGTCGAGGAAGAGGAGGGCAAGGGGAAACGTTTCTCCCTGACAGCATCGGGATGCCTCAATGTTCGCCCCAAGGAGGTGAGTGCAAAGGGTGGGCCAGGGCAGATGGTGACCCTCCGTGTGCTGGGGCCAGCCGCTGCGCCCTGCTGCAACAGTGTGATGGTGGCAGTGCTGGCAGGGCCACGGGGGGCATTGCTGGTGGGAAAAGCAGCTGCCTTCACAAATCTCCCTCTCTGGCTTCAGCTCTGTGCCAGAAACTCCTTCTATAACCTGTGGCAACCGGAGGTGACGCGAGTGGAGCTCCTGAAGGATGCGAGGTCCAAGTGGGAGGTGCTGGAGCGGCTGTACGCCCATGCGCCCAGGAGGGAGCGCAAGATGGGAGCTGGGAAGAGAGTCCGGGGAGCACCAGAGGATGCTGGCGTGGAGTGGAGCGATGAGGAAGAGGACGTTGAAGAAGAACCTTTGGAATGGGAGGAGCTGGAGAAAAACACAGCCTTGGTCATGAGCTGGGTCAGACCGAGCCTCAGGAGCCTCTTGGCAGACCCACAGCCGTGTCCTGAGGAGGTGCCCTGCTCACCCGTTGTGAAGGGCAGAGATGCTGCCAGGGAGGCAGCTGGTGACCTGCAGAGCACGCCTCTGGCCCCAGCAGTGCCCCGAGGAGCCGTGGCAGCGGCATCTCCTTTGGCAGGAGGCTGCCAGGACGCGGGGGACAGTGTGCCTCTGGCTCCACTGGCCAGCACAGGAGCAAAGGCAGAGGCCTCCCCTGCAGCCAGAGGCCCTGAGGATGCAGGGGAAAATGCTCCTCTGCCTCCATCACTTCCCGCAGAGGCTGCGCCAAAGGCCTCCCAGTTGTGCGGAGGCCCTTGTGGGGAGAGCAACAGCCTGCCTCTCCAACCACCATTGCCCGAAGAAAGCGCAGCAGAAGGCTCTGCCCTGGCCGCAGGCCTTCCTCACCAGGTGAGCAAGGAGCATGGCGTCGGCACCCACCACCAAAGGGAGGTGCGGTGTGAGCAGCGTCTGGGGTGTGCAGGGTGGGTGAGAAGAGCTGCCCCATCGCATGGGTCCCCCGCGGCTGTGGTGAGAAGCTGTCCCCCCAGCCCTTTGCGCTCTGCACTCTCTGTCCTGGGGAAGATGCCTGGTGCTCTGCGTTTCCAAGTGCCAGAGGCCCAGGGCTGACGTGCCCTCCCCGGCCTGCACAGCATCCAGCCCTGGGGCATGGATGCTGAGCGAGGAGGGCAGGGGCAGCCCCAGCAGCAGCCGCCTCCCACAGCCAGCGAGCCAGCCCCCTTGTGCCACGCACCCGGCCACCTCCATCCCCCGCTGCCCGTCGTGGCCCCCGGCCCAGCCCTGCTGCTACGGCCCCAAGACAAGCCTTGTGCCATTGCCCAGCCAGCTGCATGTGCCTCCCCTTGGGGCTCGCGGCCACTCACAGCATCCCCCCACCCCAAACCCTTTGCCCCCTCCTATATCCCAGGGCACCAGGATGCTGAGCATGGCCAGCTGATATCACACAGGGCTGTGTTCCTGCTCTCCCCATGCAGGTTGCCTGTGAGCCCAAAGAGGAGCACAAGTCATCGTCTTCCCTCCGGCCCTGCGGGAGGGCGCGGGAGCTGGGAGCTGGGAAGAGAGTCTGGGAAGTGCCAGAGGATGCTGGCGTGGAGTGGAGCGATGAGGAAGAGGATGTTGATGAAGAGCCTTTGGAATGGGAGGAGCTGGAGGAAAACATGGCCTTGGTCATGAGCTGGGTCAGACCGAGCCTCAGGAGCCTCTTGGCAGACCCACAGCCGTGTCCTGAGGAGGTGCCCTGCTCACCCGTTGTGAAGGGCAGAGATGCTGCCAGGGAGGCAGCTGGTGACCTGCAGAGCACGCCTCTGGCCCCAGCAGTGCCCCGAGGAGCCGAGGCAGCGGCATCTGCTCTGGCGGGAGGCTGCCAGGATGCGGGGGACAGTGTGCCTCTGGCCCCATCAGCCAGCACAGGAACAAAGGCGGAGGCCTCCCCCGCAGCCAGAGACCCTCAGGCTTGCCCTGCACTTGCCCAGCCCCTCGCCCACGGCTCTCCTTCCTCCACAGGCATCACCGCCCTCCCGCATGCTGCGCCTTCCAGGCGATGGCCATCGCGGCTCAGGGCAGCGCTTCGGGCTCTGCGCAGAGCTTTTAGCTGCCGCTGTGACTCAGGGCAGTGAGAGGAACAGCGCGAGGATGCAGCTGCCAGACAGGTGGCCCGAGATGGGAGATGGCGCAGAGCAAAGAGGCAGAGCGACGGAGGCTCTCTCCTGGCTGCTACAGCAATGCTACTGCGTCGTGTCCCACAGCCCATGTGCTGCTCCAAATAAACCCTCGGCAGCTGTTCCCGCCGTGTTACTTGGTGTCAGGGAACTGTCAGGAGAAAGACTAGTGCAGGCGCTGCCAAGGAAGGCAGTCAGGGCTGCAGAGAAAGCCCTACAAGCAGTCGCAGAGTGAGAGAGCAGCTGGGGTGGGAAGGGTCTTCCGGAGGTGTCTGCTGCAACCTCCTGCTGCAAGTGGAGGCAAGCAGAGGAGGTTTCACAGGGCCTGTCAGGGTCGAGCTCTGACTGTCTCTGGCGATGGATTCCCACACGGCCCTGGCACCCTGCTCCAGTGTTGCACCACCATTCGGCTTCCAAGGCCATTTGCAGTCTCTGAGGGGACTTTTCCCTGCCACAAGCCGTGCCGTTGCCCTCAACCTGTCCCCAGGCCCCTCAGGACGTCTCTGGCTCCATGCTCTCTGCACGCTCCCGTTAGGCACTTGCAGGCAGCAGTGAGATCCCCCTACGCCTTCTCTTCTGCCGGCTGCACCAAGCCAGCACCCTTGGTCTCTGCTCCTGTGTGCTGTGCTGCAGCTGCCAGGCAGCTTGGGGGCCTGCGCTGGGCTTGCTGCAGTGTGGCCCCATCTGCGTGGGCCAGGGGGCTGGGGATATGGGTGCAATGGGGTGGGGGCCTGGGATATGGGTGCAATAGGGCGGGGGCCTGGGGATGTGGGTGCAATGGGGCAGGGGGCCTGGGGAGGTGGTTGCAATTGGCAGGGGCCTGGGGACATGGGCGCAAAGGGGCAGGGGGCTGGGGATATGGGTGCAATGAGTCGGGGAAGCTCCGGATATGGGCGTAATGGGGCAGGGGCAGGGGCCTGGGGACGTGGGTGCAATGGGGTGGGGGGCTGGGGACACAGGTGCAATGGGCCAGGGGGCTGGGACCATGGGTGCAATGGGGTGGGGGGCCTGGGTTCAGGGGTGGTGATGTGACCTCACGCCTGAGTCCATGGGTGCAAAGGGGGTCGACACCTGGGTCCATGGGTGGTGGTGGGTGCTGATGGGGCCGCCACCTGGGCCCATGTGTGATAACACGGGTGCAATGGGGCTGGACACCTGGGTCCATGGGTGGTCACAGGTGCTGATGGGTGGCCACCTGGGCCCATGGGTGATAACATGGGTGCAATTGTTACAAGACAACCCTGAGAAGCTCAGAAAGAATGTTTGAAGTAGGTAGATTTGGATAACTTCTATCTTAGACAGAATTTGCTTAGCATGAGTAGCCACACACTTGCTTAGCATGAGTAGCTAAATTTGCTGAAGCCTTAGGCCACGCTCCTAGTTCGGTAAGAAAGGGCCCCAGAGCTGGTGCAGGCTGGAAAGATAAGGGAGTTACAAGCAGTCTGCATTCCTGTGCCCCACTCTCCGAAAGGGAGGATGTCAAGGCTGTGAAATAAGGCCTGTTTGGGCGCCAGGACCTTGGGAAGCAAAGCCTCCTCTCACTGTTGAAACTGTGTTAATTAAGGGGTCTGGATTATGTCCTCTTCCTCAGGACCTTGGGAGATAACATCTACTGACCTAGCTGGGGCAGTGTTAATTGATCAGGACCTTGAGAAGCAGGGGTGGGACCCAGGGAATGAAGAAATCACTAACCAATCAGTGTAAAAGGGAAAGTCGCAAATCTGGCAATTTGTTTGTATAAATGCTACTTGAAAAGTTGGGGTGTGTGTGCTCGATTTGTGGGAAACCACCGAGCACCCAGGCTTGCGCAACTCTGAAATAAATAAACAAATGTCTCTCCTGAGTGTGTAATTATTGGCTTATTGCACACCGGGCAACGAATCCGCTTTTCGGACAACACATGGATGGGTGTGGGTGCTGATGGGATTGGATGCCTGGCTCCAGGGGTGCAACGGGGCTAGACGCCTGGGGCCCTGGGCAGCTCCTCACCCATGGGTGCCACCTTGGGCAGGTTTCCACATCTTCCAGTAGACCTATGGGTGCCGGGGTGGGCCGGGGACCACCTACCAGCACTCGGCCTTCGATGGGCGCCACTCCCTGAGCTCCCACTGCTGGCTCCGCGTCCCCCCCTGTGACAGAGCCAACTCCATCCCCATCCCAATGGTGTCCCCGTCCCCACATCGTCCCCATCTCCATGGCGTCCCCGTCCCCACATCGTCCCCATCCCCCCATCATCCCCATCCCCACAGTGTCCCCCTGTCCCTGTGACAGAGCCAACTCCATCTCCAGCCCCACGGTGTCCCCATCCCCACATCGTCTCCAGCCCCACGGCGTCCCATCCCCCCAGTGGCCCCATCCCCATGGCATCCCCATCCCCACGTCGTCTCCGTCCCCACATCGGCCTCGGCCTCCCACATCGCCTCCGCGCTCCCGCCCACCACGCGCTCCGCGGAGATCCGCCCGGCGCCCGGGGGCGTCACCGCTGCCGCGCCTCGCCATTGGCGGGCGGCCGCCGGCGGGGCCAATGGCCGTGCGACAAGGCGGAGCGGGAGCCGCGGCTCGGCGCTGCGCAGCGCCCTCCGCAAGCGCCCTCGCTGTCGCTTCTCCCAACCCGCCGCGCCGGGATCAGCCCAGCGCCTGGGGACGCCTCAGCCGACAAGAGCCGCTATTGGCGGGCGGGGCAGCCAATGGCGGTGCGCCGCAGCGGAGCCAATGGTGGCGCGGGGGCGTGGCCGCCGTGGGCTTCGGCGCCGGGTGAGGGCGAGGGCGCTGGCAGCGAGGAGGCGGTAGCGGGGCGGGCGCTGGGGCCGGGGCTGCTGCTGCTGGGCGGCGGCGGCGGCGGTGGCGAGCGGTGAGTGCGGGCGGGGCCCCCGGGCCCCCCTCTGCCCCTCCCCCGGCGCCGGGCTCCCCGTCAGCGGCCCCACGGACCGGCCTGCAACCGCCCCCGGGAGGTGCTGCCCCCCCGATCTTCCCCCCGGGACGTGCTGCCCCCCCGGAGCCCCCCGACCTGCCCTCCCGGAATGTGCTGCCCCCCCGACGTGCCCCCCCTGTGTCGTGCTGCCCCCCTGACCTGCCCCCCGGGACGTGCTGCCCCCCCCGACCCCCCCGACTTCTCCCCCCGGGACATCTTGATCCCCCGGATGCCCCCCAACGTGCCCCCCCCGGCCCCTCACCACCCCCCGTGTCCCCGCAGGCCCCCACTCCCTGCGCTACTTCCACACCGCCGTGACGGAGCCCAGCCCGGGGCTGCCCGCCTTCGTCTCCGTGGGCTACGTGGACGGAGAGCTCATCGATGGCTACGACAGCGAGACGCAGAGGGCGGTGCCGGGTGCGGCCTGGATGGAGCAGGAGGGTCAGGACCACTGGGACAGGCAGCCCCAGAACGCATATGGCAATCATTAGTCTTCCAGAGTGGAGCTGGACACACTGCAGAAGCGCTACAACCAGAGCGGGGGTGAGCGCGGGCCGGGGCTCCCAGCGGCAGCTGCTCGCTGTCAGCGCTGGGGGCTGCGGGTCTGGGGTGCCCCCGGCCCTGCGCTGGGTGCCGTGTCCAAGCCCCTGTGCGGGGCCGGGGCTGCCCCTGAGCCCCCGTCTCCCTGCTTGTGTCTCAGGGTATCACACAGTGCAGCGCACGTACGGCTGTGACCTCCTGGAGGACGGTGGGATCTGGGGGTTTCTGCGGGATGCCTACGACGGGAAGGATTTCATCGCCTTTGACAAGGACACGCTGACATTCGTCATGGCGTATGCTGCTGCGCTAATCACCAAGAGGAAGTGGGAGGCAGAGAATGAGCCTGAGAGGCTGAAGCACTACCTGGAGAAGAGCTGCATGGAGTGGCAGTGGAGATACATGGAGTACAGGAGGGCTGTGCTGGAGAGGAGAGGTGAGGGCGAGGCGGGACCCCCCGGACACGGGGACGGGCCCCGGGCTCGGTGTTATGGAAATGAGGCTTGTCAGCCACCATAACAGGGCCCGACCCTAGGTTCCCGCAGAAAAGTTTGGCGCCAAATCAAAGCAAATGAAATAATGAAATTTTAATGACACGCGTGCGGTAATTACAGCTCGAGCTGGGTGTCTCCGAAGAGGGACCCCAAACAAAGAAATGCCTGGGCAATTATACCTTCCAATGTAAGCTCTCCACCCCTCAGGCAGTAGTTTGGACCAATAGTAATATTTGGGCCTGGAGTCTCCTGCTCCTTATTGGGTCTCATCCCTGTGCCTAGGCAGGCTGTTTATCTTTACTGTTATGGTTTTTGTTGACAGATGTGTCTTGGTTCCTCGGGTCCCGCCCTTGTCTCTCCAGGCTCTGACAAAGAGGTGTTGTTCCAGCAATTAGCACTGCCCCAGCAGTGACAATAGGTGTTATCTGCCAAGGTCCTGATGAAGGGATATAATCCAGACCCCGAGATAGTCCAGACCCCCTAATTAACACTGTTTCAGCAATGAGAGGAGGCTTTGTTTCCCAGGGTCCTGGTGCCCAAGTAGGCCTTATTTCAAAGCCTTGACATCCTCCCTCCCAGAGCGTGAAGCACAGGAATGCGAACTGCTTGCAACTCCCTTATCATTCCAGCTTGAACCAGCTCTCAGTCCCTTTTCTTACTGAACTAGGTAAAAGTTCATTATTCCTCATGATTTATAAAACTGACTGATTATGCTTGCCATAAAATGGACACCCCTGTCTGAATCAGTGGCTTCTGGGACTCTGTACCTGGGTATGATTTCTTTCAGTAAGGCTTTTACTACCCGCCCTGTGTCAGCCGTTCTTGTTGGGAAAAGTCCTACCCAGCCATTTTAGGCTAGCATGTGCGCATATTCTTGCTATTTTTCCTTTTAGTGTTCTATTCATTCTTTCTACTTGTCCTGAAGATTGTGGGTGATAAGGGGTTGTAGGTTTCTTTTTATGCCTAATGATTTCTATAACTGAGTGATTATGCTTGCCGTAAAATGGGCACCCCTGTCTGAATCAGTGGCTTCTGGGACCCCATACCTGGGTATGATTTCCTTCAGTAAGGCTTTTACCACTCCCCGTGTGTCGGCCTTTCTTGTTGGGAAAGCTTCTACCCAGCCTGATAACTGATCTACTATCACTAACAAGTGTTTGTAGCCATTGGCAGATGGCATATCCGCATAATCTATTTGTAGCTTTTGGAAAGGGAAGTAGGCCCATGACCGTCCCCCTAACTCTGAGCTTGGCTTGTTATTTGAAAACTTCTGGCAGGTCGGGCAGCTATTTGTTATTCTTTTTGCAGCCGCGTAGATTCCTGGAGCAGCCCATACTTTCTGTACCTGGTTAGCCACCGCCTCCGCTCCCCCATGAGCTTTATCGTGAAACCACCTAGCTATAGTAATTAAATTTTTTTTTTTGGTAGAATTGGTTTTCTTCCAAGTGTCCATATTCCATCATCACTTTGTTTTGCTTCCCACTGCTCCCATTGTTTTTTCTCTTCCACTGAGCAGTCTTTTTCATACGTGGTTTTGGGGTCTATTAAAATTGGCCATTCACTCTGGTCCATCCTTGGAACTGCCCCCATACATTCTCTCAGAGGTTGTCGAGCTGCAGCCTTCGCAGCAGCGTCGGCTAAAGCATTTCCTCTGCTAATTTCTGTAGTGTCTTTAGTATGGGCTGGGCAGTGTATTACAGCAATTTCTTTGGGCAGTTGGACTGCTTCCAGCAAATTACGTATTTCTTCTCCATTAGCTAATTTCTTTCCTGATGACGAAAAGAATCCTCGCTCTTTCCATAACATCCCTGTTACATGACCTACTCCAAATGCATATTTAGAATCGGTATAGATATTTACCTGCAGGTTCTTACCAATTTTTACTGCTTGGGTCAATGCTATTAATTCTGCTGCTTGAGCACTTACAGACGGAGACAAAGGATTGGCCTCAAGTACCTCAAAGAGGTTAGTGACAGCATAGCCGGAGTGGTGCCTTCCGTCCAAATACTAGGATGATCCATCTGTAAACGGAACTAAGTCTGGGTTTCCCAAAGGTTTGTCTTTAAGGTCCTCCCGGGGCTTGCTCGAGCTGACGATCACCTGCTCACAGGAATGATGTGGTTCTCCATCCTCAGGTAGAGGCAATAGTGTTGCTGGATTTAAGATGTTGCATCTCTTTAAGGTCCCATTATCTGCATGCAGTATTATCAGTTCATAGCGGTGAGCTCTCTGTGGGGATAGTGCTTGAGTCACGTATTGTTTCATTGACAGTTCTACTTCATGTGGCACATACACAGTCAATGAGTGACCCAAAACTACAGGTCATGTTTTTTTCAGTAAGAGCTGCCATAGCTGCTATTGCTCTGATGCATCCTGGAGTGCCTTTAGCTACCTCATCTAGCTGCGTGGAATAATAGGCCACTGGTCTGTGGTGAGGGCCTAGTTTTTGGGTGAGTACCCCACTTGCTACTCCCTGTCGTTCATGGACAAATAATTCCAATGGTTTGCTATAATCTGGTAACCCTAGAGCAGGGGCTGAAACCAACGCTTTTTTCACAGATGTAAAAGCTTTCTCCCTTTCTGGGCCCCAGGCCACAGGCTCTATCTCCTCCTTTTTTGTTGCCTGCACTAAAGGCTTAGTAAGTTCTGCTAACCCAGGAATCCACGGTTGGCAAAATCCTACAGCTCCTAAAAATCCCGTGTTGTTTTTTTGTTACAGGACGAGGCATATCAAGAATTGTCTTTACTCATTCTGGATCAACTAACCTGTGTCCTTCTTTTAAGATAAAACCCAAATATTTTACCTCTCTTTGACACAGCTGGAGTTTAGACAGAGATGCTCGATGCCCTTTTTCTGCAAGAGTGTTAATCTTTACTTGCTAATAACAAATCATCTACATATTGTATTACTACAGAATGTCCTGGAAGTTCGATATCTGAGAGGTCATTTTTGAGTATACGCGAAAAAATAGTCGGAGACCCAGTAAATCCCTGTGGCAGCCTCGTCCAAGTTAATTGTTGTCCCTTCCAAGTGAAAGCCAAGAGATCTTGGCTATCTTCAGCTATCGGTATACTAAAAAAGGCTGCCGTTAGGTTGATCACAGTAAAATAAGTTGCCCAAAGGGGTATCTGTAGTAAAATGGTTGATAGGTCGGGGACTACTGGATGTGGAGCAACTACCTGTTGGTTTATAGCCCTAAAGTCTTGTACAAACTGATACTCTGGATCACCATCAGAGTCTTGTCTGTTCTTTTTAACTGGCAGAATTGGGGTGTTGTACGGGGATTCACAGACTCTAAGGATACCCAGTTTCAAATAATGATCGGTTTGTTTTTGGATGCTCTTCTCTGCTTCCTTTGGGATAGGGTATTGCTTAACTGCAGGAGGCAATCCCCCCTTTGTTTTTATCGAGACTGGACTAGCTGATTTCAGTAGTCCCACATCCATTCCTGAAGAGCTCCATAACCGTTTAGGAACTGATTCTAACCTTGTTGGAATTTGCAGATTAGTCGACTCTGGTTCTGGTGTCTTAGCCAGAACACATGAGCCCATAATTATTAATTCCACCTCTTCTGGCTGCAAACAGATCTGAGTATCCAAGGCTTGCAGGAGATCTCTCCCTAAAAGGCACATGGGCGCGTCTGTGGAAATTATAATACATCCCCACGCTCTTTTACCCCCAATAGTGAGTACTAAGGGCTTAGATAACATTCGTTCGCCTTTTCCCGCTATTCCTTGCATCATTATTTTATCTGGTGACTTGCATCCTTTAGGCTCAAACTTTAAAAGGGAAAGGGTGGCTCCAGTATCCACTAGAAAGGGAACTTCTAAGCCTTCTATATTTGCCATTACCTGCCCTTCAAATCCAAATCTACATCCCATGAATTTACCCCCATTTCCACAGTATTTTCTGAGTTTCCTATCTCCTGTCATTGTGGACTGATTTGATTGCCTCATGCTGGCCCCTCTATTCCCAAGTGCACAGGGCCTCACTGGGCATTCCTGCTTCCAGTGTCCTTGTTCCCCCCAAGAATGACAAACATCATTAACTCTTAATTGTACACCACCTTCACTTTGACTCCATCTATCTCCCCTGGTTCTTCCGCGCCCCCTCCCCTTGCCAGCCTGGCATATGCTCTTTAAAATACTTTTGTGTATCAGGGGCTGCTTGATCTATAAAAACAGTAATTGCAAGGAATGCAGACTGCTTGTAACTGCCTTATCTTCCCAGCTGGAACCAGCTCTGAGGCCCTTTTCTTACTGGACTAAGTAAAAGTTCATTGTTTTCGATAAGTGCGGCCTAAGGCTTCAGCAAATTTAGCTCCTCATGCCAGGCAAGTTTTAGAGAAGTTGTGCTAAGCGGCTGCCTGTAGGCAGTTTCAGTTTGCTCTTCCTTAACACAAGGATCCTGCCTGGAAAGTACCAAGTGTGATGACATGGCTGTAGGCCTGGCAGGGCAGGTGGGGTTTTTCCTGCATGCTGCCAGTGAGGGGAATGGGCTTGAGCAGCAGTGCTTGGATCCAGCAGGTCAGCCCCTGGGTGTGCAGCTGGTGCTGGCAGCAGGGCTTTGGTTTCATGAGCGTGGGCCCCTCTTTGTGCATGAAGGCTGGCGTGGAGAGATGGTCCCCACGTGCCCCCTGGGGGCAAAAGCAAGAAAAGCACAAGCCCCGTGAGTAGGAAGAGGTGCACAGGTGAGGGCAGGGCCTGCTTGCCCAGGTGGCCTGGCGGTCCAGCAGCTGGACGTCCCGAAGGCGAGCCAGCAGCGAGGCACCAAGGCTGGGGGGTGTCACGCTTCATCAGGAGGAGAGTGTGCCCGTGTGCTGCCGTGAGGCTCAAGCCGGTGGCCAAGGTGGTGAGGAGAGCCCAAAAGTCGGTGCCCCTGAGGGGAGAGGAGGATGCATGGAAGAGTGAGGAAGCGATGGTGTGGGAGGGCAAGGCAAAGGTGCAGGGTGATGTGGAGCAAAGAAAGCCTGGAGGGGCCCAGCGCAGTGCGTGCACGCCAATAGGGAAGTGCTTAGAGAGCAACAGTCTGGAGAAATGAATCTCTGACAGCTTTTGTGGGAAATCTGCAGAGGCGGGCACCTGTCTCAGGGGTCCGTCCGCTAATGCCTGCAGCCTGGGGACCAGACAGGAGCACTTTGCAGTCTGTGTGCAGCTGCGGGCCTGCAGCGTGGCATGCCTGGAGCGCTGCGGTGGATGGCTGCAGCCTCTTTGGGAAGGCCCGTCTGGGAAGGTGCGGAGGGGCAGTTGGCCTTTCTGTGAGAAAGCAGCGGGAATGCAGGACGCTCTGCCTAGGGCTGGACGGTGAGGCATATGGGTGAGGCTTAGTGGCCCGAGCAAGAGGAGTGGTCTTGCAGTGGCTGGCTGTGTGCTCTAGAGGGCCTGAAGAAGGGCAGCATCTGCACGGTGTAGGAGGCAGAGAGGTGGGGAGAGGAAAATTCCTGCTGCGGCACAGATGGCAGCTCGGAGCTGGGCTCAGAAGCTGGCACCAGAGGCTGGGAGGCAAAGCCCTGGTGCTGGAGGTGCCCCCGGTGAGCAGCAAGGCCTTGTGATGTCGGTGCTAGCACGGTCACCAGCAAGGCCTTGTGATGCGGGTGCCCCTGGTGGCCAGCAGGAGGTGGTCACGGGGGTCCCCATGGCAACGTGCAGGGCTTTGTGATGGGGGTGGCATCATGCCCCCAAGGCCATTGTGATGGGGCAGTGCCCGTGGTGACCGAGTCCATGCTGGGAGCAGAGCCCCTGGCTGTGCCCTCTGAGGAGAGCAGCTCGCTGAGGAGGGAGCAGCTCTCTTGAGTGCCAGAGTGGCAGGTGCGCAGGAGAAGCTCCTGCTGATGGACAAGGGGCGGCAGGCGAATGCCGGCTCCCAGCCCGTGGATGGGCTTTCTGTGAGGCCGAAGCGCAGAAGCCAGGTGAGCGGTGGGGCTGGAGGGAGAGGCAGGCAGCAGGGCTGGGAGCCGCACGGAAAGCATGAGGACGGTGGGGAAGAGGAGGTGGGGCAAGCGAGCCAGGCCTGATCTTCTCTGGCCAAGGGGTATTTCTTGCTGGTGCTGGGGATTTTCTGGTGCACAAAGCACACCGACTGGGGTGCTGCAAGGCCCAAATGGAGCCTGTGAGCTGTGCTGAGGGTCAGAGAGCATCTCCAGGCTTAGCACAGCTGGGTCGTGCTAGGCCATGAGCTTCCCTTTGCCATGGGGCCGGGCTTTCCTGTGCCTGAGGGGCCGCTTGTACGAACGCAACCGCCTCCATCATGTGCTTCCTTCTCCCTGCAGGGGGGCCAGCGGGAGCCGCATGCAGTGACGCAACGCATCCCGACCCCGACTTCATCGCAGCAAAGGGACAGGCGGCCGTTGCTGCCCGGCCCACAGAGCTGGCAAGACCCTGAAGACGTCATCGCGAAGGTAGCGAGCTGAGCAGCGATGGTGGCAAAGCCTCTGCCTGACTGTGCATAGCTGCCAAGCAGCAGGCGGGAAGTGGTGGGAGGGAGCAGGAGGAGCGCCTGCTCTGCATGGCAGTCGGCAAGGACATGGCTCGAGGTTTCCGAGGGAGCTGCCTTTGCCCATCTCTTGCCCAGTGGTGACCAGCCTTCTCCCCACGCAGCCTTTGGGAGCCAGCTGCGTGGGAGAGTGCTGCTGTTGTGGAGGGTTTCAGGGGCCACAGGGAGTGTGCATGTGGGAAGGCTGGGGGGGAGGGGTAAAGGGCAGCAGTAACTTGGCCTTCCTCATGGGCTTTGATTGCAGATGGCGGAGGACACTGTGAGGGAGGTTCTCGACTCGGTGCAAGCTCTTCATGCCTCCAGCAGCCTTGTGAAGAAGGCTCCTCCGGGGCGCCGGGAGACACTGCACAGCAGGCCTTGTGCAAGAGCAGAGACACCGCATCGGCCCGGCTTAGCGCCTCACGCAACCAAGGCAGCTAGGCAGGCACGTGGAGGCCTGGAGGCCTCTACAGGTCAAAGAGCGGCATCCGCATGTCGACCTCCAGAAAAATCCTGCAGATCTTCTTTGAGATGCACGGCCACTGCTGAGGCTCTGGAGGATGTGGCAAGGAGAGTGCCTGCCTCTCCAAAAGCTAAGCAGGAAGCTGGCGCTCTCCCCCGAGCAATTCAAGCTCCTGTCTCCTATTTGCCTGAGGCCAGGCCTGGGTCTTCCGCGCTGGGAAAAGCAAGGATGCTGCAAGCTGTTGAGAACATCCTTGCAGATGTGTGCATGGAAATGAGGGCTGAGGACCAGAGACCTGCTGCACACAGCCCCGCACTGCCTGCCGCACCTCTGATGCACGCACTGCTGGCGCTCGCGTCTGCAGCCTTGAGCCGTCCTGATGATGCGAGTGCGGGACATGGCCGGGAGCTCAGGGCAGCCGGGCCACAAAGGACCTTGGCATACACCATTGCTCTAGCAGGCCTGGCAAGCGCATTGCAGAAGGAGAGCAGGGAGCGTGGCAAAAACACAGCTGCCACAGCTCTGCAAGGGCCAGATTGCAACAGGCGTGGGGGCAAAAGGAAGGTCATGGGGGCCGGTGCACCAGCTTCCCCGGGCAGGGGCCATGGACTGGTCACACTAGGATGGCAACTTGCAGTGCAGAGGCCCAAACAGCAGCCTCTGGGCATCATCTGTCGCCTTCAAGGCACGCCACTGCGCATACACCCCGACAACCCCTCGCAGTATCTCGCCGTGCTCTCAATCAAAACAGAGACGCTGGAGGAGCTCGACAGGAGCTGCGTGGCGCGCACCGGGCAGAGCTTGGCTCAGCTGCGAGAAGCCTTTCTGGAGAGGAAGGAGCCGAGGCCAAAGGAGAGGGAGGTCGAGGAAGAGGAGGGCAAGGGGAAACGTTTCTCCCTGACAGCATCGGGATGCCTCAATGTTCGCCCCAAGGAGGTGAGTGCAAAGGGTGGGCCAGGGCAGATGGTGACCCTCCGTGTGCTGGGGCCAGCCGCTGCGCCCTGCTGCAACAGTGTGATGGTGGCAGTGCTGGCAGGGCCACGGGGGGCATTGCTGGTGGGAAAAGCAGCTGCCTTCACAAATCTCCCTCTCTGGCTTCAGCTCTGTGCCAGAAACTCCTTCTATAACCTGTGGCAACCGGAGGTGACGCGAGTGGAGCTCCTGAAGGATGCGAGGTCCAAGTGGGAGGTGCTGGAGCGGCTGTACGCCCATGCGCCCAGGAGGGAGCGCAAGATGGGAGCTGGGAAGAGAGTCCGGGGAGCACCAGAGGATGCTGGCGTGGAGTGGAGCGATGAGGAAGAGGACGTTGAAGAAGAACCTTTGGAATGGGAGGAGCTGGAGAAAAACACAGCCTTGGTCATGAGCTGGGTCAGACCGAGCCTCAGGAGCCTCTTGGCAGACCCACAGCCGTGTCCTGAGGAGGTGCCCTGCTCACCCGTTGTGAAGGGCAGAGATGCTGCCAGGGAGGCAGCTGGTGACCTGCAGAGCACGCCTCTGGCCCCAGCAGTGCCCCGAGGAGCCGTGGCAGCGGCATCTCCTTTGGCAGGAGGCTGCCAGGACGCGGGGGACAGTGTGCCTCTGGCTCCACTGGCCAGCACAGGAGCAAAGGCAGAGGCCTCCCCTGCAGCCAGAGGCCCTGAGGATGCAGGGGAAAATGCTCCTCTGCCTCCATCGCTTCCCGCAGAGGCTGCGCCAAAGGCCTCCCAGTTGTGCGGAGGCCCTTGTGGGGAGAGCAACAGCCTGCCTCTCCAACCACCATTGCCCGAAGAAAGCGCAGCAGAAGGCTCTGCCCTGGCCGCAGGCCTTCCTCACCAGGTGAGCAAGGAGCATGGCGTCGGCACCCACCACCAAAGGGAGGTGCGGTGTGAGCAGCGTCTGGGGTGTGCAGGGTGGGTGAGAAGAGCTGCCCCATTGCATGGGTCCCCCGCGGCCGTGGTGAGAAGCTGTCCCCCCAGCCCTTTGCGCTCTGCACTCTCTGTCCTGGGGAAGATGCCTGGTGCTCTGTGTTTCCAAGTGCCAGAGGCCCAGGGCTGACGTGCCCTCCCCGGCCTGCACAGCATCCAGCCCTGGGGCATGGATGCTGAGCAAGGAGGGCAGGGGCAGCCCCAGCAGCAGCCGCCTCCCACAGCCAGCGAGCCAGCCCCCTTGTGCCACGTACCCGGCCACCTCCATCCCCCGCTGCCCGTCGTGGCCCCCGGCCCAGCCCTGCTGCTACGGCCCCAAGACAAGCCTTGTGCCATTGCCCAGCCAGCTGCATGTGCCTCCCCTTGGGGCTCGCGGCCACTCACAGCATCCCCCCACCCCAAACCCTTTGCCCCCTCCTATATCCCAGGGCACCAGGATGCTGAGCATGGCCAGCTGATATCACACAGGGCTGTGTTCCTGCTCTCCCCATGCAGGTTGCCTGTGAGCCCAAAGAGGAGCACAAGTCATCGTCTTCCCTCCGGCCCTGCGGGAGGGCGCGGGAGCTGGGAGCTGGGAAGAGAGTCTGGGAAGTGCCAGAGGATGCTGGCGTGGAGTGGAGCGATGAGGAAGAGGATGTTGATGAAGAGCCTTTGGAATGGGAGGAGCTGGAGGAAAACACGGCCTTGGTCATGAGCTGGGTCAGACCGAGCCTCAGGAGCCTCTTGGCAGACCCACAGCCGTGTCCTGAGGAGGTGCCCTGCTCACCCGTTGTGAAGGGCAGAGATGCTGCCAGGGAGGCAGCTGGTGACCTGCAGAGCACGCCTCTGGCCCCAGCAGTGCCCCGAGGAGCCGAGGCAGCGGCATCTGCTCTGGCGGGAGGCTGCCAGGATGCGGGGGACAGTGTGCCTCTGGCCCCATCAGCCAGCACAGGAACAAAGGCGGAGGCCTCCCCCGCAGCCAGAGACCCTCAGGCTTGCCCTGCACTTGCCCAGCCCCTCGCCCACGGCTCTCCTTCCTCCACAGGCATCACCGCCCTCCCGCATGCTGCGCCTTCCAGGCGATGGCCATTGCGGCTCAGGGCAGCGCTTCGGGCTCTGCGCAGAGCTTTTAGCTGCCGCTGTGACTCAGGGCAGTGAGAGGAACAGCGCGAGGATGCAGCTGCCAGACAGGTGGCCCGAGATGGGAGATGGCGCAGAGCAAAGAGGCAGAGCGACGGAGGCTCTCTCCTGGCTGCTACAGCAATGCTACTGCGTCGTGTCCCACAGCCCATGTGCTGCTCCAAATAAACCCTCGGCAGCTGTTCCCGCCGTGTTACTTGGTGTCAGGGAACTGTCAGGAGAAAGACTAGTGCAGGCGCTGCCAAGGAAGGCAGTCAGGGCTGCAGAGAAAGCCCTACAAGCAGTCGCAGAGTGAGAGAGCAGCTGGGGTGGGAAGGGTCTTCCGGAGGTGTCTGCTGCAACCTCCTGCTGCAAGTGGAGGCAAGCAGAGGAGGTTTCGCAGGGCCTGTCAGGGTCGAGCTCTGACTGTCTCTGGCGATGGATTCCCGCACGGCCCTGGCACCCTGCTCCAGTGTTGCACCACCATTCGGCTTCCAAGGCCATTTGCAGTCTCTGAGGGGACTTTTCCCTGCCACAAGCCGTGCCGTTGCCCTCAACCTGTCCCCAGGCCCCTCAGGACGTCTCTGGCTCCATGCTCTCTGCACGCTCCCGTTAGGCACTTGCAGGCAGCAGTGAGATCCCCCTACGCCTTCTCTTCTGCCGGCTGCACCAAGCCAGCACCCTTGGTCTCTGCTCCTGTGTGCTGTGCTGCAGCTGCCAGGCAGCTTGGGGGCCTGCGCTGGGCTTGCTGCAGTGTGGCCCCATCTGCGTGGGCCAGGGGGCTGGGGATATGGGTGCAATGGGGTGGGGGCCTGGGATATGGGTGCAATAGGGCGGGGGCCTGGGGATGTGGGTGCAATGGGGCAGGGGGCCTGGGGAGGTGGTTGCAATTGGCAGGGGCCTGGGGACATGGGCGCAAAGGGGCAGGGGGCTGGGGATATGGGTGCAATGAGTCGGGGAAGCTCCGGATATGGGCGTAATGGGGCAGGGGCAGGGGCCTGGGGACGTGGGTGCAATGGGGTGGGGGGCTGGGACCATGGGTGCAATGGGGTGGGGGGCCTGGGTTCAGGGGTGGTGATGTGACCTCACGCCTGAGTCCATGGGTGCAAAGGGGGTCGACACCTGGGTCCATGGGTGGTGGTGGGTGCTGATGGGGCCGCCACCTGGGCCCATGTGTGATAACACGGGTGCAATGGGGCTGGACACCTGGGTCCATGGGTGGTCACAGGTGCTGATGGGTGGCCACCTGGGCCCATGGGTGATAACATGGGTGCAATTGTTACAAGACAACCCTGAGAAGCTCAGAAAGAATGTTTGAAGTAGGTAGATTTGGATAACTTCTATCTTAGACAGAATTTGCTTAGCATGAGTAGCCACACACTTGCTTAGCATGAGTAGCTAAATTTGCTGAAGCCTTAGGCCACGCTCCTAGTTCGGTAAGAAAGGGCCCCAGAGCTGGTGCAGGCTGGAAAGATAAGGGAGTTACAAGCAGTCTGCATTCCTGTGCCCCACTCTCCGAAAGGGAGGATGTCAAGGCTGTGAAATAAGGCCTGTTTGGGCGCCAGGACCTTGGGAAGCAAAGCCTCCTCTCACTGTTGAAACTGTGTTAATTAAGGGGTCTGGATTATGTCCTCTTCCTCAGGACCTTGGGAGATAACATCTACTGACCTAGCTGGGGCAGTGTTAATTGATCAGGACCTTGAGAAGCAGGGGTGGGACCCAGGGAATGAAGAAATCACTAACCAATCAGTGTAAAAGGGAAAGTCGCAAATCTGGCAATTTGTTTGTATAAATGCTACTTGAAAAGTTGGGGTGTGTGTGCTCGATTTGTGGGAAACCACCGAGCACCCAGGCTTGCGCAACTCTGAAATAAATAAACAAATGTCTCTCCTGAGTGTGTAATTATTGGCTTATTGCACACCGGGCAACGAATCCGCTTTTCGGACAACACATGGATGGGTGTGGGTGCTGATGGGATTGGATGCCTGGCTCCAGGGGTGCAACGGGGCTAGACGCCTGGGGCCCTGGGCAGCTCCTCACCCATGGGTGCCACCTTGGGCAGGTTTCCACATCTTCCAGTAGACCTATGGGTGCCGGGGTGGGCCGGGGACCACCTACCAGCACTCGGCCTTCGATGGGCGCCACTCCCTGAGCTCCCACTGCTGGCTCCGCGTCCCCCCCTATGACAGAGCCAACTCCATCCCCATCCCAATGGTGTCCCCGTCCCCACATCGTCCCCATCTCCATGGCGTCCCCGTCCCCACATCGTCCCCATCCCCCCATCATCCCCATCCCCACAGTGTCCCCCTGTCCCTGTGACAGAGCCAACTCCATCTCCAGCCCCACGGTGTCCCCATCCCCACATCGTCTCCAGCCCCACGGCGTCCCATCCCCCCAGTGGCCCCATCCCCATGGCATCCCCATCCCCACGTCGTCTCCGTCCCCACATCGGCCTCGGCCTCCCACATCGCCTCCGCGCTCCCGCCCACCACGCGCTCCGCGGAGATCCGCCCGGCGCCCGGGGGCGTCACCGCTGCCGTGCCTCGCCATTGGCGGGCGGCCGCCGGCGGGGCCAATGGCCGTGCGACAAGGCGGAGCGGGAGCCGCGGCTCGGCGCTGCGCAGCGCCCTCCGCAAGCGCCCTCGCTGTCGCTTCTCCCAACCCGCCGCGCCGGGATCAGCCCAGCGCCTGGGGACGCCTCAGCCGACGAGAGCCGCTATTGGCGGGCGGGGCAGCCAATGGCGGTGCGCCGCAGCGGAGCCAATGGTGGCGCGGGGGCGTGGCCGCCGTGGGCTTCGGCGCCGGGTGAGGGCGAGGGCGCTGGCAGCGAGGAGGCGGTAGCGGGGCGGGCGCTGGGGCCGGGGCTGCTGCTGCTGGGCGGCGGCGGCGGCGGTGGCGAGCGGTGAGTGCGGGCGGGGCCCCCGGGCCCCCCTCTGCCCCTCCCCCGGCGCCGGGCTCCCCGTCAGCGGCCCCACGGACCGGCCTGCAACCGCCCCCGGGAGGTGCTGCCCCCCCGATCTTCCCCCCGGGACGTGCTGCCCCCCCGGAGCCCCCCGACCTGCCCTCCCGGAATGTGCTGCCCCCCCGACGTGCCCCCCCTGTGTCGTGCTGCCCCCCTGACCTGCCCCCCGGGACGTGCTGCCCCCCCCGACCCCCCCGACTTCTCCCCCCGGGACATCTTGATCCCCCGGATGCCCCCCAACGTGCCCCCCCCGGCCCCTCACCACCCCCCGTGTCCCCGCAGGCCCCCACTCCCTGCGCTACTTCCACACCGCCGTGACGGAGCCCAGCCCGGGGCTGCCCGCCTTCGTCTCCGTGGGCTACGTGGACGGAGAGCTCATCGATGGCTACGACAGCGAGACGCAGAGGGCGGTGCCGGGTGCGGCCTGGATGGAGCAGGAGGGTCAGGACCACTGGGACAGGCAGCCCCAGAACGCATATGGCAATCATTAGTCTTACTGAGTGGAGCTGGACACACTGCAGAAGCGCTACAACCAGAGCGGGGGTGAGCGCGGGCCGGGGCTCCCAGCGGCAGCTGCTCGCTGTCAGCGCTGGGGGCTGCGGGTCTGGGGTGCCCCCGGCCCTGCGCTGGGTGCCGTGTCCAAGCCCCTGTGCGGGGCCGGGGCTGCCCCTGAGCCCCCGTCTCCCTGCTTGTGTCTCAGGGTATCACACAGTGCAGCGCACGTACGGCTGTGACCTCCTGGAGGACGGTGGGATCTGGGGGTTTCTGCGGGATGCCTACGACGGGAAGGATTTCATCGCCTTTGACAAGGACACGCTGACATTCGTCATGGCGTATGCTGCTGCGCTAATCACCAAGAGGAAGTGGGAGGCAGAGAATGAGCCTGAGAGGCTGAAGCACTACCTGGAGAAGAGCTGCATGGAGTGGCAGTGGAGATACATGGAGTACAGGAGGGCTGCGCTGGAGAGGAGAGGTGAGGGCGAGGCGGGACCCCCCGGACACGGGGACGGGCCCCGGGCTCGGTGTTATGGAAATGAGGCTTGTCAGCCACCATAACAGGGCCCGACCCTAGGTTCCCGCAGAAAAGTTTGGCGCCAAATCAAAGCAAATGAAATAATGAAATTTTAATGACACGCGTGCGGTAATTACAGCTCGAGCTGGGTGTCTCCGAAGAGGGACCCCAAACAAAGAAATGCCTGGGCAATTATACCTTCCAATGTAAGCTCTCCAGCCCTCAGGCAGTAGTTTGGACCAATAGTAATATTTGGGCCTGGAGTCTCCTGCTCCTTATTGGGTCTCATCCCTGTGCCTAGGCAGGCTGTTTATCTTTACTGTTATGGTTTTTGTTGACAGATGTGTCTTGGTTCCTCGGGTCCCGCCCTTGTCTCTCCAGGCTCTGACAAAGAGGTGTTGTTCCAGCAATTAGCACTGCCCCAGCAGTGACAATAGGTGTTATCTGCCAAGGTCCTGATGAAGGGATATAATCCAGACCCCGAGATAGTCCAGACCCCCTAATTAACACTGTTTCAGCAATGAGAGGAGGCTTTGTTTCCCAGGGTCCTGGTGCTCAAGTAGGCCTTATTTCAAAGCCTTGACATCCTCCCTCCCAGAGCGTGAAGCACAGGAATGCGAACTGCTTGCAACTCCCTTATCATTCCAGCTTGAACCAGCTCTCAGTCCCTTTTCTTACTGAACTAGGTAAAAGTTCATTATTCCTCATGATTTATAAAACTGACTGATTATGCTTGCCATAAAATGGACACCCCTGTCTGAATCAGTGGCTTCTGGGACTCTGTACCTGGGTATGATTTCTTTCAGTAAGGCTTTTACTACCCGCCCTGTGTCAGCCGTTCTTGTTGGGAAAAGTCCTACCCAGCCATTTTAGGCTAGCATGTGTGCATATTCTTGCTATTTTTCCTTTTAGTGTTCTATTCATTCTTTCTACTTGTCCTGAAGATTGTGGGTGATAAGGGGTTGTAGGTTTCTTTTTATGCCTAATGATTTCTATAACTGAGTGATTATGCTTGCCGTAAAATGGGCACCCCTGTCTGAATCAGTGGCTACTGGGACCCCATACCTGGATATGATTTCCTTCAGTAAGGCTTTTACCACTCCCCGTGTGTCGGCCTTTCTTGTTGGGAAAGCTTCTACCCAGCCTGATAACTGATCTACTATCACTAACAAGTGTTTGTAGCCATTGGCAGATGGCATATCTGCATAATCTATTTGTAGCTTTTGGAAAGGGAAGTAGGCCCATGACCGTCCCCCTAACTCTGAGCTTGGCTTGTTATTTGAAAACTTCTGGCAGGTCGGGCAGCTATTTGTTATTCTTTTTGCAGCCGCGTAGATTCCTGGAGCAGCCCATACTTTCTGTACCTGGTTAGCCACCGCCTCCGCTCCCCCATGAGCTTTATCGTGAAACCACCTAGCTATAGTAATTAAATTTTTTTTTTTGGTAGAATTGGTTTTCTTCCAAGTGTCCATATTCCATCATCACTTTGTTTTGCTTCCCACTGCTCCCATTGTTTTTTCTCTTCCACTGAGCAGTCTTTTTCATACGTGGTTTTGGGGTCTATTAAAATTGGCCATTCACTCTGGTCCATCCTTGGAACTGCCCCCATACATTCTCTCAGAGGTTGTCGAGCTGCAGCCTTCGCAGCAGCGTCGGCTAAAGCATTTCCTCTGCTAATTTCTGTAGTGTCTTTAGTATGGGCTGGGCAGTGTATTACAGCAATTTCTTTGGGCAGTTGGACTGCTTCCAGCAAATTACGTATTTCTTCTCCATTAGCTAATTTCTTTCCTGATGACGAAAAGAATCCTCGCTCTTTCCATAACATCCCTGTTACATGACCTACTCCAAATGCATATTTAGAATCGGTATAGATATTTACCTGCAGGTTCTTACCAATTTTTACTGCTTGGGTCAATGCTATTAATTCTGCTCCTTGAGCACTTACAGACGGAGACAAAGGATTGGCCTCAAGTACCTCAAAGAGGTTAGTGACAGCATAGCCGGAGTGGTGCCTTCCGTCCAAATACTAGGATGATCCATCTGTAAACGGAACTAAGTCTGGGTTTTCCAAAGGTTTGTCTTTAAGGTCCTCCCGGGGCTTGCTCGAGCTGATGATCACCTGCTCACAGGAATGATGTGGCTCTCCATCCTCAGGTAGAGGCAGTAGTGTTGCTGGATTTAAGATGTTGCATCTCTTTAAGGTCCCATTATCTGCATGCAGTATTATCAGTTCATAGCGGTGAGCTCTCTGTGGGGATAGTGCTTGAGTCACGTATTGTTTCATTGACAGTTCTACTTCATGTGGCACATACACAGTCAATGAGTGACCCAAAACTACAGGTCATGTTTTTTTCAGTAAGAGCTGCCGTAGCTGCTATTGCTCTGATGCATCCTGGAGTGCCTTTAGCTACCTCATCTAGCTGCGTGGAGTAATAGGCCACTGGTCTATGGTGAGGACCTAGTTTTTGGGTGAGTACCCCACTTGCTACTCCCTGTCGTTCATGGACAAATAATTCCAATGGTTTGCTATAATCTGGTAACCCTAGAGCAGGGGCTAAAACCAACGCTTTTTTCACAGATGTAAAAGCTTTCTCCCTTTCTGGGCCCCAGGCCACAGGCTCTATCTCCTCCTTTTTTGTTGCCTGCACTAGAGGCTTAGTAAGTTCTGCTAACCCAGGAATCCACGGTTGGCAAAATCCTACAGCTCCTAAAAATCCCGTGTTGTTTTTTTGTTACAGGACGAGGCATATCAAGAATTGTCTTTACTCGTTCTGGATCAACTAACCTGTGTCCTTCTTTTAAGATAAAACCCAAATATTTTACCTCTCTTTGACACAGCTGGAGTTTAGACAGAGATGCCTGATGCCCTTTTTCTGCAAGAGCGTTACATGGAGAAACAGTGTCTTTTAAAAATGTCTCATAATCTTTACTTGCTAATAACATATCATCTACATATTGTATTAATACAGAATGTCCTGGAAGTTCGATATCTGAGAGGTCATTTTTGAGTATACGCGAAAGAATAGTCAGAGACCCAGTAAATCCCTGTGGCAGCCTTGTCCAAGTTAATTGTTGTCCCTTCCAAGTGAAAGCCAAGAGATCTTGGCTATCTTCAGCTATCGGTATACTAAAAAAAGCTGCCGTTAGGTCAATCACAGTAAAATAAGTTGCCCAAAGGGGTATCTGTAGTAAAATGGTTGATGGGTTAGGGACTACTGGATGTGGAGCAACTACCTGTTGGTTTATAGCCCTCAAGTCTTGTACAAAGCGATACTCTGGATCACCATCAGAATCTTGCCTGTTCTTTTTAACTGGCAGAATTGGGGTGTTGTACGGGGATTCACAGACTCTAAGGATACCCAGTTTCAAATAATGATTGATTTGTTTTTGGATGCTCTTCTCTGCTTCCTTTGGGATAGGGTATTGCTTAACTGCAGGAGGCAATCCCCCCTTTGTTTTTATCGAGACTGGACTAGCTGATTTCAGTAGTCCCACATCCATTCCTGAAGAGCTCCATAACCGTTTAGGAACTGATTCTAACCTTGTTGGAATTTGCAGATTAGTCGACTCTGGTTCTGGTGTCTTAGCCAGAACACATGAGCCCATAATTATTAATTCCACCTCTTCTGGCTGTAAGCAGATCTGAGTATCCAAGGCTTGCAGGAGATCTCTCCCTAAAAGGCACATGGGCGCGTCTGTGGAAATTATAATACATCCCCACGCTCTTTTACCTCCAATAGTAAGCAATAAGGGCTTAGATAACATTCGTTCGCCTTTTCCCGCTATTCCTTGCATCATTATTTTATCTGGTGACTTGCATCCTTTAGGCTCAAACTTTAAAAGGGAAAGGGTGGCTCCAGTATCCACTAGAAAGGGAACTTCTAAGCCTTCTATATTTGCCATTACCTGCCCTTCAAATCCAAATCTACATCCCATAAATTTACCCCCATTTCCACAGTATTTTCTGAGTCTCCTATCTCCTGTCATTGTGGACTGCCTGGGAATTGCCTGGTCTCCTTCTCAATATTTGATTGCCTCATGCTGGCCCCTCTATTCCCAAGTGCACAGGGCCTCACTGGGCATTCCTGCTTCCAGTGTCCTTGTTCCCCCCAAGAATGACAAACATCATTAACTCTTAATTGTACACCCCCTTCACTTTGATTCCATCTATCTCCCCTGGTTCTTCCGCGCCCCTCCCCTTGCCAGCCTGCCATATGCTCTTTAAAATACTTTTGTGTATCAGGGGCTGCTTGATCTATAAAAACACTAATTGCGAGAGCATCATTGAAGTTTTGTGGGGTCATTCCTCCCTATTTTAGCGGGGCTTACCGCAAAAGTCCCCAGAAGTCTTGGGGGTGTTCATCTAATCACTGTCTGCATTCTTGCACTCTAGTCCAATTTACTCCTAACTCTCTGCATGCTCTAATTACTTCTACTAAATTTCAAAGTCCTGTTGGACACACAGCTCTATCTCCTGCATTATTACAATCCCAATTTGGACCATTTGCTAGCCAGAGGTTTCTATTTCCCCCGGCTTGCTGCGCTTCTTCTGCATCTTTAATTATCTTATCCCCTTCATTTGGTTGAAATAATTCCCTCAAAAGAATTTGGGTATCACTCCAGTTTGGGTTGTGCCCAGTGCAGATATTAGAAAATAACTGGACACATCGCCCTGCATCTTTTCTTAATCTCTGCATTTTCCCCCCCCATAAGGCGAGATGGCCAGGGTGCCAGGGCTGATTAGTAAATACCCGCAGCACAGGAGGAGGGGGACTGGCCCCTCCCTTTCCCCCCGGCTGTATAGCGGCAGGGTTAGTCAGCACGTTGGGGATCATAGGATAGAGTCCGGCAGCCAATGGAGTAGAGGGAGAAGGAGGAGGAGAAGGAGAAGTAATGACAGAGAGATCATCAGGTATATCAGGTGGAGCAGAAACTTTTGGAGCACAGTCCGGGGTACTAGTATCTGCTAGCACAAGTGTTACGTTCGGCAGGTTTCTTTCCTCCCTCCCTCCTGGCTCAAATGCTCCCGCGCCCATGCCCAGTTATTGTTATGGAAATTATATGGAAATTAGGCTTGTTGGCCACCATAAGAGGGCTCGACCCTAGGTTTCCGCAGAAAAATTCAGAGCCAAATCAAAACAAATTAAAGAATTAAATATTAATGACGTGCGTGCAGTAATTACAGCTCGAGCTGGGTGCCTCCGAAGAGGGACCCTAACATAAACAAATCCTGGGCAATTATAGTTTTTTCAACGTACATTTCCCACCCTTCACGTGGTAGTTAGACCAATAGTAATTTTTTGGTCTGGGGTCTCCTGCTCCTCATTGTGTCTCATTGTCATTCTGAGGTAAGCTGTTTTTCTCCTTATTTTTGTTTTTTGCAGTCTCTGCTGACGGTTGTACCTCTGTTTTTGTGGGGTCTTACTGTTGTGTCTCAAGGTCCTGAGGAGGAGGTGATTCTAAATCATAACAATGAACACTGCCCCAGCAGTGAGCTAAGGCTTTGCCCCTCAAGGTCCTAATGCCCTGCACTGGTCTTACTTCAAAGCCTTGACACCCTCCCTTTGGGAGTGTGAGACGCATTCCTGCAGACACCCTCCCTTTGGGAGTGTGAGATGCAGGAATGCAGACTGCTTGTAACTTCCTTATCTTCCCAGCTGGAACCAGCTCTGAGGCCCTTTTCTTACTGGACTAAGTAAAAGTTCATTGTTTTCGCTAAGTGCGGCCTAAGGCTTCAGCAAATTTAGCTCCTCATGCTAAGCAAGTTTTAGAGAAGTTGTGCTAAGTGGCTACCTCTAGACAGTTTCAGTTCGCTATTCTTTAACAGTTCCCCGCTTTGTTTTTATGAAGCATCCCTGCTAATACTTGAAACAGAGTTCTCGAAGCCTTTCAAGGCGTGCTATCACGTTCCATAATCTTATGCATAATATGATCGTAAGCAATAGGCATAACACAGTTAAAGTTAACACAACTACTAGTGGGTGCAACACGTGATTATAAATCGCTGTTGTAGTTGGTGACCACCCTAGAAGAGTTTCCCAGCCATGATGTTCTCCATCCCTTTTTATCCTTTCCAAGACGTGGTGCATCTCTTCTGCTTCATGATGAATGGTGATTAGAGGGTTTTTTGTCCATTGTTTCGGGTACGTTCTAGCAGTCGACGCAGGTTGTCATGTTGTAGTAGTTTCTTCACTAGTGTGAGATTCTTTCCAATGGGGTTAGGTAGTAAATTTTGAATTAGTGTATAATTAGATTGTAACAATTGATAAGATCTAATAGGAGCTGAATGATTAAAGTCGCATCCCATAATTTTGGGTAATGTTACAAATACAAATATTTGAGTAATTAATTACTTGTATCTACAACAATGCCATCTATGAATGTAAGATTACAAAGTGTTCTTACACATACACATTCTTTTTTTAACATGTACAAGTACAGTTCAACTTGAACAGCAAAATAAGAACACAGTATGATAGTATATGGCCCGTTCCATTTAGGTTTTAACCTGGATTTTTTGTGAAAATACTTTAACTAAAACTTCATCCCCAGGCTGTATACCAGGCACTTGTATTTCAGGTGGTGTGGATTGATATCATTGAGCATATATTTATTTATTTCAAAGATTTTCAAACCTTTTTTGCATACTTAGAACATACTGGGTTAGTCATTCATCCCCGTCTAACAGGCTAGTCTTAGCTGGCATAACAAGTCCCTAGTACAGCTAAATGTTTCCCAAAGAGAATTTCTGCTGGTGTTAGTCCTATGGGTTGCCATGGGATATTTCAAACATCCCATAGAGCTAAGTTTAATGCTTCTGGCCATTTGAGGCTAGCATGTGTGCATTTCTTGCTATTTTTTCTTTTAATGTGCTGTTCATTCTTTCTACTTGTCCTGAAGATTGTGGGTGATAAGGGGTACATAGATTTCCTTTTATTCCTCATGATTTATAGAACTGACTGATTATGCTTGCCATAAAATGGGCACCCCTGTCTGAATCCATGGCTTCTGGGACTCTATACCTGGGTATGATTTCTTTCAGTAAGGCTTTTACTACCCGCCCTGCGTCAGCCGTTCTTGTTGGGAAAGGTCCTACCCAGCCATTTTAGGCTAGCATGTGCGCATATTCTTGCTATTTTTCCTTTTAGTGTTCTATTCATTCTTTCTACTTGTCCTGAAGATTGTGGGTGATAAGGGGTTGTAGGTTTCTTTTTATGCCTAATGATTTCTATAACTGAGTGATTATGCTTGCTGTAAAATGGGCACCCCTGTCTGAATCAGTGGCTTCTGGGACCCCATACCTGGGTATGATTTCTTTCAGTAAGGCTTTTACCACTCCCCGTGTGTCGGCCTTTCTTGTTGGGAAAGCTTCTACCCAGCCTGATAACTGATCTACTATCACTAACAAGTGTTTGTAGCCATTGGCAGATGGCATATCCGCATAATCTATTTGTAGCTTCTGGAAAGGGAAGTAGGCCCATGACCGTCCCCCTAACTCTGAGCTTGGCTTGTTATTTGAAAACTTCTGGCAGGTCGGGCAGCTATTTGTTATTCTTTTAGCAGCCGCGTAGATTCCTGGAGCGGCCCATACTTTCTGTACCTGCTTAGCTATTGCCTCCGCTCCCCCAAGAGCTTTATCGTGAAACCACCTAGCTATAGTAATTAAATATTTTTTTTTTTGGTAGAATTGGTTTTCTTCCAAGTGTCCATATTCCATCATCACTTTGTTTTGCTTCCCACTGCTCCCATTGTTTTTTCTCTTCCACTGAGCAGTCTTTTTCATACATGGTTTTGGGGTCTATTAAAATTGGCCGTTCACTCTGGTCCATCCTTGGAACTACACCCATACATTCTCTCAGAGGTTGTCGAGCTGCAGCTTTTGCAGCAGCGTCGGCTAAAGCATTTCCTCTGCTAATTTCTGTAGTGTCTTTAGTATGGGCTGGGCAGTGTATTACAGCAATTTCTTTGGGCAGTTGGACTGCTTCCAGCAAATTACGTATTTCTTCTCCATTAGCTAATTTCTTTCCTGATGACGAAAAGAATCCTCGCTCTTTCCATAACATCCCTGTTACATGACCTACTCCAAATGCATATTTAGACTCGGTATAGATATTTACCTGCAGGTTCTTACCAATTTTTGCTGCTTGGGTCAATGCTATTAATTCTGCTGCTTGAGCACTTACAGACGGAGACAAAGGATTGGCCTCAAGTACCTCAAAGAGGTTAGTGACAGCATAGCCAGAGTGGTGCCTTCCGTCCAAATAATAGGATGATCCATCTGTAAACGGAACTAAGTCTGGGTTTTCCAAAGGTTTGTCTTTAAGGTCCTCCCGGGGCTTGCTCGAGCTGATGATCACCTGCTCACAGGAATGATGTGGCTCTCCATCCTCAGGTAGAGGCAGTAGTGTTGCTGGATTTAAGATGTTGCATCTCTTTAAGGTCCCATTATCTGCATGCAGTATTATCAGTTCATAGCGGTGAGCTCTCTGTGGGGATAGTGCTTGAGTCACGTATTGTTTCATTGACAGTTCTACTTCATGTGGCACATACACAGTCAATGAGTGACCCAAAACTACAGGTCATGTTTTTTTCAGTAAGAGCTGCCGTAGCTGCTATTGCTCTGATGCATCCTGGAGTGCCTTTAGCTACCTCATCTAGCTGCGTGGAGTAATAGGCCACTGGTCTATGGTGAGGACCTAGTTTTTGGGTGAGTACCCCACTTGCTACTCCCTGTCGTTCATGGACAAATAATTCCAATGGTTTGCTATAATCTGGTAACCCTAGAGCAGGGGCTAAAACCAACGCTTTTTTCACAGATGTAAAAGCTTTCTCCCTTTCTGGGCCCCAGGCCACAGGCTCTATCTCCTCCTTTTTTGTTGCCTGCACTAGAGGCTTAGTAAGTTCTGCTAACCCAGGAATCCACGGTTGGCAAAATCCTACAGCTCCTAAAAATCCCGTGTTGTTTTTTTGTTACAGGACGAGGCATATCAAGAGTTGTCTTTACTCGTTCTGGATCAACTAACCTGTGTCCTTCTTTTAAGATAAAACCCAAATATTTTACCTCTCTTTGACACAGCTGGAGTTTAGACAGAGATGCCTGATGCCCTTTTTCTGCAAGAGCGTTACATGGAGAAACAGTGTCTTTTAAAAATGTCTCATAATCTTTACTTGCTAATAACATATCATCTACATATTGTATTAATACAGAATGTCCTGGAAGTTCGATATCTGAGAGGTCATTTTTGAGTATACGCGAAAGAATAGTCAGAGATCCAGTAAATCCCTGTGGCAGCCTTGTCCAAGTTAATTGTTGTCCCTTCCAAGTGAAAGCCAAGAGATCTTGGCTATCTTCAGCTATCGGTATACTAAAAAAAGCTGCCGTTAGGTCAATCACAGTAAAATAAGTTGCCCAAAGGGGTATCTGTAGTAAAATGGTTGATGGGTTAGGGACTACTGGATGTGGAGCAACTACCTGTTGGTTTATAGCCCTTAAGTCTTGTATAAACTGATACTCTGGATCACCATCAGAATCTTGCCTGTTCTTTTTAACTGGCAGAATTGGGGTGTTGTACGGGGATTCACAGACTCTAAGGATACCCAGTTTCAAATAATGATTGATTTGTTTTTGGATGCTCTTCTCTGCTTCCTTTGGGATAGGGTATTGCTTAACTGCAGGAGGCAATCCCCCCTTTGTTTTTATCGAGACTGGACTAGCTGATTTCAGTAGTCCCACATCCATTCCTGAAGAGCTCCATAACCGTTTAGGAACTGATTCTAACCTTGTTGGAATTTGCAGATTAGTCGACTCTGGTTCTGGTGTCTTAGCCAGAACACATGAGCCCATAATTATTAATTCCACCTCTTCTGGCTGTAAGCAGATCTGAGTATCCAAGGCTTGCAGGAGATCTCTCCCTAAAAGGCACATGGGCGCGTCTGTGGAAATTATAATACATCCCCACGCTCTTTTACCTCCAATAGTAAGCAATAAGGGCTTAGATAACATTCGTTCGCCTTTTCCCGCTATTCCTTGCATCATTATTTTATCTGGTGACTTGCATCCTTTAGGCTCAAACTTTAAAAGGGAAAGGGTGGCTCCAGTATCCACTAGAAAGGGAACTTCTAAGCCTTCTATATTTGCCATTACCTGCCCTTCAAATCCAAATCTACATCCCATAAATTTACCCCCATTTCCACAGTATTTTCTGAGTCTCCTATCTCCTGTCATTGTGGACTGCCTGGGAATTGCCTGGTCTCCTTCTCAATATTTGATTGCCTCATGCTGGCCCCTCTATTCCCAAGTGCACAGGGCCTCACTGGGCATTCCTGCTTCCAGTGTCCTTGTTCCCCCCAAGAATGACAAACATCATTAACTCTTAATTGTACACCCCCTTCACTTTGATTCCATCTATCTCCCCTGGTTCTTCCGCGCCCCTCCCCTTGCCAGCCTGCCATATGCTCTTTAAAATACTTTTGTGTATCAGGGGCTGCTTGATCTATAAAAACACTAATTGCGAGAGCATCATTGAAGTTTTGTGGGGTCATTCCTCCCTATTTTAGCGGGGCTTACCGCAAAAGTCCCCAGAAGTCTTGGGGGTGTTCATCTAATCACTCTCTGCATTCTTGCACTCTAGTCCAATTTACTCCTAACTCTCTGCATGCTCTAATTACTTCTACTAAATTTCAAAGTCCTGTTGGACACACAGCTCTATCTCCTGCATTATTACAATCCCAATTTGGACCATTTGCTAGCCAGAGGTTTCTATTTCCCCCGGCTTGCTGCGCTTCTTCTGCATCTTTAATTATCTTATCCCCTTCATTTGGTTGAAATAATTCCCTCAAAAGAATTTAGGTATCACTCCAGTTTGGGTTGTGCCCAGTGCAGATATTAGAAAATAATTGGACACATCGCCCTGCATCTTTTCTTAATCTCTGCATTTTACCCCCCCATAAGGCGAGATGGCCGGGGTGCCAGGGCTGATTAGTAAATACCCGCAGCACAGGAGGAGGGGGACTGGCCCCTCCCTTTCCCCCTGGCTGTAAAGCGGCAGGGTTAGTCAGCACGTTGGGGATCATAGGATAGAGTCCGGCAGCCAATGGAGTAGAGGGAGAAGGAGGAGGAGAAGGAGAAGTAATGACAGAGAGATCATCAGGTATATCAGGTGGAGCAGAAACTTTTGGAGCACAGTCCGGGGTACTAGTATCTGCTAGCACAAGTGTTACGTTCGGCAGGTTTCTTTCCTCCCTCCCTCCTGGCTCAAATGCTCCCGCGCCCATGCCCAGTTATTGTTATGGAAATTATATGGAAATTAGGCTTGTTGGCCACCATAAGAGGGCTCGACCCTAGGTTTCCGCAGAAAAATTCAGAGCCAAATCAAAACAAATTAAAGAATTAAATATTAATGACGTGCGTGCAGTAATTACAGCTCGAGCTGGGTGCCTCCGAAGAGGGACCCTAACATAAACAAATCCTGGGCAATTATAGTTTTTTCAACGTACATTTCCCACCCTTCACGTGGTAGTTAGACCAATAGTAATTTTTTGGTCTGGGGTCTCCTGCTCCTCATTGTGTCTCATTGTCATTCTGAGGTAAGCTGTTTTTCTCCTTATTTTTGTTTTTTGCAGTCTCTGCTGACGGTTGTACCTCTGTTTTTGTGGGGTCTTACTGTTGTGTCTCAAGGTCCTGAGGAGGAGGTGATTCTAAATCATAACAATGAACACTGCCCCAGCAGTGAGCTAAGGCTTTGCCCCTCAAGGTCCTAATGCCCTGCACTGGTCTTACTTCAAAGCCTTGACACCCTCCCTTTGGGAGTGTGAGACGCATTCCTGCAGACACCCTCCCTTTGGGAGTGTGAGATGCAGGAATGCAGACTGCTTGTAACTTCCTTATCTTCCCAGCTGGAACCAGCTCTGAGGCCCTTTTCTTACTGGACTAAGTAAAAGTTCATTGTTTTCGCTAAGTGCGGCCTAAGGCTTCAGCAAATTTAGCTCCTCATGCTAAGCAAGTTTTAGAGAAGTTGTGCTAAGTGGCTACCTCTAGACAGTTTCAGTTCGCTATTCTTTAACAGTTCCCCGCTTTGTTTTTATGAAGCATCCCTGCTAATACTTGAAACAGAGTTCTCGAAGCCTTTCAAGGCGTGCTATCACGTTCCATAATCTTATGCATAATATGATCGTAAGCAATAGGCATAACACAGTTAAAGTTAACACAACTACTAGTGGGTGCAACACGTGATTATAAATCGCTGTTGTAGTTGGTGACCACCCTAGAAGAGTTTCCCAGCCATGATGTTCTCCATCCCTTTTTATCCTTTCCAAGACGTGGTGCATCTCTTCTGCTTCATGATGAATGGTGATTAGAGGGTTTTTTGTCCATTGTTTCGGGTACGTTCTAGCAGTCGACGCAGGTTGTCATGTTGTAGTAGTTTCTTCACTAGTGTGAGATTCTTTCCAATGGGGTTAGGTAGTAAATTTTGAATTAGTGTATAATTAGATTGTAACAATTGATAAGATCTAATAGGAGCTGAATGATTAAAGTCGCATCCCATAATTTTGGGTAATGTTACAAATACAAATATTTGAGTAATTAATTACTTGTATCTACAACAATGCCATCTATGAATGTAAGATTACAAAGTGTTCTTACACATACACATTCTTTTTTTAACATGTACAAGTACAGTTCAACTTGAACAGCAAAATAAGAACACAGCATGATAGTATATGGCCCGTTCCATTTAGGTTTTAACCTGGATTTTTTGTGAAAATACTTTAACTAAAACTTCATCCCCAGGCTGTATACCAGGCACTTGTATTTCAGGTGGTGTGGATTGATATCATTGAGCATATATTTATTTATTTCAAAGATTTTCAAACCTTTTTTGCATACTTAGAACATACTGGGTTAGTCATTCATCCCCGTCTAACAGGCTAGTCTTAGCTGGCATAACAAGTCCCTAGTACAGCTAAATGTTTCCCAAAGAGAATTTCTGCTGGTGTTAGTCCTATGGGTTGCCATGGGACATTTCAAACATCCCATAGAGCTAAGTTTAATGCTTCTGGCCATTTGAGGCTAGCATGTGTGCATTTCTTGCTATTTTTTCTTTTAATGTGCTGTTCATTCTTTCTACTTGTCCTGAAGATTGTGGGTGATAAGGGGTACATAGATTTCCTTTTATTCCTCATGATTTATAGAACTGACTGATTATGCTTGCCATAAAATGGGCACCCCTGTCTGAATCCATGGCTTCTGGGACTCTATACCTGGGTATGATTTCTTTCAGTAAGGCTTTTACTACCCGCCCTGCGTCAGCCGTTCTTGTTGGGAAAGGTCCTACCCAGCCATTTTAGGCTAGCATGTGCGCATATTCTTGCTATTTTTCCTTTTAGTGTTCTATTCATTCTTTCTACTTGTCCTGAAGATTGTGGGTGATAAGGGGTTGTAGGTTTCTTTTTATGCCTAATGATTTCTATAACTGAGTGATTATGCTTGCTGTAAAATGGGCACCCCTGTCTGAATCAGTGGCTTCTGGGACCCCATACCTGGGTATGATTTCTTTCAGTAAGGCTTTTACCACTCCCCGTGTGTCGGCCTTTCTTGTTGGGAAAGCTTCTACCCAGCCTGATAACTGATCTACTATCACTAACAAGTGTTTGTAGCCATTGGCAGATGGCATATCCGCATAATCTATTTGTAGCTTCTGGAAAGGGAAGTAGGCCCATGACCGTCCCCCTAACTCTGAGCTTGGCTTGTTATTTGAAAACTTCTGGCAGGTCGGGCAGCTATTTGTTATTCTTTTAGCAGCCGCGTAGATTCCTGGAGCGGCCCATACTTTCTGTACCTGCTTAGCTATTGCCTCCGCTCCCCCAAGAGCTTTATCGTGAAACCACCTAGCTATAGTAATTAAATATTTTTTTTTTTGGTAGAATTGGTTTTCTTCCAAGTGTCCATATTCCATCATCACTTTGTTTTGCTTCCCACTGCTCCCATTGTTTTTTCTCTTCCACTGAGCAGTCTTTTTCATACATGGTTTTGGGGTCTATTAAAATTGGCCGTTCACTCTGGTCCATCCTTGGAACTACACCCATACATTCTCTCAGAGGTTGTCGAGCTGCAGCCTTCGCAGCAGCATCGGCTAAAGCATTTCCTCTGCTAATTTCTGTAGTGTCTTTAGTATGGGCTGGGCAGTGTATTACAGCAATTTCTTTGGGCAGTTGGACTGCTTCCAGCAAATTACGTATTTCTTCTCCATTAGCTAATTTCTTTCCTGATGACGAAAAGAATCCTCGCTCTTTCCATAACATCCCTGTTACATGACCTACTCCAAATGCATATTTAGACTCGGTATAGATATTTACCTGCAGGTTCTTACCAATTTTTGCTGCTTGGGTCAATGCTATTAATTCTGCTGCTTGAGCACTTACAGACGGAGACAAAGGATTGGCCTCAAGTACCTCAAAGAGGTTAGTGACAGCATAGCCGGAGTGGTGCCTTCCGTCCAAATAATAGGATGATCCATCTGTAAACGGAACTAAGTCTGGGTTTTCCAAAGGTTTGTCTTTAAGGTCCTCCCGGGGCTTGCTCGAGCTGATGATCACCTGCTCACAGGAATGATGTGGCTCTCCATCCTCAGGTAGAGGCAGTAGTGTTGCTGGATTTAAGATGTTGCATCTCTTTAAGGTCCCATTATCTGCATGCAGTATTATCAGTTCATAGCGGTGAGCTCTCTGTGGGGATAGTGCTTGAGTCACGTATTGTTTCATTGACAGTTCTACTTCATGTGGCACATACACAGTCAATGAGTGACCCAAAACTACAGGTCATGTTTTTTTCAGTAAGAGCTGCCGTAGCTGCTATTGCTCTGATGCATCCTGGAGTGCCTTTAGCTACCTCATCTAGCTGCGTGGAGTAATAGGCCACTGGTCTATGGTGAGGACCTAGTTTTTGGGTGAGTACCCCACTTGCTACTCCCTGTCGTTCATGGACAAATAATTCCAATGGTTTGCTATAATCTGGTAACCCTAGAGCAGGGGCTAAAACCAACGCTTTTTTCACAGATGTAAAAGCTTTCTCCCTTTCTGGGCCCCAGGCCACAGGCTCTATCTCCTCCTTTTTTGTTGCCTGCACTAGAGGCTTAGTAAGTTCTGCTAACCCAGGAATCCACGGTTGGCAAAATCCTACAGCTCCTAAAAATCCCGTGTTGTTTTTTTGTTACAGGACGAGGCATATCAAGAGTTGTCTTTACTCGTTCTGGATCAACTAACCTGTGTCCTTCTTTTAAGATAAAACCCAAATATTTTACCTCTCTTTGACACAGCTGGAGTTTAGACAGAGATGCCTGATGCCCTTTTTCTGCAAGAGCGTTACATGGAGAAACAGTGTCTTTTAAAAATGTCTCATAATCTTTACTTGCTAATAACATATCATCTACATATTGTATTAATACAGAATGTCCTGGAAGTTCGATATCTGAGAGGTCATTTTTGAGTATACGCGAAAGAATAGTCAGAGATCCAGTAAATCCCTGTGGCAGCCTTGTCCAAGTTAATTGTTGTCCCTTCCAAGTGAAAGCCAAGAGATCTTGGCTATCTTCAGCTATCGGTATACTAAAAAAAGCTGCCGTTAGGTCAATCACAGTAAAATAAGTTGCCCAAAGGGGTATCTGTAGTAAAATGGTTGATGGGTTAGGGACTACTGGATGTGGAGCAACTACCTGTTGGTTTATAGCCCTTAAGTCTTGTATAAACTGATACTCTGGATCACCATCAGAATCTTGCCTGTTCTTTTTAACTGGCAGAATTGGGGTGTTGTACGGGGATTCACAGACTCTAAGGATACCCAGTTTCAAATAATGATTGATTTGTTTTTGGATGCTCTTCTCTGCTTCCTTTGGGATAGGGTATTGCTTAACTGCAGGAGGCAATCCCCCCTTTGTTTTTATCGAGACTGGACTAGCTGATTTCAGTAGTCCCACATCCATTCCTGAAGAGCTCCATAACCGTTTAGGAACTGATTCTAACCTTGTTGGAATTTGCAGATTAGTCGACTCTGGTTCTGGTGTCTTAGCCAGAACACATGAGCCCATAATTATTAATTCCACCTCTTCTGGCTGTAAGCAGATCTGAGTATCCAAGGCTTGCAGGAGATCTCTCCCTAAAAGGCACATGGGCGCGTCTGTGGAAATTATAATACATCCCCACGCTCTTTTACCTCCAATAGTAAGCAATAAGGGCTTAGATAACATTCGTTCGCCTTTTCCCGCTATTCCTTGCATCATTATTTTATCTGGTGACTTGCATCCTTTAGGCTCAAACTTTAAAAGGGAAAGGGTGGCTCCAGTATCCACTAGAAAGGGAACTTCTAAGCCTTCTATATTTGCCATTACCTGCCCTTCAAATCCAAATCTACATCCCATAAATTTACCCCCATTTCCACAGTATTTTCTGAGTCTCCTATCTCCTGTCATTGTGGACTGCCTGGGAATTGCCTGGTCTCCTTCTCAATATTTGATTGCCTCATGCTGGCCCCTCTATTCCCAAGTGCACAGGGCCTCACTGGGCATTCCTGCTTCCAGTGTCCTTGTTCCCCCCAAGAATGACAAACATCATTAACTCTTAATTGTACACCCCCTTCACTTTGATTCCATCTATCTCCCCTGGTTCTTCCGCGCCCCTCCCCTTGCCAGCCTGCCATATGCTCTTTAAAATACTTTTGTGTATCAGGGGCTGCTTGATCTATAAAAACACTAATTGCGAGAGCATCATTGAAGTTTTGTGGGGTCATTCCTCCCTATTTTAGCGGGGCTTACCGCAAAAGTCCCCAGAAGTCTTGGGGGTGTTCATCTAATCACTCTCTGCATTCTTGCACTCTAGTCCAATTTACTCCTAACTCTCTGCATGCTCTAATTACTTCTACTAAATTTCAAAGTCCTGTTGGACACACAGCTCTATCTCCTGCATTATTACAATCCCAATTTGGACCATTTGCTAGCCAGAGGTTTCTATTTCCCCCGGCTTGCTGCGCTTCTTCTGCATCTTTAATTATCTTATCCCCTTCATTTGGTTGAAATAATTCCCTCAAAAGAATTTAGGTATCACTCCAGTTTGGGTTGTGCCCAGTGCAGATATTAGAAAATAATTGGACACATCGCCCTGCATCTTTTCTTAATCTCTGCATTTTACCCCCCCATAAGGCGAGATGGCCGGGGTGCCAGGGCTGATTAGTAAATACCCGCAGCACAGGAGGAGGGGGACTGGCCCCTCCCTTTCCCCCTGGCTGTAAAGCGGCAGGGTTAGTCAGCACGTTGGGGATCATAGGATAGAGTCCGGCAGCCAATGGAGTAGAGGGAGAAGGAGGAGGAGAAGGAGAAGTAATGACAGAGAGATCATCAGGTATATCAGGTGGAGCAGAAACTTTTGGAGCACAGTCCGGGGTACTAGTATCTGCTAGCACAAGTGTTACGTTCGGCAGGTTTCTTTCCTCCCTCCCTCCTGGCTCAAATGCTCCCGCGCCCATGCCCAGTTATTGTTATGGAAATTATATGGAAATTAGGCTTGTTGGCCACCATAAGAGGGCTCGACGCTAGGTTTCCGCAGAAAAATTCAGAGCCAAATCAAAACAAATTAAAGAATTAAATATTAATGACGTGCGTGCAGTAATTACAGCTCGAGCTGGGTGCCTCCGAAGAGGGACCCTAACATAAACAAATCCTGGGCAATTATAGTTTTTTCAACGTACATTTCCCACCCTTCACGTGGTAGTTAGACCAATAGTAATTTTTTGGTCTGGGGTCTCCTGCTCCTCATTGTGTCTCATTGTCATTCTGAGGTAAGCTGTTTTTCTCCTTATTTTTGTTTTTTGCAGTCTCTGCTGACGGTTGTACCTCTGTTTTTGTGGGGTCTTACTGTTGTGTCTCAAGGTCCTGAGGAGGAGGTGATTCTAAATCATAACAATGAACACTGCCCCAGCAGTGAGCTAAGGCTTTGCCCCTCAAGGTCCTAATGCCCTGCACTGGTCTTACTTCAAAGCCTTGACACCCTCCCTTTGGGAGTGTGAGACGCATTCCTGCAGACACCCTCCCTTTGGGAGTGTGAGATGCAGGAATGCAGACTGCTTGTAACTTCCTTATCTTCCCAGCTGGAACCAGCTCTGAGGCCCTTTTCTTACTGGACTAAGTAAAAGTTCATTGTTTTCGCTAAGTGCGGCCTAAGGCTTCAGCAAATTTAGCTCCTCATGCTAAGCAAGTTTTAGAGAAGTTGTGCTAAGTGGCTACCTCTAGACAGTTTCAGTTCGCTATTCTTTAACAGTTCCCCGCTTTGTTTTTATGAAGCATCCCTGCTAATACTTGAAACAGAGTTCTCGAAGCCTTTCAAGGCGTGCTATCACGTTCCATAATCTTATGCATAATATGATCGTAAGCAATAGGCATAACACAGTTAAAGTTAACACAACTACTAGTGGGTGCAACACGTGATTATAAATCGCTGTTGTAGTTGGTGACCACCCTAGAAGAGTTTCCCAGCCATGATGTTCTCCATCCCTTTTTATCCTTTCCAAGACGTGGTGCATCTCTTCTGCTTCATGATGAATGGTGATTAGAGGGTTTTTTGTCCATTGTTTCGGGTACGTTCTAGCAGTCGACGCAGGTTGTCATGTTGTAGTAGTTTCTTCACTAGTGTGAGATTCTTTCCAATGGGGTTAGGTAGTAAATTTTGAATTAGTGTATAATTAGATTGTAACAATTGATAAGATCTAATAGGAGCTGAATGATTAAAGTCGCATCCCATAATTTTGGGTAATGTTACAAATACAAATATTTGAGTAATTAATTACTTGTATCTACAACAATGCCATCTATGAATGTAAGATTACAAAGTGTTCTTACACATACACATTCTTTTTTTAACATGTACAAGTACAGTTCAACTTGAACAGCAAAATAAGAACACAGTATGATAGTATATGGCCCGTTCCATTTAGGTTTTAACCTGGATTTTTTGTGAAAATACTTTAACTAAAACTTCATCCCCAGGCTGTATACCAGGCACTTGTATTTCAGGTGGTGTGGATTGATATCATTGAGCATATATTTATTTATTTCAAAGATTTTCAAACCTTTTTTGCATACTTAGAACATACTGGGTTAGTCATTCATCCCCGTCTAACAGGCTAGTCTTAGCTGGCATAACAAGTCCCTAGTACAGCTAAATGTTTCCCAAAGAGAATTTCTGCTGGTGTTAGTCCTATGGGTTGCCATGGGACATTTCAAACATCCCATAGAGCTAAGTTTAATGCTTCTGGCCATTTGAGGCTAGCATGTGTGCATTTCTTGCTATTTTTTCTTTTAATGTGCTGTTCATTCTTTCTACTTGTCCTGAAGATTGTGGGTGATAAGGGGTACATAGATTTCCTTTTATTCCTCATGATTTATAGAACTGACTGATTATGCTTGCCATAAAATGGGCACCCCTGTCTGAATCCATGGCTTCTGGGACTCTATACCTGGGTATGATTTCTTTCAGTAAGGCTTTTACTACCCGCCCTGCGTCAGCCGTTCTTGTTGGGAAAGGTCCTACCCAGCCATTTTAGGCTAGCATGTGCGCATATTCTTGCTATTTTTCCTTTTAGTGTTCTATTCATTCTTTCTACTTGTCCTGAAGATTGTGGGTGATAAGGGGTTGTAGGTTTCTTTTTATGCCTAATGATTTCTATAACTGAGTGATTATGCTTGCTGTAAAATGGGCACCCCTGTCTGAATCAGTGGCTTCTGGGACCCCATACCTGGGTATGATTTCTTTCAGTAAGGCTTTTACCACTCCCCGTGTGTCGGCCTTTCTTGTTGGGAAAGCTTCTACCCAGCCTGATAACTGATCTACTATCACTAACAAGTGTTTGTAGCCATTGGCAGATGGCATATCCGCATAATCTATTTGTAGCTTCTGGAAAGGGAAGTAGGCCCATGACCGTCCCCCTAACTCTGAGCTTGGCTTGTTATTTGAAAACTTCTGGCAGGTCGGGCAGCTATTTGTTATTCTTTTAGCAGCCGCGTAGATTCCTGGAGCGGCCCATACTTTCTGTACCTGCTTAGCTATTGCCTCCGCTCCCCCAAGAGCTTTATCGTGAAACCACCTAGCTATAGTAATTAAATTTTTTTTTTTTTGGTAGAATTGGTTTTCTTCCAAGTGTCCATATTCCATCATCACTTTGTTTTGCTTCCCACTGCTCCCATTGTTTTTTCTCTTCCACTGAGCAGTCTTTTTCATACATGGTTTTGGGGTCTATTAAAATTGGCCGTTCACTCTGGTCCATCCTTGGAACTACACCCATACATTCTCTCAGAGGTTGTCGAGCTGCAGCCTTCGCAGCAGCGTCGGCTAAAGCATTTCCTCTGCTAATTTCTGTAGTGTCTTTAGTATGGGCTGGGCAGTGTATTACAGCAATTTCTTTGGGCAGTTGGACTGCTTCCAGCAAATTACGTATTTCTTCTCCATTAGCTAATTTCTTTCCTGATGACGAAAAGAATCCTCGCTCTTTCCATAACATCCCTGTTACATGACCTACTCCAAATGCATATTTAGACTCGGTATAGATATTTACCTGCAGGTTCTTACCAATTTTTGCTGCTTGGGTCAATGCTATTAATTCTGCTGCTTGAGCACTTACAGACGGAGACAAAGGATTGGCCTCAAGTACCTCAAAGAGGTTAGTGACAGCATAGCCGGAGTGGTGCCTTCCGTCCAAATAATAGGATGATCCATCTGTAAACGGAACTAAGTCTGGGTTTTCCAAAGGTTTGTCTTTAAGGTCCTCCCGGGGCTTGCTCGAGCTGATGATCACCTGCTCACAGGAATGATGTGGCTCTCCATCCTCAGGTAGAGGCAGTAGTGTTGCTGGATTTAAGATGTTGCATCTCTTTAAGGTCCCATTATCTGCATGCAGTATTATCAGTTCATAGCGGTGAGCTCTCTGTGGGGATAGTGCTTGAGTCACGTATTGTTTCATTGACAGTTCTACTTCATGTGGCACATACACAGTCAATGAGTGACCCAAAACTACAGGTCATGTTTTTTTCAGTAAGAGCTGCCGTAGCTGCTATTGCTCTGATGCATCCTGGAGTGCCTTTAGCTACCTCATCTAGCTGCGTGGAGTAATAGGCCACTGGTCTATGGTGAGGACCTAGTTTTTGGGTGAGTACCCCACTTGCTACTCCCTGTCGTTCATGGACAAATAATTCCAATGGTTTGCTATAATCTGGTAACCCTAGAGCAGGGGCTAAAACCAACGCTTTTTTCACAGATGTAAAAGCTTTCTCCCTTTCTGGGCCCCAGGCCACAGGCTCTATCTCCTCCTTTTTTGTTGCCTGCACTAGAGGCTTAGTAAGTTCTGCTAACCCAGGAATCCACGGTTGGCAAAATCCTACAGCTCCTAAAAATCCCGTGTTGTTTTTTTGTTACAGGACGAGGCATATCAAGAATTGTCTTTACTCGTTCTGGATCAACTAACCTGTGTCCTTCTTTTAAGATAAAACCCAAATATTTTACCTCTCTTTGACACAGCTGGAGTTTAGACAGAGATGCCTGATGCCCTTTTTCTGCAAGAGCGTTACATGGAGAAACAGTGTCTTTTAAAAATGTCTCATAATCTTTACTTGCTAATAACATATCATCTACATATTGTATTAATACAGAATGTCCTGGAAGTTCGATATCTGAGAGGTCATTTTTGAGTATACGCGAAAGAATAGTCAGAGATCCAGTAAATCCCTGTGGCAGCCTTGTCCAAGTTAATTGTTGTCCCTTCCAAGTGAAAGCCAAGAGATCTTGGCTATCTTCAGCTATCGGTATACTAAAAAAAGCTGCCGTTAGGTCAATCACAGTAAAATAAGTTGCCCAAAGGGGTATCTGTAGTAAAATGGTTGATGGGTTAGGGACTACTGGATGTGGAGCAACTACATGTTGGTTTATAGCCCTTAAGTCTTGTATAAACTGATACTCTGGATCACCATCAGAATCTTGCCTGTTCTTTTTAACTGGCAGAATTGGGGTGTTGTACGGGGATTCACAGACTCTAAGGATACCCAGTTTCAAATAATGATTGATTTGTTTTTGGATGCTCTTCTCTGCTTCCTTTGGGATAGGGTATTGCTTAACTGCAGGAGGCAATCCCCCCTTTGTTTTTATCGAGACTGGACTAGCTGATTTCAGTAGTCCCACATCCATTCCTGAAGAGCTCCATAACCGTTTAGGAACTGATTCTAACCTTGTTGGAATTTGCAGATTAGTCGACTCTGGTTCTGGTGTCTTAGCCAGAACACATGAGCCCATAATTATTAATTCCACCTCTTCTGGCTGTAAGCAGATCTGAGTATCCAAGGCTTGCAGGAGATCTCTCCCTAAAAGGCACATGGGCGCGTCTGTGGAAATTATAATACATCCCCACGCTCTTTTACCTCCAATAGTAAGCAATAAGGGCTTAGATAACATTCGTTCGCCTTTTCCCGCTATTCCTTGCATCATTATTTTATCTGGTGACTTGCATCCTTTAGGCTCAAACTTTAAAAGGGAAAGGGTGGCTCCAGTATCCACTAGAAAGGGAACTTCTAAGCCTTCTATATTTGCCATTACCTGCCCTTCAAATCCAAATCTACATCCCATAAATTTACCCCCATTTCCACAGTATTTTCTGAGTCTCCTATCTCCTGTCATTGTGGACTGCCTGGGAATTGCCTGGTCTCCTTCTCAATATTTGATTGCCTCATGCTGGCCCCTCTATTCCCAAGTGCACAGGGCCTCACTGGGCATTCCTGCTTCCAGTGTCCTTGTTCCCCCCAAGAATGACAAACATCATTAACTCTTAATTGTACACCCCCTTCACTTTGATTCCATCTATCTCCCCTGGTTCTTCCGCGCCCCTCCCCTTGCCAGCCTGCCATATGCTCTTTAAAATACTTTTGTGTATCAGGGGCTGCTTGATCTATAAAAACACTAATTGCGAGAGCATCATTGAAGTTTTGTGGGGTCATTCCTCCCTATTTTAGCGGGGCTTACCGCAAAAGTCCCCAGAAGTCTTGGGGGTGTTCATCTAATCACTCTCTGCATTCTTGCACTCTAGTCCAATTTACTCCTAACTCTCTGCATGCTCTAATTACTTCTACTAAATTTCAAAGTCCTGTTGGACACACAGCTCTATCTCCTGCATTATTACAATCCCAATTTGGACCATTTGCTAGCCAGAGGTTTCTATTTCCCCCGGCTTGCTGCGCTTCTTCTGCATCTTTAATTATCTTATCCCCTTCATTTGGTTGAAATAATTCCCTCAAAAGAATTTAGGTATCACTCCAGTTTGGGTTGTGCCCAGTGCAGATATTAGAAAATAATTGGACACATCGCCCTGCATCTTTTCTTAATCTCTGCATTTTACCCCCCCATAAGGCGAGATGGCCGGGGTGCCAGGGCTGATTAGTAAATACCCGCAGCACAGGAGGAGGGGGACTGGCCCCTCCCTTTCCCCCTGGCTGTAAAGCGGCAGGGTTAGTCAGCACGTTGGGGATCATAGGATAGAGTCCGGCAGCCAATGGAGTAGAGGGAGAAGGAGGAGGAGAAGGAGAAGTAATGACAGAGAGATCATCAGGTATATCAGGTGGAGCAGAAACTTTTGGAGCACAGTCCGGGGTACTAGTATCTGCTAGCACAAGTGTTACGTTCGGCAGGTTTCTTTCCTCCCTCCCTCCTGGCTCAAATGCTCCCGCGCCCATGCCCAGTTATTGTTATGGAAATTATATGGAAATTAGGCTTGTTGGCCACCATAAGAGGGCTCGACGCTAGGTTTCCGCAGAAAAATTCAGAGCCAAATCAAAACAAATTAAAGAATTAAATATTAATGACGTGCGTGCAGTAATTACAGCTCGAGCTGGGTGCCTCCGAAGAGGGACCCTAACATAAACAAATCCTGGGCAATTATAGTTTTTTCAACGTACATTTCCCACCCTTCACGTGGTAGTTAGACCAATAGTAATTTTTTGGTCTGGGGTCTCCTGCTCCTCATTGTGTCTCATTGTCATTCTGAGGTAAGCTGTTTTTCTCCTTATTTTTGTTTTTTGCAGTCTCTGCTGACGGTTGTACCTCTGTTTTTGTGGGGTCTTACTGTTGTGTCTCAAGGTCCTGAGGAGGAGGTGATTCTAAATCATAACAATGAACACTGCCCCAGCAGTGAGCTAAGGCTTTGCCCCTCAAGGTCCTAATGCCCTGCACTGGTCTTACTTCAAAGCCTTGACACCCTCCCTTTGGGAGTGTGAGACGCATTCCTGCAGACACCCTCCCTTTGGGAGTGTGAGATGCAGGAATGCAGACTGCTTGTAACTTCCTTATCTTCCCAGCTGGAACCAGCTCTGAGGCCCTTTTCTTACTGGACTAAGTAAAAGTTCATTGTTTTCGCTAAGTGCGGCCTAAGGCTTCAGCAAATTTAGCTCCTCATGCTAAGCAAGTTTTAGAGAAGTTGTGCTAAGTGGCTACCTCTAGACAGTTTCAGTTCGCTATTCTTTAACAGTTCCCCGCTTTGTTTTTATGAAGCATCCCTGCTAATACTTGAAACAGAGTTCTCGAAGCCTTTCAAGGCGTGCTATCACGTTCCATAATCTTATGCATAATATGATCGTAAGCAATAGGCATAACACAGTTAAAGTTAACACAACTACTAGTGGGTGCAACACGTGATTATAAATCGCTGTTGTAGTTGGTGACCACCCTAGAAGAGTTTCCCAGCCATGATGTTCTCCATCCCTTTTTATCCTTTCCAAGACGTGGTGCATCTCTTCTGCTTCATGATGAATGGTGATTAGAGGGTTTTTTGTCCATTGTTTCGGGTACGTTCTAGCAGTCGACGCAGGTTGTCATGTTGTAGTAGTTTCTTCACTAGTGTGAGATTCTTTCCAATGGGGTTAGGTAGTAAATTTTGAATTAGTGTATAATTAGATTGTAACAATTGATAAGATCTAATAGGAGCTGAATGATTAAAGTCGCATCCCATAATTTTGGGTAATGTTACAAATACAAATATTTGAGTAATTAATTACTTGTATCTACAACAATGCCATCTATGAATGTAAGATTACAAAGTGTTCTTACACATACACATTCTTTTTTTAACATGTACAAGTACAGTTCAACTTGAACAGCAAAATAAGAACACAGTATGATAGTATATGGCCCGTTCCATTTAGGTTTTAACCTGGATTTTTTGTGAAAATACTTTAACTAAAACTTCATCCCCAGGCTGTATACCAGGCACTTGTATTTCAGGTGGTGTGGATTGATATCATTGAGCATATATTTATTTATTTCAAAGATTTTCAAACCTTTTTTGCATACTTAGAACATACTGGGTTAGTCATTCATCCCCGTCTAACAGGCTAGTCTTAGCTGGCATAACAAGTCCCTAGTACAGCTAAATGTTTCCCAAAGAGAATTTCTGCTGGTGTTAGTCCTATGGGTTGCCATGGGACATTTCAAACATCCCATAGAGCTAAGTTTAATGCTTCTGGCCATTTGAGGCTAGCATGTGTGCATTTCTTGCTATTTTTTCTTTTAATGTGCTGTTCATTCTTTCTACTTGTCCTGAAGATTGTGGGTGATAAGGGGTACATAGATTTCCTTTTATTCCTCATGATTTATAGAACTGACTGATTATGCTTGCCATAAAATGGGCACCCCTGTCTGAATCCATGGCTTCTGGGACTCTATACCTGGGTATGATTTCTTTCAGTAAGGCTTTTACTACCCGCCCTGCGTCAGCCGTTCTTGTTGGGAAAGGTCCTACCCAGCCATTTTAGGCTAGCATGTGCGCATATTCTTGCTATTTTTCCTTTTAGTGTTCTATTCATTCTTTCTACTTGTCCTGAAGATTGTGGGTGATAAGGGGTTGTAGGTTTCTTTTTATGCCTAATGATTTCTATAACTGAGTGATTATGCTTGCTGTAAAATGGGCACCCCTGTCTGAATCAGTGGCTTCTGGGACCCCATACCTGGGTATGATTTCTTTCAGTAAGGCTTTTACCACTCCCCGTGTGTCGGCCTTTCTTGTTGGGAAAGCTTCTACCCAGCCTGATAACTGATCTACTATCACTAACAAGTGTTTGTAGCCATTGGCAGATGGCATATCCGCATAATCTATTTGTAGCTTCTGGAAAGGGAAGTAGGCCCATGACCGTCCCCCTAACTCTGAGCTTGGCTTGTTATTTGAAAACTTCTGGCAGGTCGGGCAGCTATTTGTTATTCTTTTAGCAGCCGCGTAGATTCCTGGAGCGGCCCATACTTTCTGTACCTGCTTAGCTATTGCCTCCGCTCCCCCAAGAGCTTTATCGTGAAACCACCTAGCTATAGTAATTAAATATTTTTTTTTTTGGTAGAATTGGTTTTCTTCCAAGTGTCCATATTCCATCATCACTTTGTTTTGCTTCCCACTGCTCCCATTGTTTTTTCTCTTCCACTGAGCAGTCTTTTTCATACATGGTTTTGGGGTCTATTAAAATTGGCCGTTCACTCTGGTCCATCCTTGGAACTACACCCATACATTCTCTCAGAGGTTGTCGAGCTGCAGCCTTCGCAGCAGCGTCGGCTAAAGCATTTCCTCTGCTAATTTCTGTAGTGTCTTTAGTATGGGCTGGGCAGTGTATTACAGCAATTTCTTTGGGCAGTTGGACTGCTTCCAGCAAATTACGTATTTCTTCTCCATTAGCTAATTTCTTTCCTGATGACGAAAAGAATCCTCGCTCTTTCCATAACATCCCTGTTACATGACCTACTCCAAATGCATATTTAGACTCGGTATAGATATTTACCTGCAGGTTCTTACCAATTTTTGCTGCTTGGGTCAATGCTATTAATTCTGCTGCTTGAGCACTTACAGACGGAGACAAAGGATTGGCCTCAAGTACCTCAAAGAGGTTAGTGACAGCATAGCCGGAGTGGTGCCTTCCGTCCAAATAATAGGATGATCCATCTGTAAACGGAACTAAGTCTGGGTTTTCCAAAGGTTTGTCTTTAAGGTCCTCCCGGGGCTTGCTCGAGCTGATGATCACCTGCTCACAGGAATGATGTGGCTCTCCATCCTCAGGTAGAGGCAGTAGTGTTGCTGGATTTAAGATGTTGCATCTCTTTAAGGTCCCATTATCTGCATGCAGTATTATCAGTTCATAGCGGTGAGCTCTCTGTGGGGATAGTGCTTGAGTCACGTATTGTTTCATTGACAGTTCTACTTCATGTGGCACATACACAGTCAATGAGTGACCCAAAACTACAGGTCATGTTTTTTTCAGTAAGAGCTGCCGTAGCTGCTATTGCTCTGATGCATCCTGGAGTGCCTTTAGCTACCTCATCTAGCTGCGTGGAGTAATAGGCCACTGGTCTATGGTGAGGACCTAGTTTTTGGGTGAGTACCCCACTTGCTACTCCCTGTCGTTCATGGACAAATAATTCCAATGGTTTGCTATAATCTGGTAACCCTAGAGCAGGGGCTAAAACCAACGCTTTTTTCACAGATGTAAAAGCTTTCTCCCTTTCTGGGCCCCAGGCCACAGGCTCTATCTCCTCCTTTTTTGTTGCCTGCACTAGAGGCTTAGTAAGTTCTGCTAACCCAGGAATCCACGGTTGGCAAAATCCTACAGCTCCTAAAAATCCCGTGTTGTTTTTTTGTTACAGGACGAGGCATATCAAGAATTGTCTTTACTCGTTCTGGATCAACTAACCTGTGTCCTTCTTTTAAGATAAAACCCAAATATTTTACCTCTCTTTGACACAGCTGGAGTTTAGACAGAGATGCCTGATGCCCTTTTTCTGCAAGAGCGTTACATGGAGAAACAGTGTCTTTTAAAAATGTCTCATAATCTTTACTTGCTAATAACATATCATCTACATATTGTATTAATACAGAATGTCCTGGAAGTTCGATATCTGAGAGGTCATTTTTGAGTATACGCGAAAGAATAGTCAGAGATCCAGTAAATCCCTGTGGCAGCCTTGTCCAAGTTAATTGTTGTCCCTTCCAAGTGAAAGCCAAGAGATCTTGGCTATCTTCAGCTATCGGTATACTAAAAAAAGCTGCCGTTAGGTCAATCACAGTAAAATAAGTTGCCCAAAGGGGTATCTGTAGTAAAATGGTTGATGGGTTAGGGACTACTGGATGTGGAGCAACTACATGTTGGTTTATAGCCCTTAAGTCTTGTATAAACTGATACTCTGGATCACCATCAGAATCTTGCCTGTTCTTTTTAACTGGCAGAATTGGGGTGTTGTACGGGGATTCACAGACTCTAAGGATACCCAGTTTCAAATAATGATTGATTTGTTTTTGGATGCTCTTCTCTGCTTCCTTTGGGATAGGGTATTGCTTAACTGCAGGAGGCAATCCCCCCTTTGTTTTTATCCAGACTGGACTAGCTGATTTCAGTAGTCCCACATCCATTCCTGAAGAGCTCCATAACCGTTTAGGAACTGATTCTAACCTTGTTGGAATTTGCAGATTAGTCGACTCTGGTTCTGGTGTCTTAGCCAGAACACATGAGCCCATAATTATTAATTCCACCTCTTCTGGCTGTAAGCAGATCTGAGTATCCAAGGCTTGCAGGAGATCTCTCCCTAAAAGGCACATGGGCGCGTCTGTGGAAATTATAATACATCCCCACGCTCTTTTACCTCCAATAGTAAGCAATAAGGGCTTAGATAACATTCGTTCGCCTTTTCCCGCTATTCCTTGCATCATTATTTTATCTGGTGACTTGCATCCTTTAGGCTCAAACTTTAAAAGGGAAAGGGTGGCTCCAGTATCCACTAGAAAGGGAACTTCTAAGCCTTCTATATTTGCCATTACCTGCCCTTCAAATCCAAATCTACATCCCATAAATTTACCCCCATTTCCACAGTATTTTCTGAGTCTCCTATCTCCTGTCATTGTGGACTGCCTGGGAATTGCCTGGTCTCCTTCTCAATATTTGATTGCCTCATGCTGGCCCCTCTATTCCCAAGTGCACAGGGCCTCACTGGGCATTCCTGCTTCCAGTGTCCTTGTTCCCCCCAAGAATGACAAACATCATTAACTCTTAATTGTACACCCCCTTCACTTTGATTCCATCTATCTCCCCTGGTTCTTCCGCGCCCCTCCCCTTGCCAGCCTGCCATATGCTCTTTAAAATACTTTTGTGTATCAGGGGCTGCTTGATCTATAAAAACACTAATTGCGAGAGCATCATTGAAGTTTTGTGGGGTCATTCCTCCCTATTTTAGCGGGGCTTACCGCAAAAGTCCCCAGAAGTCTTGGGGGTGTTCATCTAATCACTGTCTGCATTCTTGCACTCTAGTCCAATTTACTCCTAACTCTCTGCATGCTCTAATTACTTCTACTAAATTTCAAAGTCCTGTTGGACACACAGCTCTATCTCCTGCATTATTACAATCCCAATTTGGACCATTTGCTAGCCAGAGGTTTCTATTTCCCCCGGCTTGCTGCGCTTCTTCTGCATCTTTAATTATCTTATCCCCTTCATTTGGTTGAAATAATTCCCTCAAAAGAATTTAGGTATCACTCCAGTTTGGGTTGTGCCCAGTGCAGATATTAGAAAATAATTGGACACATCGCCCTGCATCTTTTCTTAATCTCTGCATTTTACCCCCCCATAAGGCGAGATGGCCGGGGTGCCAGGGCTGATTAGTAAATACCCGCAGCACAGGAGGAGGGGGACTGGCCCCTCCCTTTCCCCCTGGCTGTAAAGCGGCAGGGTTAGTCAGCACGTTGGGGATCATAGGATAGAGTCCGGCAGCCAATGGAGTAGAGGGAGAAGGAGGAGGAGAAGGAGAAGTAATGACAGAGAGATCATCAGGTATATCAGGTGGAGCAGAAACTTTTGGAGCACAGTCCGGGGTACTAGTATCTGCTAGCACAAGTGTTACGTTCGGCAGGTTTCTTTCCTCCCTCCCTCCTGGCTCAAATGCTCCCGCGCCCATGCCCAGTTATTGTTATGGAAATTATATGGAAATTAGGCTTGTTGGCCACCATAAGAGGGCTCGACGCTAGGTTTCCGCAGAAAAATTCAGAGCCAAATCAAAACAAATTAAAGAATTAAATATTAATGACGTGCGTGCAGTAATTACAGCTCGAGCTGGGTGCCTCCGAAGAGGGACCCTAACATAAACAAATCCTGGGCAATTATAGTTTTTTCAACGTACATTTCCCACCCTTCACGTGGTAGTTAGACCAATAGTAATTTTTTGGTCTGGGGTCTCCTGCTCCTCATTGTGTCTCATTGTCATTCTGAGGTAAGCTGTTTTTCTCCTTATTTTTGTTTTTTGCAGTCTCTGCTGACGGTTGTACCTCTGTTTTTGTGGGGTCTTACTGTTGTGTCTCAAGGTCCTGAGGAGGAGGTGATTCTAAATCATAACAATGAACACTGCCCCAGCAGTGAGCTAAGGCTTTGCCCCTCAAGGTCCTAATGCCCTGCACTGGTCTTACTTCAAAGCCTTGACACCCTCCCTTTGGGAGTGTGAGACGCATTCCTGCAGACACCCTCCCTTTGGGAGTGTGAGATGCAGGAATGCAGACTGCTTGTAACTTCCTTATCTTCCCAGCTGGAACCAGCTCTGAGGCCCTTTTCTTACTGGACTAAGTAAAAGTTCATTGTTTTCGCTAAGTGCGGCCTAAGGCTTCAGCAAATTTAGCTCCTCATGCTAAGCAAGTTTTAGAGAAGTTGTGCTAAGTGGCTACCTCTAGACAGTTTCAGTTCGCTATTCTTTAACAGTTCCCCGCTTTGTTTTTATGAAGCATCCCTGCTAATACTTGAAACAGAGTTCTCGAAGCCTTTCAAGGCGTGCTATCACGTTCCATAATCTTATGCATAATATGATCGTAAGCAATAGGCATAACACAGTTAAAGTTAACACAACTACTAGTGGGTGCAACACGTGATTATAAATCGCTGTTGTAGTTGGTGACCACCCTAGAAGAGTTTCCCAGCCATGATGTTCTCCATCCCTTTTTATCCTTTCCAAGACGTGGTGCATCTCTTCTGCTTCATGATGAATGGTGATTAGAGGGTTTTTTGTCCATTGTTTCGGGTACGTTCTAGCAGTCGACGCAGGTTGTCATGTTGTAGTAGTTTCTTCACTAGTGTGAGATTCTTTCCAATGGGGTTAGGTAGTAAATTTTGAATTAGTGTATAATTAGATTGTAACAATTGATAAGATCTAATAGGAGCTGAATGATTAAAGTCGCATCCCATAATTTTGGGTAATGTTACAAATACAAATATTTGAGTAATTAATTACTTGTATCTACAACAATGCCATCTATGAATGTAAGATTACAAAGTGTTCTTACACATACACATTCTTTTTTTAACATGTACAAGTACAGTTCAACTTGAACAGCAAAATAAGAACACAGCATGATAGTATATGGCCCGTTCCATTTAGGTTTTAACCTGGATTTTTTGTGAAAATACTTTAACTAAAACTTCATCCCCAGGCTGTATACCAGGCACTTGTATTTCAGGTGGTGTGGATTGATATCATTGAGCATATATTTATTTATTTCAAAGATTTTCAAACCTTTTTTGCATACTTAGAACATACTGGGTTAGTCATTCATCCCCGTCTAACAGGCTAGTCTTAGCTGGCATAACAAGTCCCTAGTACAGCTAAATGTTTCCCAAAGAGAATTTCTGCTGGTGTTAGTCCTATGGGTTGCCATGGGACATTTCAAACATCCCATAGAGCTAAGTTTAATGCTTCTGGCCATTTGAGGCTAGCATGTGTGCATTTCTTGCTATTTTTTCTTTTAATGTGCTGTTCATTCTTTCTACTTGTCCTGAAGATTGTGGGTGATAAGGGGTACATAGATTTCCTTTTATTCCTCATGATTTATAGAACTGACTGATTATGCTTGCCATAAAATGGGCACCCCTGTCTGAATCCATGGCTTCTGGGACTCTATACCTGGGTATGATTTCTTTCAGTAAGGCTTTTACTACCCGCCCTGCGTCAGCCGTTCTTGTTGGGAAAGGTCCTACCCAGCCATTTTAGGCTAGCATGTGCGCATATTCTTGCTATTTTTCCTGTTAGTGTTCTATTCATTCTTTCTACTTGTCCTGAAGATTGTGGGTGATAAGGGGTTGTAGGTTTCTTTTTATGCCTAATGATTTCTATAACTGAGTGATTATGCTTGCTGTAAAATGGGCACCCCTGTCTGAATCAGTGGCTTCTGGGACCCCATACCTGGGTATGATTTCTTTCAGTAAGGCTTTTACCACTCCCCGTGTGTCGGCCTTTCTTGTTGGGAAAGCTTCTACCCAGCCTGATAACTGATCTACTATCACTAACAAGTGTTTGTAGCCATTGGCAGATGGCATATCCGCATAATCTATTTGTAGCTTCTGGAAAGGGAAGTAGGCCCATGACCGTCCCCCTAACTCTGAGCTTGGCTTGTTATTTGAAAACTTCTGGCAGGTCGGGCAGCTATTTGTTATTCTTTTAGCAGCCGCGTAGATTCCTGGAGCGGCCCATACTTTCTGTACCTGCTTAGCTATTGCCTCCGCTCCCCCAAGAGCTTTATCGTGAAACCACCTAGCTATAGTAATTAAATATTTTTTTTTTTGGTAGAATTGGTTTTCTTCCAAGTGTCCATATTCCATCATCACTTTGTTTTGCTTCCCACTGCTCCCATTGTTTTTTCTCTTCCACTGAGCAGTCTTTTTCATACATGGTTTTGGGGTCTATTAAAATTGGCCGTTCACTCTGGTCCATCCTTGGAACTACACCCATACATTCTCTCAGAGGTTGTCGAGCTGCAGCCTTCGCAGCAGCGTCGGCTAAAGCATTTCCTCTGCTAATTTCTGTAGTGTCTTTAGTATGGGCTGGGCAGTGTATTACAGCAATTTCTTTGGGCAGTTGGACTGCTTCCAGCAAATTACGTATTTCTTCTCCATTAGCTAATTTCTTTCCTGATGACGAAAAGAATCCTCGCTCTTTCCATAACATCCCTGTTACATGACCTACTCCAAATGCATATTTAGACTCGGTATAGATATTTACCTGCAGGTTCTTACCAATTTTTGCTGCTTGGGTCAATGCTATTAATTCTGCTGCTTGAGCACTTACAGACGGAGACAAAGGATTGGCCTCAAGTACCTCAAAGAGGTTAGTGACAGCATAGCCGGAGTGGTGCCTTCCGTCCAAATAATAGGATGATCCATCTGTAAACGGAACTAAGTCTGGGTTTTCCAAAGGTTTGTCTTTAAGGTCCTCCCGGGGCTTGCTCGAGCTGATGATCACCTGCTCACAGGAATGATGTGGCTCTCCATCCTCAGGTAGAGGCAGTAGTGTTGCTGGATTTAAGATGTTGCATCTCTTTAAGGTCCCATTATCTGCATGCAGTATTATCAGTTCATAGCGGTGAGCTCTCTGTGGGGATAGTGCTTGAGTCACGTATTGTTTCATTGACAGTTCTACTTCATGTGGCACATACACAGTCAATGAGTGACCCAAAACTACAGGTCATGTTTTTTTCAGTAAGAGCTGCCGTAGCTGCTATTGCTCTGATGCATCCTGGAGTGCCTTTAGCTACCTCATCTAGCTGCGTGGAGTAATAGGCCACTGGTCTATGGTGAGGACCTAGTTTTTGGGTGAGTACCCCACTTGCTACTCCCTGTCGTTCATGGACAAATAATTCCAATGGTTTGCTATAATCTGGTAACCCTAGAGCAGGGGCTAAAACCAACGCTTTTTTCACAGATGTAAAAGCTTTCTCCCTTTCTGGGCCCCAGGCCACAGGCTCTATCTCCTCCTTTTTTGTTGCCTGCACTAGAGGCTTAGTAAGTTCTGCTAACCCAGGAATCCACGGTTGGCAAAATCCTACAGCTCCTAAAAATCCCGTGTTGTTTTTTTGTTACAGGACGAGGCATATCAAGAATTGTCTTTACTCGTTCTGGATCAACTAACCTGTGTCCTTCTTTTAAGATAAAACCCAAATATTTTACCTCTCTTTGACACAGCTGGAGTTTAGACAGAGATGCCTGATGCCCTTTTTCTGCAAGAGCGTTACATGGAGAAACAGTGTCTTTTAAAAATGTCTCATAATCTTTACTTGCTAATAACATATCATCTACATATTGTATTAATACAGAATGTCCTGGAAGTTCGATATCTGAGAGGTCATTTTTGAGTTTGTGCGAAAGAATAGTCAGAGACCCAGTAAATCCCTGTGGCAGCCTCGTCCAAGTTAATTGTTGTCCCTTCCAAGTGAAAGCCAGGAGATCTTGGCTATCTTCAGCTATCGGTATACTAAAAAAGGCTGCTGTTAGGTCGATCACAGTAAAATAAGTTGCCCAAAGGGGTATCTGTAGTAAAATGGTTGATGGGTCGGGGACTACTGGATGTGGAGCAACTACCTGTTGGTTTATAGCCCTCAAGTCTTGTACAAAGCGATACTCTGGATCACCATCAGAGTCTTGTCTGTTCTTTTTAACTGGCAGAATTGGGGTGTTATATGGGGATTCACAGACTCTAAGGATACCCAGTTTCAGGTAATGATCGGTTTGTTTTTGGATGCTCTTCTCTGCTTCCTTTGGGATAGGGTATTGCTTAACTGCAGGAGGCAATCCCCCCTTTGTTTTTATCCAGACTGGACTAGCTGATTTCAGTAGTCCCACATCCATTCCTGAAGAGCTCCATAACCGTTTAGGAACTGATTCTAACCTTGTTGGAATTTGCAGATTAGTCGACTCTGGTTCTGGTGTCTTAGCCAGAACACATGAGCCCATAATTATTAATTCCACCTCTTCTGGCTGTAAGCAGATCTGAGTATCCAAGGCTTGCAGGAGATCTCTCCCTAAAAGGCACATGGGCGCGTCTGTGGAAATTATAATACATCCCCACACTGTTTTACCCCCAATAGTGAGTACTAAGGGCTTAGATAACATTCGTTTGCCTTTTCCCGCTACTCCTTGCATCATTATTTTATCTGGTGACTTGCATCCTTTAGGCTCAAACTTTAAAAGGGAAAGGGTGGCTCCAGTATCCACTAGAAAGGGAACTTCTAAGCCTTCTATATTTGCCATTACCTGCCCTTCAAATCCAAATCTACATCCCATGAATTTACCCCCATTTCCACAGTATTTTCTGAGTCTCCTATCTCCTGTCATTGTGGACTGCCTGGGAATTGCCTGGTCTCCTTCTCAATATTTGATTGCCTCATGCTGGCCCCTCTATTCCCAAGTGCACAGGGCCTCACTGGGCATTCCTGCTTCCAGTGTCCTTGTTCCCCCCAAGAATGACAAACATCATTAACTCTTAATTGTACACCCCCTTCACTTTGATTCCATCTATCTCCCCTGGTTCTTCCGCGCCCCTCCCCTTGCCAGCCTGCCATATGCTCTTTAAAATACTTTTGTGTATCAGGGGCTGCTTGATCTATAAAAACACTAATTGCGAGAGCATCATTGAAGTTTTGTGGGGTCATTCCTCCCTATTTTAGCGGGGCTTACCGCAAAAGTCCCCAGAAGTCATGGGGGTGTTCATCTAATCACTGTCTGCATTCTTGCACTCTAGTCCAATTTACTCCTAACTCTCTGCATGCTCTAATTACTTCTACTAAATTTCAAAGTCCTGTTGGACACACAGCTCTATCTCCTGCATTATTATAATCCCAATTTGGATCATTTGCTAGCCAGAGGTTTCTATTTCCCCCGGCTTGCTGCGCTTCTTCCGCATCTTTAATTATCTTATCCCCTTCATTTGGTTGAAATAATTCCCTCAAAAGAATTTGGGTATCACTCCAGTTTGGGTTGTGCCCAGTGCAGATATTAGAAAATAACTGGACACATCGCCCTGCATCTTTTCTTAATCTCTGCATTTTCCCCCCCCATAAGGCGAGATGGCCGGGGTGCCAGGGCTGATTAGTAAATACCCGCAGCACAGGAGGAGGGGGACTGGCCCCTCCCTTTCCCCCCGGCTGTAAAGCGGCAGGGTTAGTCAGCACGTTGGGGATCATAGGATAGAGTCCGGCAGCCAATGGAGTAGAGGGAGAAGGAGGAGGAGAAGGAGAAGTAATGACAGAGATCATCAGGTATATCAGGTGGAGCAGAAACTTTTGGAGCACAGTCCGGGGTACTAGTATCTGCTAGCACAAGTGTTACGTTCAGCAGGTTTCTTTCCTCCCTCCCTCCTGGCTCAAATGCTCCCGCGCCCATGCCCAGTTATTGTTATGGAAATTATATGGAAATTAGGCTTGTTGGCCACCATAAGAGAGCTTGACGCTAGGTTTCCGCAGAAAAATTCAGAGCCAAATCAAAACAAATTAAAGAATTAAATATTAATGACGCGCGTGCAGTAATTACAGCTCGAGCTGGGTGCCTCCGAAGAGGGACCCTAACATAAACAAATCCTGGGCAATTATAGTTTTTTCAACGTACATTTCCCACCCTTCACGTGGTAGTTAGACCAATAGTAATTTTTTGGTCCTCATTGGGTCTCATTGTCATTCTGAGGTAAGCTGTTTTTCTCCTTATTTTTGTTTTTTGCAGTCTCTGCTGACGGTTGTACCTCTGTTTTTGTGGGGTCTTACTGTTGTGTCTCAAGGTCCTGAGGAGGAGGTGATTCTAAATCATAACAATGAACACTGCCCCAGCAGTGAGCTAAGGCTTTGCCCCTCAAGGTCCTAATGCCCTGCACTGGTCTTACTTCAAAGCCTTGACACCCTCCCTTTGGGAGTGTGAGACGCATTCCTGCAGACACCCTCCCTTTGGGAGTGTGAGACGCAGGAATGCAGACTGCTTGTAACTTCCTTATCTTCCCAGCTGGAACCAGCTCTGAGGCCCTTTTCTTACTGGACTAAGTAAAAGTTCATTAGTTTCGCTAAGTGCGGCCTAAGGCTTCAGCAAATTTAGCTCCTCATGCTAAGCAAGTTTTAGAGAAGTTGTGCTAAGCGGCTACCTCTAGACAGTTTCAGTTCGCTATTCTTTAACAGTTCCCCGCTTTGTTTTTATGAAGCATCCCTGCTAATACTTGAAACAGAGTTCTCGAAGCCTTTCAAGGCGTGCTATCACGTTCCATAATCTTATGCATAATATGATCGTAAGCAATAGGCATAACACAGTTAAAGTTAACACAACTACTAGTGGGTGCAACACGTGATTATAAATCGCTGTTGTAGTTGGTGACCACCCTAGAAGAATTTCCCAGCCATGATGTTCTCCATCCCTTTTTATCCTTTCCGAGACGTGGTGCATCTCTTCCGCTTCATGATGAATGGTGATTAGAGGGTTTTTTGTCCATTGTTTCGGGTACGTTCTAGCAGTCGACGCAGGCTGTCATGTTGTAGTAGTTTCTTCACTAGTGTGAGATTCTTTCCAATGGGGTTAGGTAGTAAATTTTGAATTAATGTATAATTAGATTGTAACAATTGATAAGATCTAATAGGAGCTGAATGATTAAAGTCGCATCCCATAATTTTGGGTAATGTTACAAATACAAATATTTGAGTAATTAATTACTTGTATCTACAACAATGCCATCTATGAATGTAAGATTACAAAGTGTTCTTACACATACACATTCTTTTTTTAACATGTACAAGTACAGTTCAACTTGAACAGCAAAATAAGAACACAGTATGACAGTATATGGCCCGTTCCATTTAGGTTTTAACTTGGATTTTTGTGAAAATACCTTAACTAAAACTTCATCCCCAGGCTGTATACCAGGCACTTGTATTTCAGGTGGTGTGGATTGATATCATTGAGCATATATTTATTTATTTCAAAGATTTTCAAACCTTTTTGCATAGTTAGAACATACTGGGTTACTTGTCCATCTCTAACAGGCTAGTCTTAGCTGGCATAACAAGTCCCTAGTACAGCTAAATGTTTCCCAAAGAGAATTTCTGCTGGTGTTAGTCCTATGGGTTGCCGTGGGACATTTCAAACATCCCATAGAGCCAAGTTAAATGCTTCTGGCCATTTTAGGCTAGCACGTTTGCATATTCTTGCTATTTTTTCTTTTAATGTGCTATTCGTTCTTTCTACTTGTCCTGAAGATTGTGGGTGATAAGGGGTACATAGGTTTCTTTTTATTCCTAATGATTTATATAATTGAGTGATTATGCTTGCCATAAAATGGGCACCCCTATCTGAATCCATGGCTTCTGGGACTCTATACCTGGGTATGATTTCCTTCAGTAAGGCTTTTACCCCTGTGGCACATACACAGTTAATGAGTGACCCAAAACTACAGGTCATGTTTTTTTCAGTAAGAGCTGCCGTAGCTGCTATTGCTCTGATGCATCCTGGAGTGCCTTTAGCTACCTCATCTAGTTGCGTGGAATAATAGGCCACTGGTCTATGGTGAGGGCCTAGTTTTTGGGTGAGTACCCCACTTGCTACTCCCTGTCGTTCATGGACAAATAATTCCAATGGTTTGCTATAATCTGGTAACCCTAGAGCAGGGGCTGAAACCAACGCTTTTTTCACAGATGTAAAAGCTTTCTCCCTTTCTGGGCCCCAGGCCACAGGCTCTATCTCCTCCTTTTTTGTTGCCTGCACTAAAGGCTTAGTAAGTTCTGCTAACCCAGGAATCCACGGTTGGCAAAATCCTACAGCTCCTAAAAATCCCGTGTTGTTTTTTTGTTACAGGACGAGGCATATCAAGAATTGTCTTTACTCGTTCTGGATCAACTAACCTGTGTCCTTCTTTTAAGATAAAACCCAAATATTTTACCTCTCTTTGACACAGCTGGAGTTTAGACAGAGATGCCTGATGCCCTTTTTCTGCAAGAGCGTTACATGGAGAAACAGTGTCTTTTAAAAATGTCTCATAATCTTTACTTGCTAATAACATATCATCTACATATTGTATTACTACAGAATGTCCTGGAAGTTCGATATCTGAGAGGTCATTTTTGAGTATACGCAAAAGAATAGTCAGAGACCCAGTAAATCCCTGTGGCAGCCTTGTCCAAGTTAATTGTTGTCCCTTCCAAGTGAAAGCCAAGAGATCTTGGCTATCTTCAGCTATCGGTATACTAAAAAAAGCTGCCGTTAGGTCAATCACAGTAAAATAAGTTGCCCAAAGGGGTATCTGTAGTAAAATGGTTGATGGGTTAGGGACTACTGGATGTGGAGCAACTACCTGTTGGTTTATAGCCCTTAAGTCTTGTATAAACTGATACTCTGGATCACCATCAGAATCTTGCCTGTTCTTTTTAACTGGCAGAATTGGGGTGTTGTACGGGGATTCACAGACTCTAAGGATACCCAGTTTCAAATAATGATTGATTTGTTTTTGGATGCTCTTCTCTGCTTCCTTTGGGATAGGGTATTGCTTAACTGCAGGAGGCAATCCCCCCTTTGTTTTTATCGAGACTGGACTAGCTGATTTCAGTAGTCCCACATCCATTCCTGAAGAGCTCCATAACCGTTTAGGAACTGATTCTAACCTTGTTGGAATTTGCAGATTAGTCGACTCTGGTTCTGGTGTCTTAGCCAGAACACATGAGCCCATAATTATTAATTCCACCTCTTCTGGCTGTAAGCAGATCTGAGTATCCAAGGCTTGCAGGAGATCTCTCCCTAAAAGGCACATGGGCGCGTCTGTGGAAATTATAATACATCCCCACGCTCTTTTACCTCCAATAGTAAGCAATAAGGGCTTAGATAACATTCGTTCGCCTTTTCCCGCTATTCCTTGCATCATTATTTTATCTGGTGACTTGCATCCTTTAGGCTCAAACTTTAAAAGGGAAAGGGTGGCTCCAGTATCCACTAGAAAGGGAACTTCTAAGCCTTCTATATTTGCCATTACCTGCCCTTCAAATCCAAATCTACATCCCATGAATTTACCCCCATTTCCACAGTATTTTCTGAGTCTCCTATCTCCTGTCATTGTGGACTGCCTGGGAATTGCCTGGTCTCCTTCTCAATATTTGATTGCCTCATGCTGGCCCCTCTATTCCCAAGTGCACAGGGCCTCACTGGGCATTCCTGCTTCCAGTGTCCTTGTTCCCCCCAAGAATGACAAACATCATTAACTCTTAATTGTACACCCCCTTCACTTTGATTCCATCTATCTCCCCTGGTTCTTCCGCGCCCCTCCCCTTGCCAGCCTGCCATATGCTCTTTAAAATACTTTTGTGTATCAGGGGCTGCTTGATCTATAAAAACACTAATTGCGAGAGCATCATTGAAGTTTTGTGGGGTCATTCCTCCCTATTTTAGCGGGGCTTACCGCAAAAGTCCCCAGAAGTCATGGGGGTGTTCATCTAATCACTGTCTGCATTCTTGCACTCTAGTCCAATTTACTCCTAACTCTCTGCATGCTCTAATTACTTCTACTAAATTTCAAAGTCCTGTTGGACACACAGCTCTATCTCCTGCATTATTATAATCCCAATTTGGATCATTTGCTAGCCAGAGGTTTCTATTTCCCCCGGCTTGCTGCGCTTCTTCTGCATCTTTAATTATCTTATCCCCTTCATTTGGTTGAAATAATTCCCTCAAAAGAATTTGGGTATCACTCCAGTTTGGGTTGTGCCCAGTGCAGATATTAGAAAATAATTGGACACATCGCCCTGCATCTTTTCTTAATCTCTGCATTTTACCCCCCCATAAGGCGAGATGGCCAGGGTGCCAGGGCTGATTAGTAAATACCCGCAGCACAGGAGGAGGGGGACTGGCCCCTCCCTTTCCCCCCGGCTGTAAAGCGGCAGGGTTAGTCAGCACGTTGGGGATCATAGGATAGAGTCCGGCAGCCAATGGAGTAGAGGGAGAAGGAGGAGGAGAAGGAGAAGTAATGACAGAGAGATCATCAGGTATATCAGGTGGAGCAGAAACTTTTGGAGCACAGTCCGGGGTACTAGTATCTGCTAGCACAAGTGTTACGTTCGGCAGGTTTCTTTCCTCCCTCCCTCCTGGCTCAAATGCTCCCGCGCCCATGCCCAGTTATTGTTATGGAAATTATATGGAAATTAGGCTTGTTGGCCACCATAAGAGGGCTCGACGCTAGGTTTCCGCAGAAAAATTCAGAGCCAAATCAAAACAAATTAAAGAATTAAATATTAATGACGCGCGTGCAGTAATTACAGCTCGAGCTGGGTGCCTCCGAAGAGGGACCCTAACATAAACAAATCCTGGGCAATTATAGTTTTTTCAACGTACATTTCCCACCCTTCACGCGGTAGTTAGACCAATAGTAATTTTTTGGTCCTCATTGTGTCTCATTGTCATTCTGAGGTAAGCTGTTTTTCTCCTTATTTTTGTTTTTTGCAGTCTCTGCTGACGGTTGTACCTCTGTTTTTGTGGGGTCTTACTGTTGTGTCTCAAGGTCCTGAGGAGGAGGTGATTCTAAATCATAACAATGAACACTGCCCCAGCAGTGAGCTAAGGCTTTGCCCCTCAAGGTCCTAATGCCCTGCACTGGTCTTACTTCAAAGCCTTGACACCCTCCCTTTGGGAGTGTGAGACGCAGGAATGCAGACTGCTTGTAACTTCCTTATCTTCCCAGCTGGAACCAGCTCTGAGGCCCTTTTCTTACTGGACTAAGTAAAAGTTCATTGTTTTCGCTAAGTGCGGCCTAAGGCTTCAGCAAATTTAGCTCCTCATGCTAAGCAAGTTTTAGAGAAGTTGTGCTAAGCGGCTACCTCTAGACAGTTTCAGTTCGCTATTCTTTAACAGTTCCCCGCTTTGTTTTTATGAAGCATCCCTGCTAATACTTGAAACAGAGTTCTCGAAGCCTTTCAAGGCGTGCTATCACGTTCCATAATCTTATGCATAATATGATCGTAAGCAATAGGCATAACACAGTTAAAGTTAACACAACTACTAGTGGGTGCAACACGTGATTATAAATCGCTGTTGTAGTTGGTGACCACCCTAGAAGAGTTTCCCAGCCATGATGTTCTCCATCCCTTTTTATCCTTTCTGAGACGTGGTGCATCTCTCCCGCTTCATGATGAATGGTGATTAAGAGTTTTCTGTCCATTGTTTCGGATGCGTTCTAGCAGTCGACTCAAATCATCATGTTGTAGTAGTTTCCATACCAGGGTGAGATTCATCCCAATGGGGTTAGGTAGTAAATTTTGAATTAATGTATAATTAGATTGTAACAATTGATAAGATCTAATAGGAGCTGAATAATTAAAGTCACATCCCATAATCTTTGGTAAAGTTACAAATACAAATATTTGAGTGATTACTTGTATCTACACCAATGTTATCTATGAATATAAGATTACAAAGTGTTCTTACACATACACATTCTTTTGCAACATATACAAGTACAGTTCAACTTGAACAGCAAAATAAGAACATAGTATGACAGTATATGGCCTGTTGCAGTTAGGTTTTAACTTGGATTTTTGTGAAAATACTTTAACTAAAACTTCATCCCCAGGCTGTATACCAAGCACTTGTATTTCAGGTGGTGTGGATTGATATCACTGAGCGCATATATATATATTTTTTAAGATTTTCAAACCTTTTTTGCATACTTAGAACATACTGGGTTAGTCGTCCATCTCTGTCTAACAGGCTGGTCTTAGCTGGAATAATAAGTCCCTAGTACAGCTAAATGTTTCCCAAAGAGAATTTCTGCTGGTGTTAGTCCTATGGGTTGCCATGGGACATTTCAAACATCCCATAGAGCTAAGTTAAATGTTTCTGGCCGTTTTAGGCCAGGACATGTGCATATTCTTGCTGTTTTTTCTTTTAGTGTTCTATTCATTCTTTCTACTTGTCCTGAAGATTGTGGGTGATAAGGGGTAATAGGTTTCTTTTTATTCCTCATGATTTATATAACTGAGTGATTATGCTTGCCGTAAAATGGGCACCCCTATCTGAATCAGTGGCTTCTGGGACCCCATACCTGGGTATGATTTCCTTCAGTAAGGCTTTTACCACTCCCCGTGTGTCGGCCTTTCTTGTTGGGAAAGCTTCTACCCAGCCTGATAACTGATCTACTATCACTAACAAGTGTTTGTAGCCATTGGCAGATGGCATATCCGCATAATCTATTTGTAGCTTTTGGAAAGGGAAGTAGGCCCATGGTTGTGCCCCCCAACCCGAACTCTGAGCTTGGCTTGTTATTTGAAAACTTCTGGCAGGTCAGGCAGCTGTTTGTTATTCTTTTAGCAGCTGCATAAATTCCTGGAGCAGCCCATACTTTCTGTACCTGCTTAGCTATTGCCTCCGCTCCCCCAAGAGCTTTATCATGAAACCACCTAGCTATAGTAATTAACTATTTTTTTTGGTAGAATTGGTTTTCCTCCAATTGTCCATATTCCATCATCACTTTGTTTTGCTTCCCACTGCTCCCATTGTTTTTTCTCTTCCACTGACCAGTCTTTTTCATACAGAGTTTTGGGGTCTATTAAATTTGGCCACTCACTCTGGTCCATCCTTGGAACCGCCCCCATACATTCTTTCAGAGGTTGTCGAGCTGCAGCTTTTGCAGCAGCGTCGGCTAAAGCATTTCCTCTGCTAATTTCTGTAGTGTCTTTAGTATGGGCTGGGCAGTGTATTACAGCAATTTCTTTGGGCAGTTGGACTGCTTCCAGCAAATTACGTATTTCTTCTCCATTAGCTAATTTCTTTCCTGATGACGAAAAGAATCCTCGCTCTTTCCATAACATCCCTGTTACATGACCTACTCCAAATGCATATTTAGACTCGGTATAGATATTTACCTGCAGGTTCTTACCGATTTTTGCTGCTTGGGTCAATGCTATTAATTCTGCTCCTTGAGCACTTACAGACAGAGACAAAGGATTGGCCTCAAGTACCTCAAAGAGGTTAGTGACAGCATAGCCGGAGTGGTGCCTTCCGTCCAAATAATAGGATGATCCATCTGTAAACGGAACTAAGTCTGGGTTTTCCAAAGGTTTGTCTTTAAGGTCCTCCCGGGGCTTGCTCGAGCTGACGATCACCTGCTCACAGGAATGATGTGGTTCTCCATCCTCAGGTAGAGGCAATAGTGTTGCTGGATTTAAGATGTTGCATCTCTTTACATGCAGATAATGTGACCTTAATATTATCAGTTCATAGCGGTGAGCTCTCTGTGGGGATAGTGCTTGAGTCGCGTATTGTTTCATTAACAGTTCTACTTCATGTGGCACATACACAGTCAATGAGTGACCCAAAACTACAGGTCATGTTTTTTTCAGTAAGAGCTGCCGTAGCTGCTATTGCTCTGATGCATCCTGGAGTGCCTTTAGCTACCTCATCTAGCTGCGTGGAGTAATAGGCCACTGGTCTGTGGTGAGGGCCTAGTTTTTGGGTGAGTACCCCACTTGCTACTCCCTGTCACTCATGGACAAACAATTCGAATGGTTTGCTATAATCTGGTAACCCTAGAGCAGGGGCTGAAACCAACGCTTTTTTCACAGATGTAAAAGCTTTCTCCCTTTCTGGGCCCCAGGCCACAGGCTCTATCTCCTCCTTTTTTGTTGCCTGCACTAAAGGCTTAGTAAGTTCTGCTAACCCAGGAATCCACGGTTGGCAAAATCCTACAGCTCCTAAAAATCCCGTGTTGTTTTTTTGTTACAGGACGAGGCATATCAAGAGTTGTCTTTACTCGTTCTGGATCAACTAACCTGTGTCCTTCTTTTAAGATAAAACCCAAATATTTTACCTCTCTTTGACACAGCTGGAGTTTAGACAGAGATGCTCGATGCCCTTTTTCTGCAAGAGTGTTAATCTTTACTTGCTAATAACAAATCATCTACATATTGTATTAATACAGAATGTCCTGGAAGTTCGATATCTGAGAGGTCATTTTTGAGTATACGCGAAAAAATAGTCGGAGACCCAGTAAATCCCTGTGGCAGCCTCGTCCAAGTTAATTGTTGTCCCTTCCAAGTGAAAGCCAGGAGATCTTGGCTATCTTCAGCTATCGGTATACTAAAAAAGGCTGCCGTTAGGTCGATCACAGTAAAATAAGTTGCCCAAAGGGGTATCTGTAGTAAAATGGTTGATAGGTCGGGGACTACTGGATGTGGAGCAACTACCTGTTGGTTTATAGCCCTTAAGTCTTGTACAAACTGATACTCTGGATCACCATCAGAGTCTTGTCTGTTCTTTTTAACTGGCAGAATTGGGGTGTTGTACGGGGATTCACAGACTCTAAGGATACCCAGTTTCAAATAATGATTGATTTGTTTTTGGATGCTCTTCTCTGCTTCCTTTGGGATAGGGTATTGCTTAACTGCAGGAGGCAATCCCCCCTTTGTTTTTATCCAGACTGGACTAGCTGATTTCAGTAGTCCCACATCCATTCCTGAAGAGCTCCATAACTTTTTAGAAACTGGTTCTAAACCTGTTGGAATTTGCAGATTAGTTGACTCTGGTTCTGGTGTCTTAGCCAGAACACATGAGCCCATAATTATTAATTCCACCTCTTCTGGCTGTAAGCAGATCTGAGTATCCAAGGCTTGCAGGAGATCTCTCCCTAAAAGGCACATGGGCGCGTCTGTGGAAATTATAATACATCCCCACACTGTTTTACCCCCAATAGTGAGTACTAAGGGCTTAGATAACATTCGTTTGCCTTTTCCCGCTACTCCTTGCATCATTATTTTATCTGGTGACTTGCATCCTTTAGGCTCAAACTTTAAAAGGGAAAGGGTGGCTCCAGTATCCACTAGAAAGGGAACTTCTAAGCCTTCTATATTTGCCATTACCTGCCCTTCAAATCCAAATCTACATCCCATGAATTTACCCCCATTTCCACAGTATTTTCTGAGTCTCCTATCTCCTGTCATTGTGGACTGATTTGATTGCCTCATGCTGGCCCCTCTATTCCCAAGTGCACAGGGCCTCACTGGGCATTCCTGCTTCCAGTGTCCTTGTTCCCCCCAAGAATGACAAACATCATTAACTCTTAATTGTACACCACCTTCACTTTGACTCCATCTATCTCCCCTGGTTCTTCCGCGCCCCCTCCCCTTGCCAGCCTGGCATATGCTCTTTAAAATACTTTTGTGTATCAGGGGCTGCTTGATCTATAAAAACAGTAATTGCAAGGAATGCAGACTGCTTGTAACTGCCTTATCTTCCCAGCTGGAACCAGCTCTGAGGCCCTTTTCTTACTGGACTAAGTAAAAGTTCATTATTTTCGATAAGTGCGGCCTAAGGCTTCAGCAAATTTAGCTCCTCATGCCAGGCAAGTTTTAGAGAAGTTGTGCTAAGCGGCTGCCTGTAGGCAGTTTCAGTTTGCTCTTCCTTAACACAAGGATCCTGCCTGGAAAGTACCAAGTGTGATGACATGGCTGTAGGCCTGGCAGGGCAGGTGGGGTTTTTCCTGCATGCTGCCAGTGAGGGGAATGGGCTTGAGCAGCAGTGCTTGGATCCAGCAGGTCAGCCCCTGGGTGTGCAGCTGGTGCTGGCAGCAGGGCTTTGTTTTCATGAGCGTGGGCCCCTCTTTGTGCATGAAGGCTGGCGTGGAGAGATGGTCCCCACGTGCCCCCTGGGGGCAAAAGCAAGAAAAGCACAAGCCCCGTGAGTAGGAAGAGGTGCACAGGTGAGGGCAGGGCCTGCTTGCCCAGGTGGCCTGGCGGTCCAGCAGCTGGACGTCCCGAAGGCGAGCCAGCAGCGAGGCACCAAGGCTGGGGGGTGTCACGCTTCATCAGGAGGAGAGTGTGCCCGTGTGCTGCCGTGAGGCTCAAGCCGGTGGCCAAGGTGGTGAGGAGAGCCCAAAAGTCGGTGCCCCTGAGGGGAGAGGAGGATGCATGGAAGAGTGAGGAAGCGATGGTGTGGGAGGGCAAGGCAAAGGTGCAGGGTGATGTGGAGCAAAGAAAGCCTGGAGGGGCCCAGCGCAGTGCGTGCACGCCAATAGGGAAGTGCTTAGAGAGCAACAGTCTGGAGAAATGAATCTCTGACAGCTTTTGTGGGAAATCTGCAGAGGCGGGCACCTGTCTCAGGGGTCCGTCCGCTAATGCCTGCAGCCTGGGGACCAGACAGGAGCACTTTGCAGTCTGTGTGCAGCTGCGGGCCTGCAGCGTGGCATGCCTGGAGCGCTGCGGTGGATGGCTGCAGCCTCTTTGGGAAGGCCCGTCTGGGAAGGTGCGGAGGGGCAGTTGGCCTTTCTGTGAGAAAGCAGCGGGAATGCAGGACGCTCTGCCTAGGGCTGGACGGTGAGGCATATGGGTGAGGCTTAGTGGCCCGAGCAAGAGGAGTGGTCTTGCAGTGGCTGGCTGTGTGCTCTAGAGGGCCTGAAGAAGGGCAGCATCTGCACGGTGTAGGAGGCAGAGAGGTGGGGAGAGGAAAATTCCTGCTGCGGCACAGATGGCAGCTCGGAGCTGGGCTCAGAAGCTGGCACCAGAGGCTGGGAGGCAAAGCCCTGGTGCTGGAGGTGCCCCCGGTGAGCAGCAAGGCCTTGTGATGTCGGTGCTAGCACGGTCACCAGCAAGGCCTTGTGATGCGGGTGCCCCTGGTGGCCAGCAGGAGGTGGTCACGGGGGTCCCCATGGCAACGTGCAGGGCTTTGTGATGGGGGTGGCATCATGCCCCCAAGGCCATTGTGATGGGGCAGTGCCCGTGGTGACCGAGTCCATGCTGGGAGCAGAGCCCCTGGCTGTGCCCTCTGAGGAGAGCAGCTCGCTGAGGAGGGAGCAGCTCTCTTGAGTGCCAGAGTGGCAGGTGCGCAGGAGAAGCTCCTGCTGATGGACAAGGGGCGGCAGGCGAATGCCGGCTCCCAGCCCGTGGATGGGCTTTCTGTGAGGCCGAAGCGCAGAAGCAAGGTGAGCGGTGGGGCTGGAGGGAGAGGCAGGCAGCAGGGCTGGGAGCCGCACGGAAAGCATGAGGACGGTGGGGAAGAGGAGGTGGGGCAAGCGAGCCAGGCCTGATCTTCTCTGGCCAGGGGGTATTTCTTGCTGGTGCTGGGGATTTTCTGGTGCACAAAGCACACCGACTGGGGTGCTGCAAGGCCCAAATGGAGCCTGTGAGCTGTGCTGAGGGTCAGAGAGCATCTCCAGGCTTAGCACAGCTGGGTCGTGCTAGGCCATGAGCTTCCCTTTGCCATGGGGCCGGGCTTTCCTGTGCCTGAGGGGCCGCTTGTACGAACGCAACCGCCTCCATCATGTGCTTCCTTCTCCCTGCAGGGGGGCCAGCGGGAGCCGCATGCAGTGACGCAACGCATCCCGACCCCGACTTCATCGCAGCAAAGGGACAGGCGGCCGTTGCTGCCCGGCCCACAGAGCTGGCAAGACCCTGAAGACGTCATCGCGAAGGTAGCGAGCTGAGCAGCGATGGTGGCAAAGCCTCTGCCTGACTGTGCATAGCTGCCAAGCAGCAGGCGGGAAGTGGTGGGAGGGAGCAGGAGGAGCGCCTGCTCTGCATGGCAGTCGGCAAGGACATGGCTCGAGGTTTCCGAGGGAGCTGCCTTTGCCCATCTCTTGCCCAGTGGTGACCAGCCTTCTCCCCACGCAGCCTTTGGGAGCCAGCTGCGTGGGAGAGTGCTGCTGTTGTGGAGGGTTTCAGGGGCCACAGGGAGTGTGCATGTGGGAAGGCTGGGGGGGAGGGGTAAAGGGCAGCAGTAACTTGGCCTTCCTCATGGGCTTTGATTGCAGATGGCGGAGGACACTGTGAGGGAGGTTCTCGACTCAGTGCAAGCTCTTCATGCCTCCAGCAGCCTTGTGAAGAAGGCTCCTCCGGGGCGCCGGGAGACACTGCACAGCAGGCCTTGTGCAAGAGCAGAGACACCGCATCGGCCCGGCTTAGCGCCTCACGCAACCAAGGCAGCTAGGCAGGCACGTGGAGGCCTGGAGGCCTCTACAGGTCAAAGAGCGGCATCCGCACGTCGACCTCCAGAAAAATCCTGCAGATCTTCTTTGAGATGCACGGCCACTGCTGAGGCTCTGGAGGATGTGGCAAGGAGAGTGCCTGCCTCTCCAAAAGCTAAGCAGGAAGCTGGCGCTCTCCCCCGAGCAATTCAAGCTCCTGTCTCCTATTTGCCTGAGGCCAGGCCTGGGTCTTCCGCGCTGGGAAAAGCAAGGATGCTGCAAGCTGTTGAGAACATCCTTGCAGATGTGTGCATGGAAATGAGGGCTGAGGACCAGAGACCTGCTGCACACAGCCCCGCACTGCCTGCCGCACCTCTGATGCACGCACTGCTGGCGCTCGCGTCTGCAGCCTTGAGCCGTCCTGATGATGCGAGTGCGGGACATGGCCGGGAGCTCAGGGCAGCCGGGCCACAAAGGACCTTGGCATACACCATTGCTCTAGCAGGCCTGGCAAGCGCATTGCAGAAGGAGAGCAGGGAGCGTGGCAAAAACACAGCTGCCACAGTTCTGCAAGGGCCAGATTGCAACAGGCGTGGGGGCAAAAGGAAGGTCATGGGGGCCGGTGCACCAGCTTCCCCGGGCAGGGGCCATGGACTGGTCACACTAGGATGGCAACTTGCAGTGCAGAGGCCCAAACAGCAGCCTCTGGGCATCATCTGTCGCCTTCAAGGCACGCCACTGCGCATACACCCCGACAACCCCTCGCAGTATCTCGCCGTGCTCTCAATCAAAACAGAGACGCTGGAGGAGCTCGACAGGAGCTGCGTGGCGCGCACCGGGCAGAGCTTGGCTCAGCTGCGAGAAGCCTTTCTGGAGAGGAAGGAGCCGAGGCCAAAGGAGAGGGAGGTCGAGGAAGAGGAGGGCAAGGGGAAACGTTTCTCCCTGACAGCATCGGGATGCCTCAATGTTCGCCCCAAGGAGGTGAGTGCAAAGGGTGGGCCAGGGCAGATGGTGACCCTCCGTGTGCTGGGGCCAGCCGCTGCGCCCTGCTGCAACAGTGTGATGGTGGCAGTGCTGGCAGGGCCACGGGGGGCATTGCTGGTGGGAAAAGCAGCTGCCTTCACAAATCTCCCTCTCTGGCTTCAGCTCTGTGCCAGAAACTCCTTCTATAACCTGTGGCAACCGGAGGTGACGCGAGTGGAGCTCCTGAAGGATGCGAGGTCCAAGTGGGAGGTGCTGGAGCGGCTGTACGCCCATGCGCCCAGGAGGGAGCGCAAGATGGGAGCTGGGAAGAGAGTCCGGGGAGCACCAGAGGATGCTGGCGTGGAGTGGAGCGATGAGGAAGAGGATGTTGAAGAAGAACCTTTGGAATGGGAGGAGCTGGAGAAAAACACAGCCTTGGTCATGAGCTGGGTCAGACCGAGCCTCAGGAGCCTCTTGGCAGACCCACAGCCGTGTCCTGAGGAGGTGCCCTGCTCACCCGTTGTGAAGGGCAGAGATGCTGCCAGGGAGGCAGCTGGTGACCTGCAGAGCACGCCTCTGGCCCCAGCAGTGCCCCGAGGAGCCGTGGCAGCGGCATCTCCTTTGGCAGGAGGCTGCCAGGACGCGGGGGACAGTGTGCCTCTGGCTCCACTGGCCAGCACAGGAGCAAAGGCAGAGGCCTCCCCTGCAGCCAGAGGCCCTGAGGATGCAGGGGAAAATGCTCCTCTGCCTCCATCACTTCCCGCAGAGGCTGCGCCAAAGGCCTCCCAGTTGTGCGGAGGCCCTTGTGGGGAGAGCAACAGCCTGCCTCTCCAACCACCATTGCCCGAAGAAAGCGCAGCAGAAGGCTCTGCCCTGGCCGCAGGCCTTCCTCACCAGGTGAGCAAGGAGCATGGCGTCGGCACCCACCACCAAAGGGAGGTGCGGTGTGAGCAGCGTCTGGGGTGTGCAGGGTGGGTGAGAAGAGCTGCCCCATTGCATGGGTCCCCCGCGGCCGTGGTGAGAAGCTGTCCCCCCAGCCCTTTGCGCTCTGCACTCTCTGTCCTGGGGAAGATGCCTGGTGCTCTGTGTTTCCAAGTGCCAGAGGCCCAGGGCTGACGTGCCCTCCCCGGCCTGCACAGCATCCAGCCCTGGGGCATGGATGCTGAGCAAGGAGGGCAGGGGCAGCCCCAGCAGCAGCCGCCTCCCACAGCCAGCGAGCCAGCCCCCTTGTGCCACGTACCCGGCCACCTCCATCCCCCGCTGCCCGTCGTGGCCCCCGGCCCAGCCCTGCTGCTACGGCCCCAAGACAAGCCTTGTGCCATTGCCCAGCCAGCTGCATGTGCCTCCCCTTGGGGCTCGCGGCCACTCACAGCATCCCCCCACCCCAAACCCTTTGCCCCCTCCTATATCCCAGGGCACCAGGATGCTGAGCATGGCCAGCTGATATCACACAGGGCTGTGTTCCTGCTCTCCCCATGCAGGTTGCCTGTGAGCCCAAAGAGGAGCACAAGTCATCGTCTTCCCTCCGGCCCTGCGGGAGGGCGCGGGAGCTGGGAGCTGGGAAGAGAGTCTGGGAAGTGCCAGAGGATGCTGGCGTGGAGTGGAGCGATGAGGAAGAGGATGTTGATGAAGAGCCTTTGGAATGGGAGGAGCTGGAGGAAAACATGGCCTTGGTCATGAGCTGGGTCAGACCGAGCCTCAGGAGCCTCTTGGCAGACCCACAGCCGTGTCCTGAGGAGGTGCCCTGCTCACCCGTTGTGAAGGGCAGAGATGCTGCCAGGGAGGCAGCTGGTGACCTGCAGAGCACGCCTCTGGCCCCAGCAGTGCCCCGAGGAGCCGAGGCAGCGGCATCTGCTCTGGCGGGAGGCTGCCAGGATGCGGGGGACAGTGTGCCTCTGGCCCCATCAGCCAGCACAGGAGCAAAGGCGGAGGCCTCCCCCGCAGCCAGAGACCCTCAGGCTTGCCCTGCACTTGCCCAGCCCCTCGCCCACGGCTCTCCTTCCTCCACAGGCATCACCGCCCTCCCGCATGCTGCGCCTTCCAGGCGATGGCCATTGCGGCTCAGGGCAGCGCTTCGGGCTCTGCGCAGAGCTTTTAGCTGCCGCTGTGACTCAGGGCAGTGAGAGGAACAGCGCGAGGATGCAGCTGCCAGACAGGTGGCCCGAGATGGGAGATGGCGCAGAGCAAAGAGGCAGAGCGACGGAGGCTCTCTCCTGGCTGCTACAGCAATGCTACTGCGTCGTGTCCCACAGCCCATGTGCTGCTCCAAATAAACCCTCGGCAGCTGTTCCCGCTGTGTTACTTGGTGTCAGGGAACTGTCAGGAGAAAGACTAGTGCAGGCGCTGCCAAGGAAGGCAGTCAGGGCTGCAGAGAAAGCCCTACAAGCAGTCGCAGAGTGAGAGAGCAGCTGGGGTGGGAAGGGTCTTCCGGAGGTGTCTGCTGCAACCTCCTGCTGCAAGTGGAGGCAAGCAGAGGAGGTTTCGCAGGGCCTGTCAGGGTCGAGCTCTGACTGTCTCTGGCGATGGATTCCCGCACGGCCCTGGCACCCTGCTCCAGTGTTGCACCACCATTCTGCTTCCAAGGCCATTTGCAGTCTCTGAGGGGACTTTTCCCTGCCACAAGCTGTGCCGTTGCCCTCAACCTGTCCCCAGGCCCCTCAGGACGTCTCTGGCTCCATGCTCTCTGCACGCTCCCGTTAGGCACTTGCAGGCAGCAGTGAGATCCCCCTACGCCTTCTCTTCTGCCGGCTGCACCAAGCCAGCACCCTTGGTCTCTGCTCCTGTGTGCTGTGCTGCAGCTGCCAGGCAGCTTGGGGGCCTGCGCTGGGCTTGCTGCAGTGTGGCCCCATCTGCGTGGGCCAGGGGGCTGGGGATATGGGTGCAATGGGGTGGGGGCCTGGGATATGGGTGCAATAGGGCGGGGGCCTGGGGATGTGGGTGCAATGGGGCAGGGGGCCTGGGGAGGTGGTTGCAATTGGCAGGGGCCTGGGGACATGGGCGCAAAGGGGCAGGGGGCTGGGGATATGGGTGCAATGAGTCGGGGAAGCTCCGGATATGGGCGTAATGGGGCAGGGGCAGGGGCCTGGGGACGTGGGTGCAATGGGGTGGGGGGCTGGGGACACAGGTGCAATGGGCCAGGGGGCTGGGACCATGGGTGCAATGGGGTGGGGGGCCTGGGTTCAGGGGTGGTGATGTGACCTCACGCCTGAGTCCATGGGTGCAAAGGGGGTCGACACCTGGGTCCATGGGTGGTGGTGGGTGCTGATGGGGCCGCCACCTGGGCCCATGTGTGATAACACGGGTGCAATGGGGCTGGACACCTGGGTCCATGGGTGGTCACAGGTGCTGATGGGTGGCCACCTGGGCCCATGGGTGATAACATGGGTGCAATTGTTACAAGACAACCCTGAGAAGCTCAGAAAGAATGTTTGAAGTAGGTAGATTTGGATAACTTCTATCTTAGACAGAATTTGCTTAGCATGAGTAGCCACACACTTGCTTAGCATGAGTAGCTAAATTTGCTGAAGCCTTAGGCCACGCTCCTAGTTCGGTAAGAAAGGGCCCCAGAGCTGGTGCAGGCTGGAAAGATAAGGGAGTTACAAGCAGTCTGCATTCCTGTGCCCCACTCTCCGAAAGGGAGGATGTCAAGGCTGTGAAATAAGGCCTGTTTGGGCGCCAGGACCTTGGGAAGCAAAGCCTCCTCTCACTGTTGAAACTGTGTTAATTAAGGGGTCTGGATTATGTCCTCTTCCTCAGGACCTTGGGAGATAACATCTACTGACCTAGCTGGGGCAGTGTTAATTGATCAGGACCTTGAGAAGCAGGGGTGGGACCCAGGGAATGAAGAAATCACTAACCAATCAGTGTAAAAGGGAAAGTCGCAAATCTGGCAATTTGTTTGTATAAATGCTACTTGAAAAGTTGGGGTGTGTGTGCTCGATTTGTGGGAAACCACCGAGCACCCAGGCTTGCGCAACTCTGAAATAAATAAACAAATGTCTCTCCTGAGTGTGTAATTATTGGCTTATTGCACACCGGGCAACGAATCCGCTTTTCGGACAACACATGGATGGGTGTGGGTGCTGATGGGATTGGATGCCTGGCTCCAGGGGTGCAACGGGGCTAGACGCCTGGGGCCCTGGGCAGCTCCTCACCCATGGGTGCCACCTTGGGCAGGTTTCCACATCTTCCAGTAGACCTATGGGTGCCGGGGTGGGCCGGGGACCACCTACCAGCACTCGGCCTTCGATGGGCGCCACTCCCTGAGCTCCCACTGCTGGCTCCGCGTCCCCCCCTGTGACAGAGCCAACTCCATCCCCATCCCAATGGTGTCCCCGTCCCCACATCGTCCCCATCTCCATGGCGTCCCCGTCCCCACATCGTCCCCATCCCCCCATCATCCCCATCCCCACAGTGTCCCCCTGTCCCTGTGACAGAGCCAACTCCATCTCCAGCCCCACGGTGTCCCCATCCCCACATCGTCTCCAGCCCCACGGCGTCCCATCCCCCCAGTGGCCCCATCCCCACGTCGTCTCCGTCCCCACATCGGCCTCGGCCTCCCACATCGCCTCCGCGCTCCCGCCCACCACGCGCTCCGCGGAGATCCGCCCGGCGCCCGGGGGCGTCACCGCTGCCGCGCCTCGCCATTGGCGGGCGGCCGCCGGCGGGGCCAATGGCCGTGCGACAAGGCGGAGCGGGAGCCGCGGCTCGGCGCTGCGCAGCGCCCTCCGCAAGCGCCCTCGCTGTCGCTTCTCCCAACCCGCCGCGCCGGGATCAGCCCAGCGCCTGGGGACGCCTCAGCCGACAAGAGCCGCTATTGGCGGGCGGGGCAGCCAATGGCGGTGCGCCGCAGCGGAGCCAATGGTGGCGCGGGGGCGTGGCCGCCGTGGGCTTCGGCGCCGGGTGAGGGCGAGGGCGCTGGCAGCGAGGAGGCGGTAGCGGGGCGGGCGCTGGGGCCGGGGCTGCTGCTGCTGGGCGGCGGCGGCGGCGGTGGCGAGCGGTGAGTGCGGGCGGGGCCCCCGGGCCCCCCTCTGCCCCTCCCCCGGCGCCGGGCTCCCCGTCAGCGGCCCCACGGACCGGCCTGCAACCGCCCCCGGGAGGTGCTGCCCCCCCGATCTTCCCCCCGGGACGTGCTGCCCCCCCGGAGCCCCCCGACCTGCCCTCCCGGAATGTGCTGCCCCCCTGACGTGCCCCCCCTGTGTCGTGCTGCCCCCCTGACCTGCCCCCCGGGACGTGCTGCCCCCCCCGACCCCCCCGACTTCTCCCCCCGGGACATCTTGATCCCCCGGATGCCCCCCAACGTGCCCCCCCCGGCCCCTCACCACCCCCCGTGTCCCCGCAGGCCCCCACTCCCTGCGCTACTTCCACACCACCGTGACGGAGCCCAGCCCGGGGCTGCCCGCCTTCGTCTCCGTGGGCTACGTGGACGGAGAGCTCATCGATGGCTACGACAGCGAGACGCAGAGGGCGGTGCCGGGTGCGGCCTGGATGGAGCAGGAGGGTCAGGACCACTGGGACAGGCAGCCCCAGAACGCATATGGCAATCACTAGTCTTACTGAGTGGAGCTGGACACACTGCAGAAGCGCTACAACCAGAGCGGGGGTGAGCGCGGGCCGGGGCTCCCAGCGGCAGCTGCTCGCTGTCAGCGCTGGGGGCTGCGGGTCTGGGGTGCCCCCGGCCCTGCGCTGGGTGCCGTGTCCAAGCCCCTGTGCGGGGCCGGGGCTGCCCCTGAGCCCCCGTCTCCCTGCTTGTGTCTCAGGGTATCACACAGTGCAGCGCACGTACGGCTGTGACCTCCTGGAGGACGGTGGGATCTGGGGGTTTCTGCGGGATGCCTACGACGGGAAGGATTTCATCGCCTTTGACAAGGACACGCTGACATTCGTCATGGCGTATGCTGCTGCGCTAATCACCAAGAGGAAGTGGGAGGCAGAGAATGAGCCTGAGAGGCTGAAGCACTACCTGGAGAAGAGCTGCATGGAGTGGCAGTGGAGATACATGGAGTACAGGAGGGCTGTGCTGGAGAGGAGAGGTGAGGGCGAGGCGGGACCCCCCGGACACGGGGACGGGCCCCGGGCTCGGTGTTATGGAAATGAGGCTTGTCAGCCACCATAACAGGGCCCGACCCTAGGTTCCCGCAGAAAAGTTTGGCGCCAAATCAAAGCAAATGAAATAATGAAATTTTAATGACACGCGTGCGGTAATTACAGCTCGAGCTGGGTGTCTCCGAAGAGGGACCCCAAACAAAGAAATGCCTGGGCAATTATACCTTCCAATGTAAGCTCTCCACCCCTCAGGCAGTAGTTTGGACCAATAGTAATATTTGGGCCTGGAGTCTCCTGCTCCTTATTGGGTCTCATCCCTGTGCCTAGGCAGGCTGTTTATCTTTACTGTTATGGTTTTTGTTGACAGATGTGTCTTGGTTCCTCGGGTCCCGCCCTTGTCTCTCCAGGCTCTGACAAAGAGGTGTTGTTCCAGCAATTAGCACTGCCCCAGCAGTGACAATAGGTGTTATCTGCCAAGGTCCTGATGAAGGGATATAATCCAGACCCCGAGATAGTCCAGACCCCCTAATTAACACTGTTTCAGCAATGAGAGGAGGCTTTGTTTCCCAGGGTCCTGGTGCCCAAGTAGGCCTTATTTCAAAGCCTTGACATCCTCCCTCCCAGAGCGTGAAGCACAGGAATGCGAACTGCTTGCAACTCCCTTATCATTCCAGCTTGAACCAGCTCTCAGTCCCTTTTCTTACTGAACTAGGTAAAAGTTCATTATTCCTCATGATTTATAAAACTGACTGATTATGCTTGCCATAAAATGGACACCCCTGTCTGAATCAGTGGCTTCTGGGACTCTGTACCTGGGTATGATTTCTTTCAGTAAGGCTTTTACTACCCGCCCTGTGTCAGCCGTTCTTGTTGGGAAAAGTCCTACCCAGCCATTTTAGGCTAGCATGTGCGCATATTCTTGCTATTTTTCCTTTTAGTGTTCTATTCATTCTTTCTACTTGTCCTGAAGATTGTGGGTGATAAGGGGTTGTAGGTTTCTTTTTATGCCTAATGATTTCTATAACTGAGTGATTATGCTTGCCGTAAAATGGGCACCCCTGTCTGAATCAGTGGCTTCTGGGACCCCATACCTGGATATGATTTCCTTCAGTAAGGCTTTTACCACTCCCCGTGTGTCGGCCTTTCTTGTTGGGAAAGCTTCTACCCAGCCTGATAACTGATCTACTATCACTAACAAGTGTTTGTAGCCATTGGCAGATGGCATATCCGCATAATCTATTTGTAGCTTTTGGAAAGGGAAGTAGGCCCATGACCGTCCCCCTAACTCTGAGCTTGGCTTGTTATTTGAAAACTTCTGGCAGGTCGGGCAGCTATTTGTTATTCTTTTTGCAGCCGCGTAGATTCCTGGAGCAGCCCATACTTTCTGTACCTGGTTAGCCACCGCCTCCGCTCCCCCATGAGCTTTATCGTGAAACCACCTAGCTATAGTAATTAAATTTTTTTTTTTGGTAGAATTGGTTTTCTTCCAAGTGTCCATATTCCATCATCACTTTGTTTTGCTTCCCACTGCTCCCATTGTTTTTTCTCTTCCACTGAGCAGTCTTTTTCATACGTGGTTTTGGGGTCTATTAAAATTGGCCATTCACTCTGGTCCATCCTTGGAACTGCCCCCATACATTCTCTCAGAGGTTGTCGAGCTGCAGCCTTCGCAGCAGCGTCGGCTAAAGCATTTCCTCTGCTAATTTCTGTAGTGTCTTTAGTATGGGCTGGGCAGTGTATTACAGCAATTTCTTTGGGCAGTTGGACTGCTTCCAGCAAATTACGTATTTCTTCTCCATTAGCTAATTTCTTTCCTGATGACGAAAAGAATCCTCGCTCTTTCCATAACATCCCTGTTACATGACCTACTCCAAATGCATATTTAGAATCGGTATAGATATTTACCTGCAGGTTCTTACCAATTTTTACTGCTTGGGTCAATGCTATTAATTCTGCTCCTTGAGCACTTACAGACGGAGACAAAGGATTGGCCTCAAGTACCTCAAAGAGGTTAGTGACAGCATAGCCGGAGTGGTGCCTTCCGTCCAAATACTAGGATGATCCATCTGTAAACGGAACTAAGTCTGGGTTTTCCAAAGGTTTGTCTTTAAGGTCCTCCCGGGGCTTGCTCGAGCTGACGATCACCTGCTCACAGGAATGATGTGGTTCTCCATCCTCAGGTAGAGGCAATAGTGTTGCTGGATTTAAGATGTTGCATCTCTTTACATGCAGATAATGTGACCTTAATATTATCAGTTCATAGCGGTGAGCTCTCTGTGGGGATAGTGCTTGAGTCGCGTATTGTTTCATTAACAGTTCTACTTCATGTGGCACATACACAGTCAATGAGTGACCCAAAACTACAGGTCATGTTTTTTTCAGTAAGAGCTGCCGTAGCTGCTATTGCTCTGATGCATCCTGGAGTGCCTTTAGCTACCTCATCTAGCTGCGTGGAGTAATAGGCCACTGGTCTGTGGTGAGGGCCTAGTTTTTGGGTGAGTACCCCACTTGCTACTCCCTGTCACTCATGGACAAACAATTCGAATGGTTTGCTATAATCTGGTCACCCTAGAGCAGGGGCTGAAACCAACGCTTTTTTCACAGATGTAAAAGCTTTCTCCCTTTCTGGGCCCCAGGCCACAGGCTCCATCTCCTCCTTTTTTGTTGCCTGCACTAAAGGCTTAGTAAGTTCTGCTAACCCAGGAATCCACGGTTGGCAAAATCCTACAGCTCCTAAAAATCCCGTGTTGTTTTTTTGTTACAGGACGAGGCATATCAAGAGTTGTCTTTACTCGTTCTGGATCAACTAACCTGTGTCCTTCTTTTAAGATAAAACCCAAATATTTTACCTCTCTTTGACACAGCTGGAGTTTAGACAGAGATGCTCGATGCCCTTTTTCTGCAAGAGTGTTAATCTTTACTTGCTAATAACAAATCATCTACATATTGTATTAATACAGAATGTCCTGGAAGTTCGATATCTGAGAGGTCATTTTTGAGTATACGCGAAAAAATAGTCGGAGACCCAGTAAATCCCTGTGGCAGCCTCGTCCAAGTTAATTGTTGTCCCTTCCAAGTGAAAGCCAAGAGATCTTGGCTATCTTCAGCTATCGGTATACTAAAAAAGGCTGCCGTTAGGTCGATCACAGTAAAATAAGTTGCCCAAAGGGGTATCTGTAGTAAAATGGTTGATAGGTCGGGGACTACTGGATGTGGAGCAACTACCTGTTGGTTTATAGCCCTTAAGTCTTGTACAAACTGATACTCTGGATCACCATCAGAGTCTTGTCTGTTCTTTTTAACTGGCAGAATTGGGGTGTTGTACGGGGATTCACAGACTCTAAGGATACCCAGTTTCAAATAATGATTGATTTGTTTTTGGATGCTCTTCTCTGCTTCCTTTGGGATAGGGTATTGCTTAACTGCAGGAGGCAATCCCCCCTTTGTTTTTATCCAGACTGGACTAGCTGATTTCAGTAGTCCCACATCCATTCCTGAAGAGCTCCATAACTTTTTAGAAACTGGTTCTAAACCTGTTGGAATTTGCAGATTAGTTGACTCTGGTTCTGGTGTCTTAGCCAGAACACATGAGCCCATAATTATTAATTCCACCTCTTCTGGCTGTAAGCAGATCTGAGTATCCAAGGCTTGCAGGAGATCTCTCCCTAAAAGGCACATGGGCGCGTCTGTGGAAATTATAATACATCCCCACACTGTTTTACCTCCAATAGTAAGCAATAAGGGCTTAGATAACATTCGTTTGCCTTTTCCCGCTACTCCTTGCATCATTATTTTATCTGGTGACTTGCATCCTTTAGGCTCAAACTTTAAAAGGGAAAGGGTGGCTCCAGTATCCACTAGAAAGGGAACTTCTAAGCCTTCTATATTTGCCATTACCTGCCCTTCAAATCCAAATCTACATCCCATGAATTTACCCCCATTTCCACAGTATTTTCTGAGTCTCCTATCTCCTGTCATTGTGGACTGATTTGATTGCCTCATGCTGGCCCCTCTATTCCCAAGTGCACAGGGCCTCACTGGGCATTCCTGCTTCCAGTGTCCTTGTTCCCCCCAAGAATGACAAACATCATTAACTCTTAATTGTACACCACCTTCACTTTGACTCCATCTATCTCCCCTGGTTCTTCCGCGCCCCTCCCCTTGCCAGCCTGGCATATGCTCTTTAAAATACTTTTGTGTATCAGGGGCTGCTTGATCTATAAAAACAGTAATTGCAAGGAATGCAGACTGCTTGTAACTGCCTTATCTTCCCAGCTGGAACCAGCTCTGAGGCCCTTTTCTTACTGGACTAAGTAAAAGTTCATTATTTTCGATAAGTGCGGCCTAAGGCTTCAGCAAATTTAGCTCCTCATGCCAGGCAAGTTTTAGAGAAGTTGTGCTAAGCGGCTGCCTGTAGGCAGTTTCAGTTTGCTCTTCCTTAACACAAGGATCCTGCCTGGAAAGTACCAAGTGTGATGACATGGCTGTAGGCCTGGCAGGGCAGGTGGGGTTTTTCCTGCATGCTGCCAGTGAGGGGAATGGGCTTGAGCAGCAGTGCTTGGATCCAGCAGGTCAGCCCCTGGGTGTGCAGCTGGTGCTGGCAGCAGGGCTTTGTTTTCATGAGCGTGGGCCCCTCTTTGTGCATGAAGGCTGGCGTGGAGAGATGGTCCCCACGTGCCCCCTGGGGGCAAAAGCAAGAAAAGCACAAGCCCCGTGAGTAGGAAGAGGTGCACAGGTGAGGGCAGGGCCTGCTTGCCCAGGTGGCCTGGCGGTCCAGCAGCTGGACGTCCCGAAGGCGAGCCAGCAGCGAGGCACCAAGGCTGGGGGGTGTCACGCTTCATCAGGAGGAGAGTGTGCCCGTGTGCTGCCGTGAGGCTCAAGCCGGTGGCCAAGGTGGTGAGGAGAGCCCAAAAGTCGGTGCCCCTGAGGGGAGAGGAGGATGCATGGAAGAGTGAGGAAGCGATGGTGTGGGAGGGCAAGGCAAAGGTGCAGGGTGATGTGGAGCAAAGAAAGCCTGGAGGGGCCCAGCGCAGTGCGTGCACGCCAATAGGGAAGTGCTTAGAGAGCAACAGTCTGGAGAAATGAATCTCTGACAGCTTTTGTGGGAAATCTGCAGAGGCGGGCACCTGTCTCAGGGGTCCGTCCGCTAATGCCTGCAGCCTGGGGACCAGACAGGAGCACTTTGCAGTCTGTGTGCAGCTGCGGGCCTGCAGCGTGGCATGCCTGGAGCGCTGCGGTGGATGGCTGCAGCCTCTTTGGGAAGGCCCGTCTGGGAAGGTGCGGAGGGGCAGTTGGCCTTTCTGTGAGAAAGCAGCGGGAATGCAGGACGCTCTGCCTAGGGCTGGACGGTGAGGCATATGGGTGAGGCTTAGTGGCCCGAGCAAGAGGAGTGGTCTTGCAGTGGCTGGCTGTGTGCTCTAGAGGGCCTGAAGAAGGGCAGCATCTGCACGGTGTAGGAGGCAGAGAGGTGGGGAGAGGCAAATTCCTGCTGCGGCACAGATGGCAGCTCGGAGCTGGGCTCAGAAGCTGGCACCAGAGGCTGGGAGGCAAAGCCCTGGTGCTGGAGGTGCCCCCGGTGAGCAGCAAGGCCTTGTGATGTCGGTGCTAGCACGGTCACCAGCAAGGCCTTGTGATGCGGGTGCCCCTGGTGGCCAGCAGGAGGTGGTCACGGGGGTCCCCATGGCAACGTGCAGGGCTTTGTGATGGGGGTAGCATCATGCCCCCAAGGCCATTGTGATGGGGCAGTGCCCGTGGTGACCGAGTCCATGCTGGGAGCAGAGCCCCTGGCTGTGCCCTCTGAGGAGAGCAGCTCGCTGAGGAGGGAGCAGCTCTCTTGAGTGCCAGAGTGGCAGGTGCGCAGGAGAAGCTCCTGCAGATGGACAAGGGGCGGCAGGCGAATGCCGGCTCCCAGCCCGTGGATGGGCTTTCTGTGAGGCCGAAGCGCAGAAGCAAGGTGAGCGGTGGGGCTGGAGGGAGAGGCAGGCAGCAGGGCTGGGAGCCGCACGGAAAGCATGAGGACGGTGGGGAAGAGGAGGTGGGGCAAGCGAGCCAGGCCTGATCTTCTCTGGCCAGGGGGTATTTCTTGCTGGTGCTGGGGATTTTCTGGTGCACAAAGCACACCGACTGGGGTGCTGCAAGGCCCAAATGGAGCCTGTGAGCTGTGCTGAGGGTCAGAGAGCATCTCCAGGCTTAGCACAGCTGGGTCGTGCTAGGCCATGAGCTTCCCTTTGCCATGGGGCCGGGCTTTCCTGTGCCTGAGGGGCCGCTTGTACGAACGCAACCGCCTCCATCATGTGCTTCCTTCTCCCTGCAGGGGGGCCAGCGGGAGCCGCATGCAGTGACGCAACGCATCCCGACCCCGACTTCATCGCAGCAAAGGGACAGGCGGCCGTTGCTGCCCGGCCCACAGAGCTGGCAAGACCCTGAAGACGTCATCGCGAAGGTAGCGAGCTGAGCAGCGATGGTGGCAAAGCCTCTGCCTGACTGTGCATAGCTGCCAAGCAGCAGGCGGGAAGTGGTGGGAGGGAGCAGGAGGAGCGCCTGCTCTGCATGGCAGTCGGCAAGGACATGGCTCGAGGTTTCCGAGGGAGCTGCCTTTGCCCATCTCTTGCCCAGTGGTGACCAGCCTTCTCCCCACGCAGCCTTTGGGAGCCAGCTGCGTGGGAGAGTGCTGCTGTTGTGGAGGGTTTCAGGGGCCACAGGGAGTGTGCATGTGGGAAGGCTGGGGGGGAGGGGTAAAGGGCAGCAGTAACTTGGCCTTCCTCATGGGCTTTGATTGCAGATGGCGGAGGACACTGTGAGGGAGGTTCTCGACTCAGTGCAAGCTCTTCATGCCTCCAGCAGCCTTGTGAAGAAGGCTCCTCCGGGGCGCCGGGAGACACTGCACAGCAGGCCTTGTGCAAGAGCAGAGACACCGCATCGGCCCGGCTTAGCGCCTCACGCAACCAAGGCAGCTAGGCAGGCACGTGGAGGCCTGGAGGCCTCTACAGGTCAAAGAGCGGCATCCGCACGTCGACCTCCAGAAAAATCCTGCAGATCTTCTTTGAGATGCACGGCCACTGCTGAGGCTCTGGAGGATGTGGCAAGGAGAGTGCCTGCCTCTCCAAAAGCTAAGCAGGAAGCTGGCGCTCTCCCCCGAGCAATTCAAGCTCCTGTCTCCTATTTGCCTGAGGCCAGGCCTGGGTCTTCCGCGCTGGGAAAAGCAAGGATGCTGCAAGCTGTTGAGAACATCCTTGCAGATGTGTGCATGGAAATGAGGGCTGAGGACCAGAGACCTGCTGCACACAGCCCCGCACTGCCTGCCGCACCTCTGATGCACGCACTGCTGGCGCTCGCGTCTGCAGCCTTGAGCCGTCCTGATGATGCGAGTGCGGGACATGGCCGGGAGCTCAGGGCAGCCGGGCCACAAAGGACCTTGGCATACACCATTGCTCTAGCAGGCCTGGCAAGCGCATTGCAGAAGGAGAGCAGGGAGCGTGGCAAAAACACAGCTGCCACAGTTCTGCAAGGGCCAGATTGCAACAGGCGTGGGGGCAAAAGGAAGGTCATGGGGGCCGGTGCACCAGCTTCCCCGGGCAGGGGCCATGGACTGGTCACACTAGGATGGCAACTTGCAGTGCAGAGGCCCAAACAGCAGCCTCTGGGCATCATCTGTCGCCTTCAAGGCACGCCACTGCGCATACACCCCGACAACCCCTCGCAGTATCTCGCCGTGCTCTCAATCAAAACAGAGACGCTGGAGGAGCTCGACAGGAGCTGCGTGGCGCGCACCGGGCAGAGCTTGGCTCAGCTGCGAGAAGCCTTTCTGGAGAGGAAGGAGCCGAGGCCAAAGGAGAGGGAGGTCGAGGAAGAGGAGGGCAAGGGGAAACGTTTCTCCCTGACAGCATCGGGATGCCTCAATGTTCGCCCCAAGGAGGTGAGTGCAAAGGGTGGGCCAGGGCAGATGGTGACCCTCCGTGTGCTGGGGCCAGCCGCTGCGCCCTGCTGCAACAGTGTGATGGTGGCAGTGCTGGCAGGGCCACGGGGGGCATTGCTGGTGGGAAAAGCAGCTGCCTTCACAAATCTCCCTCTCTGGCTTCAGCTCTGTGCCAGAAACTCCTTCTATAACCTGTGGCAACCGGAGGTGACGCGAGTGGAGCTCCTGAAGGATGCGAGGTCCAAGTGGGAGGTGCTGGAGCGGCTGTACGCCCATGCGCCCAGGAGGGAGCGCAAGATGGGAGCTGGGAAGAGAGTCCGGGGAGCACCAGAGGATGCTGGCGTGGAGTGGAGCGATGAGGAAGAGGACGTTGAAGAAGAACCTTTGGAATGGGAGGAGCTGGAGAAAAACACAGCCTTGGTCATGAGCTGGGTCAGACCGAGCCTCAGGAGCCTCTTGGCAGACCCACAGCCGTGTCCTGAGGAGGTGCCCTGCTCACCCGTTGTGAAGGGCAGAGATGCTGCCAGGGAGGCAGCTGGTGACCTGCAGAGCACGCCTCTGGCCCCAGCAGTGCCCCGAGGAGCCGTGGCAGCGGCATCTCCTTTGGCAGGAGGCTGCCAGGACGCGGGGGACAGTGTGCCTCTGGCTCCACTGGCCAGCACAGGAGCAAAGGCAGAGGCCTCCCCTGCAGCCAGAGGCCCTGAGGATGCAGGGGAAAATGCTCCTCTGCCTCCATCGCTTCCCGCAGAGGCTGCGCCAAAGGCCTCCCAGTTGTGCGGAGGCCCTTGTGGGGAGAGCAACAGCCTGCCTCTCCAACCACCATTGCCCGAAGAAAGCGCAGCAGAAGGCTCTGCCCTGGCCGCAGGCCTTCCTCACCAGGTGAGCAAGGAGCATGGCGTCGGCACCCACCACCAAAGGGAGGTGCGGTGTGAGCAGCGTCTGGGGTGTGCAGGGTGGGTGAGAAGAGCTGCCCCATTGCATGGGTCCCCCGCGGCCGTGGTGAGAAGCTGTCCCCCCAGCCCTTTGCGCTCTGCACTCTCTGTCCTGGGGAAGATGCCTGGTGCTCTGTGTTTCCAAGTGCCAGAGGCCCAGGGCTGACGTGCCCTCCCCGGCCTGCACAGCATCCAGCCCTGGGGCATGGATGCTGAGCAAGGAGGGCAGGGGCAGCCCCAGCAGCAGCCGCCTCCCACAGCCAGCGAGCCAGCCCCCTTGTGCCACGTACCCGGCCACCTCCATCCCCCGCTGCCCGTCGTGGCCCCCGGCCCAGCCCTGCTGCTACGGCCCCAAGACAAGCCTTGTGCCATTGCCCAGCCAGCTGCATGTGCCTCCCCTTGGGGCTCGCGGCCACTCACAGCATCCCCCCACCCCAAACCCTTTGCCCCCTCCTATATCCCAGGGCACCAGGATGCTGAGCATGGCCAGCTGATATCACACAGGGCTGTGTTCCTGCTCTCCCCATGCAGGTTGCCTGTGAGCCCAAAGAGGAGCACAAGTCATCGTCTTCCCTCCGGCCCTGCGGGAGGGCGCGGGAGCTGGGAGCTGGGAAGAGAGTCTGGGAAGTGCCAGAGGATGCTGGCGTGGAGTGGAGCGATGAGGAAGAGGATGTTGATGAAGAGCCTTTGGAATGGGAGGAGCTGGAGGAAAACATGGCCTTGGTCATGAGCTGGGTCAGACCGAGCCTCAGGAGCCTCTTGGCAGACCCACAGCCGTGTCCTGAGGAGGTGCCCTGCTCACCCGTTGTGAAGGGCAGAGATGCTGCCAGGGAGGCAGCTGGTGACCTGCAGAGCACGCCTCTGGCCCCAGCAGTGCCCCGAGGAGCCGAGGCAGCGGCATCTGCTCTGGCGGGAGGCTGCCAGGATGCGGGGGACAGTGTGCCTCTGGCCCCATCAGCCAGCACAGGAACAAAGGCGGAGGCCTCCCCCGCAGCCAGAGACCCTCAGGCTTGCCCTGCACTTGCCCAGCCCCTCGCCCACGGCTCTCCTTCCTCCACAGGCATCACCGCCCTCCCGCATGCTGCGCCTTCCAGGCGATGGCCATTGCGGCTCAGGGCAGCGCTTCGGGCTCTGCGCAGAGCTTTTAGCTGCCGCTGTGACTCAGGGCAGTGAGAGGAACAGCGCGAGGATGCAGCTGCCAGACAGGTGGCCCGAGATGGGAGATGGCGCAGAGCAAAGAGGCAGAGCGACGGAGGCTCTCTCCTGGCTGCTACAGCAATGCTACTGCGTCGTGTCCCACAGCCCATGTGCTGCTCCAAATAAACCCTCGGCAGCTGTTCCCGCTGTGTTACTTGGTGTCAGGGAACTGTCAGGAGAAAGACTAGTGCAGGCGCTGCCAAGGAAGGCAGTCAGGGCTGCAGAGAAAGCCCTACAAGCAGTCGCAGAGTGAGAGAGCAGCTGGGGTGGGAAGGGTCTTCCGGAGGTGTCTGCTGCAACCTCCTGCTGCAAGTGGAGGCAAGCAGAGGAGGTTTCGCAGGGCCTGTCAGGGTCGAGCTCTGACTGTCTCTGGCGATGGATTCCCGCACGGCCCTGGCACCCTGCTCCAGTGTTGCACCACCATTCGGCTTCCAAGGCCATTTGCAGTCTCTGAGGGGACTTTTCCCTGCCACAAGCCGTGCCGTTGCCCTCAACCTGTCCCCAGGCCCCTCAGGACGTCTCTGGCTCCATGCTCTCTGCACGCTCCCGTTAGGCACTTGCAGGCAGCAGTGAGATCCCCCTACGCCTTCTCTTCTGCCGGCTGCACCAAGCCAGCACCCTTGGTCTCTGCTCCTGTGTGCTGTGCTGCAGCTGCCAGGCAGCTTGGGGGCCTGCGCTGGGCTTGCTGCAGTGTGGCCCCATCTGCGTGGGCCAGGGGGCTGGGGATATGGGTGCAATGGGGTGGGGGCCTGGGATATGGGTGCAATAGGGCGGGGGCCTGGGGATGTGGGTGCAATGGGGCAGGGGGCCTGGGGAGGTGGTTGCAATTGGCAGGGGCCTGGGGACATGGGCGCAAAGGGGCAGGGGGCTGGGGATATGGGTGCAATGAGTCGGGGAAGCTCCGGATATGGGCGTAATGGGGCAGGGGCAGGGGCCTGGGGACGTGGGTGCAATGGGGTGGGGGGCTGGGGACACAGGTGCAATGGGCCAGGGGGCTGGGACCATGGGTGCAATGGGGTGGGGGGCCTGGGTTCAGGGGTGGTGATGTGACCTCACGCCTGAGTCCATGGGTGCAAAGGGGGTCGACACCTGGGTCCATGGGTGGTGGTGGGTGCTGATGGGGCCGCCACCTGGGCCCATGTGTGATAACACGGGTGCAATGGGGCTGGACACCTGGGTCCATGGGTGGTCACAGGTGCTGATGGGTGGCCACCTGGGCCCATGGGTGATAACATGGGTGCAATTGTTACAAGACAACCCTGAGAAGCTCAGAAAGAATGTTTGAAGTAGGTAGATTTGGATAACTTCTATCTTAGACAGAATTTGCTTAGCATGAGTAGCCACACACTTGCTTAGCATGAGTAGCTAAATTTGCTGAAGCCTTAGGCCACGCTCCTAGTTCGGTAAGAAAGGGCCCCAGAGCTGGTGCAGGCTGGAAAGATAAGGGAGTTACAAGCAGTCTGCATTCCTGTGCCCCACTCTCCGAAAGGGAGGATGTCAAGGCTGTGAAATAAGGCCTGTTTGGGCGCCAGGACCTTGGGAAGCAAAGCCTCCTCTCACTGTTGAAACTGTGTTAATTAAGGGGTCTGGATTATGTCCTCTTCCTCAGGACCTTGGGAGATAACATCTACTGACCTAGCTGGGGCAGTGTTAATTGATCAGGACCTTGAGAAGCAGGGGTGGGACCCAGGGAATGAAGAAATCACTAACCAATCAGTGTAAAAGGGAAAGTCGCAAATCTGGCAATTTGTTTGTATAAATGCTACTTGAAAAGTTGGGGTGTGTGTGCTCGATTTGTGGGAAACCACCGAGCACCCAGGCTTGCGCAACTCTGAAATAAATAAACAAATGTCTCTCCTGAGTGTGTAATTATTGGCTTATTGCACACCGGGCAACGAATCCGCTTTTCGGACAACACATGGATGGGTGTGGGTGCTGATGGGATTGGATGCCTGGCTCCAGGGGTGCAACGGGGCTAGACGCCTGGGGCCCTGGGCAGCTCCTCACCCATGGGTGCCACCTTGGGCAGGTTTCCACATCTTCCAGTAGACCTATGGGTGCCGGGGTGGGCCGGGGACCACCTACCAGCACTCGGCCTTCGATGGGCGCCACTCCCTGAGCTCCCACTGCTGGCTCCGCGTCCCCCCCTGTGACAGAGCCAACTCCATCCCCATCCCAATGGTGTCCCCGTCCCCACATCGTCCCCATCTCCATGGCGTCCCCGTCCCCACATCGTCCCCATCCCCCCATCATCCCCATCCCCACAGTGTCCCCCTGTCCCTGTGACAGAGCCAACTCCATCTCCAGCCCCACGGTGTCCCCATCCCCACATCGTCTCCAGCCCCACGGCGTCCCATCCCCCCAGTGGCCCCATCCCCATGGCATCCCCATCCCCACGTCGTCTCCGTCCCCACATCGGCCTCGGCCTCCCACATCGCCTCCGCGCTCCCGCCCACCACGCGCTCCGCGGAGATCCGCCCGGCGCCCGGGGGCGTCACCGCTGCCGCGCCTCGCCATTGGCGGGCGGCCGCCGGCGGGGCCAATGGCCGTGCGACAAGGCGGAGCGGGAGCCGCGGCTCGGCGCTGCGCAGCGCCCTCCGCAAGCGCCCTCGCTGTCGCTTCTCCCAACCCGCCGCGCCGGGATCAGCCCAGCGCCTGGGGACGCCTCAGCCGACAAGAGCCGCTATTGGCGGGCGGGGCAGCCAATGGCGGTGCGCCGCAGCGGAGCCAATGGTGGCGCGGGGGCGTGGCCGCCGTGGGCTTCGGCGCCGGGTGAGGGCGAGGGCGCTGGCAGCGAGGAGGCGGTAGCGGGGCGGGCGCTGGGGCCGGGGCTGCTGCTGCTGGGCGGCGGCGGCGGCGGTGGCGAGCGGTGAGTGCGGGCGGGGCCCCCGGGCCCCCCTCTGCCCCTCCCCCGGCGCCGGGCTCCCCGTCAGCGGCCCCACGGACCGGCCTGCAACCGCCCCCGGGAGGTGCTGCCCCCCCGATCTTCCCCCCGGGACGTGCTGCCCCCCCGGAGCCCCCCGACCTGCCCTCCCGGAATGTGCTGCCCCCCCGACGTGCCCCCCCTGTGTCGTGCTGCCCCCCTGACCTGCCCCCCGGGACGTGCTGCCCCCCCCGACCCCCCCGACTTCTCCCCCCGGGACATCTTGATCCCCCGGATGCCCCCCAACGTGCCCCCCCCGGCCCCTCACCACCCCCCGTGTCCCCGCAGGCCCCCACTCCCTGCGCTACTTCCACACCGCCGTGACGGAGCCCAGCCCGGGGCTGCCCGCCTTCGTCTCCGTGGGCTACGTGGACGGAGAGCTCATCGATGGCTACGACAGCGAGACGCAGAGGGCGGTGCCGGGTGCGGCCTGGATGGAGCAGGAGGGTCAGGACCACTGGGACAGGCAGCCCCAGAACGCATATGGCAATCACTAGTCTTACTGAGTGGAGCTGGACACACTGCAGAAGCGCTACAACCAGAGCGGGGGTGAGCGCGGGCCGGGGCTCCCAGCGGCAGCTGCTCGCTGTCAGCGCTGGGGGCTGCGGGTCTGGGGTGCCCCCGGCCCTGCGCTGGGTGCCGTGTCCAAGCCCCTGTGCGGGGCCGGGGCTGCCCCTGAGCCCCCGTCTCCCTGCTTGTGTCTCAGGGTATCACACAGTGCAGCGCACGTACGGCTGTGACCTCCTGGAGGACGGTGGGATCTGGGGGTTTCTGCGGGATGCCTACGACGGGAAGGATTTCATCGCCTTTGACAAGGACACGCTGACATTCGTCATGGCGTATGCTGCTGCGCTAATCACCAAGAGGAAGTGGGAGGCAGAGAATGAGCCTGAGAGGCTGAAGCACTACCTGGAGAAGAGCTGCATGGAGTGGCAGTGGAGATACATGGAGTACAGGAGGGCTGCGCTGGAGAGGAGAGGTGAGGGCGAGGCGGGACCCCCCGGACACGGGGACGGGCCCCGGGCTCGGTGTTATGGAAATGAGGCTTGTCAGCCACCATAACAGGGCCCGACCCTAGGTTCCCGCAGAAAAGTTTGGCGCCAAATCAAAGCAAATGAAATAATGAAATTTTAATGACACGCGTGCGGTAATTACAGCTCGAGCTGGGTGTCTCCGAAGAGGGACCCCAAACAAAGAAATGCCTGGGCAATTATACCTTCCAATGTAAGCTCTCCACCCCTCAGGCAGTAGTTTGGACCAATAGTAATATTTGGGCCTGGAGTCTCCTGCTCCTTATTGGGTCTCATCCCTGTGCCTAGGCAGGCTGTTTATCTTTACTGTTATGGTTTTTGTTGACAGATGTGTCTTGGTTCCTCGGGTCCCGCCCTTGTCTCTCCAGGCCCTGACAAAGAGGTGTTGTTCCAGCAATTAGCACTGCCCCAGCAGTGACAATAGGTGTTATCTGCCAAGGTCCTGATGAAGGGATATAATCCAGACCCCGAGATAGTCCAGACCCCCTAATTAACACTGTTTCAGCAATGAGAGGAGGCTTTGTTTCCCAGGGTCCTGGTGCCCAAGTAGGCCTTATTTCAAAGCCTTGACATCCTCCCTCCCAGAGCGTGAAGCACAGGAATGCGAACTGCTTGCAACTCCCTTATCATTCCAGCTTGAACCAGCTCTCAGTCCCTTTTCTTACTGAACTAGGTAAAAGTTCATTATTCCTCATGATTTATAAAACTGACTGATTATGCTTGCCATAAAATGGACACCCCTGTCTGAATCAGTGGCTTCTGGGACTCTGTACCTGGGTATGATTTCTTTCAGTAAGGCTTTTACTACCCGCCCTGCGTCAGCCGTTCTTGTTGGGAAAAGTCCTACCCAGCCATTTTAGGCTAGCATGTGCGCATATTCTTGCTATTTTTCCTTTTAGTGTTCTATTCATTCTTTCTACTTGTCCTGAAGATTGTGGGTGATAAGGGGTTGTAGGTTTCTTTTTATGCCTAATGATTTCTATAACTGAGTGATTATGCTTGCCGTAAAATGGGCACCCCTGTCTGAATCAGTGGCTTCTGGGACCCCATACCTGGATATGATTTCCTTCAGTAAGGCTTTTACCACTCCCCGTGTGTCGGCCTTTCTTGTTGGGAAAGCTTCTACCCAGCCTGATAACTGATCTACTATCACTAACAAGTGTTTGTAGCCATTGGCAGATGGCATATCCGCATAATCTATTTGTAGCTTTTGGAAAGGGAAGTAGGCCCATGACCGTCCCCCTAACTCTGAGCTTGGCTTGTTATTTGAAAACTTCTGGCAGGTCGGGCAGCTATTTGTTATTCTTTTTGCAGCCGCGTAGATTCCTGGAGCAGCCCATACTTTCTGTACCTGGTTAGCCACCGCCTCCGCTCCCCCATGAGCTTTATCGTGAAACCACCTAGCTATAGTAATTAACTATTTTTTTTTGGTAGAATTGGTTTTCTTCCAAGTGTCCATATTCCATCATCACTTTGTTTTGCTTCCCACTGCTCCCATTGTTTTTTCTCTTCCACTGAGCAGTCTTTTTCATACGTGGTTTTGGGGTCTATTAAAATTGGCCATTCACTCTGGTCCATCCTTGGAACTGCCCCCATACATTCTCTCAGAGGTTGTCGAGCTGCAGCCTTCGCAGCAGCATCGGCTAAAGCATTTCCTCTGCTAATTTCTGTAGTGTCTTTAGTATGGGCTGGGCAGTGTATTACAGCAATTTCTTTGGGCAGTTGGACTGCTTCCAGCAAATTACGTATTTCTTCTCCATTAGCTAATTTCTTTCCTGATGACGAAAAGAATCCTCGCTCTTTCCATAACATCCCTGTTACATGACCTACTCCAAATGCATATTTAGAATCGGTATAGATATTTACCTGCAGGTTCTTACCAATTTTTACTGCTTGGGTCAATGCTATTAATTCTGCTGCTTGAGCACTTACAGACGGAGACAAAGGATTGGCCTCAAGTACCTCAAAGAGGTTAGTGACAGCATAGCCGGAGTGGTGCCTTCCGTCCAAATACTAGGATGATCCATCTGTAAACGGAACTAAGTCTGGGTTTCCCAAAGGTTCGTCTTTAAGGTCCTCCCGGGGCTTGCTCGAGCTGACGATCACCTGCTCACAGGAATGATGTGGTTCTCCATCCTCAGGTAGAGGCAATAGTGTTGCTGGATTTAAGATGTTGCATCTCTTTAAGGTCCCATTATCTGCATGCAGTATTATCAGTTCATAGCGGTGAGCTCTCTGTGGGGATAGTGCTTGAGTCACGTATTGTTTCATTGACAGTTCTACTTCATGTGGCACATACACAGTCAATGAGTGACCCAAAACTACAGGTCATGTTTTTTTCAGTAAGAGCTGCCGTAGCTGCTATTGCTCTGATGCATCCTGGAGTGCCTTTAGCTACCTCATCTAGCTGCGTGGAATAATAGGCCACTGGTCTGTGGTGAGGGCCTAGTTTTTGGGTGAGTACCCCACTTGCTACTCCCTGTCGTTCATGGACAAATAATTCCAATGGTTTGCTATAATCTGGTAACCCTAGAGCAGGGGCTGAAACCAACGCTTTTTTCACAGATGTAAAAGCTTTCTCCCTTTCTGGGCCCCAGGCCACAGGCTCTATCTCCTCCTTTTTTGTTGCCTGCACTAAAGGCTTAGTAAGTTCTGCTAACCCAGGAATCCACGGTTGGCAAAATCCTACAGCTCCTAAAAATCCCGTGTTGTTTTTTTGTTACAGGACGAGGCATATCAAGAATTGTCTTTACTCGTTCTGGATCAACTAACCTGTGTCCTTCTTTTAAGATAAAACCCAAATATTTTACCTCTCTTTGACACAGCTGGAGTTTAGACAGAGATGCCTGATGCCCTTTTTCTGCAAGAGCGTTACATGGAGAAACAGTGTCTTTTAAAAATGTCTCATAATCTTTACTTGCTAATAACATATCATCTACATATTGTATTACTACAGAATGTCCTGGAAGTTCGATATCTGAGAGGTCATTTTTGAGTATACGCGAAAGAATAGTCAGAGACCCAGTAAATCCCTGTGGCAGCCTTGTCCAAGTTAATTGTTGTCCCTTCCAAGTGAAAGCCAAGAGATCTTGGCTATCTTCAGCTATCGGTATACTAAAAAAAGCTGCCGTTAGGTCAATCACAGTAAAATAAGTTGCCCAAAGGGGTATCTGTAGTAAAATGGTTGATGGGTTAGGGACTACTGGATGTGGAGCAACTACATGTTGGTTTATAGCCCCTAAGTCTTGTATAAACTGATACTCTGGATCACCATCAGAATCTTGCCTGTTCTTTTTAACTGGCAGAATTGGGGTGTTGTACGGGGATTCACAGACTCTAAGGATACCCAGTTTCAAATAATGATTGATTTGTTTTTGGATGCTCTTCTCTGCTTCCTTTGGGATAGGGTATTGCTTAACTGCAGGAGGCAATCCCCCCTTTGTTTTTATCGAGACTGGACTAGCTGATTTCAGTAGTCCCACATCCATTCCTGAAGAGCTCCATAACCGTTTAGGAACTGATTCTAACCTTGTTGGAATTTGCAGATTAGTCGACTCTGGTTCTGGTGTCTTAGCCAGAACACATGAGCCCATAATTATTAATTCCACCTCTTCTGGCTGTAAGCAGATCTGAGTATCCAAGGCTTGCAGGAGATCTCTCCCTAAAAGGCACATGGGCGCGTCTGTGGAAATTATAATACATCCCCACGCTCTTTTACCTCCAATAGTAAGCAATAAGGGCTTAGATAACATTCGTTCGCCTTTTCCCGCTATTCCTTGCATCATTATTTTATCTGGTGACTTGCATCCTTTAGGCTCAAACTTTAAAAGGGAAAGGGTGGCTCCAGTATCCACTAGAAAGGGAACTTCTAAGCCTTCTATATTTGCCATTACCTGCCCTTCAAATCCAAATCTACATCCCATAAATTTACCCCCATTTCCACAGTATTTTCTGAGTCTCCTATCTCCTGTCATTGTGGACTGCCTGGGAATTGCCTGGTCTCCTTCTCAATATTTGATTGCCTCATGCTGGCCCCTCTATTCCCAAGTGCACAGGGCCTCACTGGGCATTCCTGCTTCCAGTGTCCTTGTTCCCCCCAAGAATGACAAACATCATTAACTCTTAATTGTACACCCCCTTCACTTTGATTCCATCTATCTCCCCTGGTTCTTCCGCGCCCCTCCCCTTGCCAGCCTGCCATATGCTCTTTAAAATACTTTTGTGTATCAGGGGCTGCTTGATCTATAAAAACACTAATTGCGAGAGCATCATTGAAGTTTTGTGGGGTCATTCCTCCCTATTTTAGCGGGGCTTACCGCAAAAGTCCCCAGAAGTCATGGGGGTGTTCATCTAATCACTGTCTGCATTCTTGCACTCTAGTCCAATTTACTCCTAACTCTCTGCATGCTCTAATTACTTCTACTAAATTTCAAAGTCCTGTTGGACACACAGCTCTATCTCCTGCATTATTATAATCCCAATTTGGATCATTTGCTAGCCAGAGGTTTCTATTTCCCCCGGCTTGCTGCGCTTCTTCCGCATCTTTAATTATCTTATCCCCTTCATTTGGTTGAAATAATTCCCTCAAAAGAATTTGGGTATCACTCCAGTTTGGGTTGTGCCCAGTGCAGATACTAGAAAATAACTGGACACATCGCCCTGCATCTTTTCTTAATCTCTGCATTTTCCCCCCCCATAAGGCGAGATGGCCAGGGTGCCAGGGCTGATTAGTAAATACCCGCAGCACAGGAGGTGGAGGACTGGCCCCTCCCTTTCCCCCCGGCTGTAAAGCGGCAGGGTTAGTCAGCACGTTGGGGATCATAGGATAGAGTCCGGCAGCCAATGGAGTAGAGGGAGAAGGAGGAGGAGAAGGAGAAGCAATGACAGAGAGATCATCAGGTATATCAGGTGGAGCAGAAACTTTTGGAGCACAGTCCGGGGTACTAGTATCTGCTAGCACAAGTGTTACGTTCGGCAGGTTTCTTTCCTCCCTCCCTCCTGGCTCAAATGCTCCCGCGCCCATGCCCAGTTATTGTTATGGAAATTATATGGAAATTAGGCTTGTTGGCCACCATAAGAGGGCTCGACGCTAGGTTTCCGCAGAAAAATTCAGAGCCAAATCAAAACAAATTAAAGAATTAAATATTAATGACGCGCGTGCAGTAATTACAGCTCGAGCTGGGTGCCTCCGAAGAGGGACCCTAACATAAACAAATCCTGGGCAATTATAGTTTTTTCAACGTACATTTCCCACCCTTCACGCGGTAGTTAGACCAATAGTAATTTTTTGGTCCTCATTGTGTCTCATTGTCATTCTGAGGTAAGCTGTTTTTCTCCTTATTTTTGTTTTTTGCAGTCTCTGCTGACGGTTGTACCTCTGTTTTTGTGGGGTCTTACTGTTGTGTCTCAAGGTCCTGAGGAGGAGGTGATTCTAAATCATAACAATGAACACTGCCCCAGCAGTGAGCTAAGGCTTTGCCCCTCAAGGTCCTAATGCCCTGCACTGGTCTTACTTCAAAGCCTTGACACCCTCCCTTTGGGAGTGTGAGACGCAGGAATGCAGACTGCTTGTAACTTCCTTATCTTCCCAGCTGGAACCAGCTCTGAGGCCCTTTTCTTACTGGACTAAGTAAAAGTTCATTGTTTTCGCTAAGTGCGGCCTAAGGCTTCAGCAAATTTAGCTCCTCATGCTAAGCAAGTTTTAGAGAAGTTGTGCTAAGCGGCTACCTCTAGACAGTTTCAGTTCGCTATTCTTTAACAGTTCCCCGCTTTGTTTTTATGAAGCATCCCTGCTAATACTTGAAACAGAGTTCTCGAAGCCTTTCAAGGCGTGCTATCACGTTCCATAATCTTATGCATAATATGATCGTAAGCAATAGGCATAACACAGTTAAAGTTAACACAACTACTAGTGGGTGCAACACGTGATTATAAATCGCTGTTGTAGTTGGTGACCACCCTAGAAGAGTTTCCCAGCCATGATGTTCTCCATCCCTTTTTATCCTTTCTGAGACGTGGTGCATCTCTCCCGCTTCATGATGAATGGTGATTAAGAGTTTTCTGTCCATTGTTTCGGATGCGTTCTAGCAGTCGACTCAAATCATCATGTTGTAGTAGTTTCCATACCAGGGTGAGATTCATCCCAATGGGGTTAGGTAGTAAATTTTGAATTAATGTATAATTAGATTGTAACAATTGATAAGATCTAATAGGAGCTGAATAATTAAAGTCGCATCCCATAATCTTTGGTAAAGTTACAAATACAAATATTTGAGTGATTACTTGTATCTACACCAATGTTATCTATGAATATAAGATTACAAAGTGTTCTTACACATACACATTCTTTTGCAACATATACAAGTACAGTTCAACTTGAACAGCAAAATAAGAACATAGTATGACAGTATATGGCCTGTTGCAGTTAGGTTTTAACTTGGATTTTTGTGAAAATACTTTAACTAAAACTTCATCCCCAGGCTGTATACCAAGCACTTGTATTTCAGGTGGTGTGGATTGATATCACTGAGCGCATATATATATATATTTTAAGATTTTCAAACCTTTTTTGCATACTTAGAACATACTGGGTTAGTCGTCCATCTCTGTCTAACAGGCTGGTCTTAGCTGGAATAATAAGTCCCTAGTACAGCTAAATGTTTCCCAAAGAGAATTTCTGCTGGTGTTAGTCCTATGGGTTGCCATGGGACATTTCAAACATCCCATAGAGCTAAGTTAAATGTTTCTGGCCGTTTTAGGCCAGGACATGTGCATATTCTTGCTGTTTTTTCTTTTAGTGTTCTATTCATTCTTTCTACTTGTCCTGAAGATTGTGGGTGATAAGGGGTAATAGGTTTCTTTTTATTCCTCATGATTTATATAACTGAGTGATTATGCTTGCCGTAAAATGGGCACCCCTATCTGAATCAGTGGCTTCTGGGACCCCATACCTGGGTATGATTTCCTTCAGTAAGGCTTTTACCACTCCCCGTGTGTCGGCCTTTCTTGTTGGGAAAGCTTCTACCCAGCCTGATAACTGATCTACTATCACTAACAAGTGTTTGTAGCCATTGGCAGATGGCATATCCGCATAATCTATTTGTAGCTTTTGGAAAGGGAAGTAGGCCCATGGTTGCGCCCCCCAACCCGAACCTTGAGCTTGGCTTGTTATTTGAAAACTTCTGGCAGGTCAGGCAGCTGTTTGTTATTCTTTTAGCAGCTGCATAAATTCCTGGAGCAGCCCATACTTTCTGTACCTGCTTAGCTATTGCCTCCGCTCCCCCATGAGCTTTATCATGAAACCACCTAGCTATAGTAATTAACTATTTTTTTTGGTAGAATTGGTTTTCCTCCAATTGTCCATATTCCATCATCACTTTGTTTTGCTTCCCACTGCTCCCATTGTTTTTTCTCTTCCACTGAGCAGTCTTTTTCATACAGAGTTTTGGGGTCTATTAAATTTGGCCACTCACTCTGGTCCATCCTTGGAACCGCCCCCATACATTCTTTCAGAGGTTGTCGAGCTGCAGCTTTTGCAGCAGCGTCGGCTAAAGCATTTCCTCTGCTAATTTCTGTAGTGTCTTTAGTATGGGCTGGGCAGTGTATTACAGCAATTTCTTTGGGCAGTTGGACTGCTTCCAGCAAATTACGTATTTCTTCTCCATTAGCTAATTTCTTTCCTGATGACGAAAAGAATCCTCGCTCTTTCCATAACATCCCTGTTACATGACATACTCCAAATGCATATTTAGAATCGGTATAGATATTTACCTGCAGGTTCTTACCGATTTTTGCTGCTTGGGTCAATGCTATTAATTCTGCTCCTTGAGCACTTACAGACAGAGACTTACAGACAGAGACAAAGGATTGGCCTCAAGTACCTCAAAGAGGTTAGTGACAGCATAGCCGGAGTGGTGCCTTCCGTCCAAATACTAGGATGATCCATCTGTAAACGGAACTAAGTCTGGGTTTTCCAAAGGTTTGTCTTTAAGGTCCTCCCGGGGCTTGCTCGAGCTGACGATCACCTGCTCACAGGAATGATGTGGTTCTCCATCCTCAGGTAGAGGCAATAGTGTTGCTGGATTTAAGATGTTGCATCTCTTTACATGCAGGTAATGTGACCTTAATATTATCAGTTCATAGCGGTGAGCTCTCTGTGGGGATAGTGCTTGAGTCGCGTATTGTTTCATTAACAGTTCTACTTCATGTGGCACATACACAGTCAATGAGTGACCCAAAACTACAGGTCATGTTTTTTTCAGTAAGAGCTGCCGTAGCTGCTATTGCTCTGATGCATCCTGGAGTGCCTTTAGCTACCTCATCTAGCTGCGTGGAGTAATAGGCCACTGGTCTGTGGTGAGGGCCTAGTTTTTGGGTGAGTACCCCACTTGCTACTCCCTGTCACTCATGGACAAACAATTCGAATGGTTTGCTATAATCTGGTCACCCTAGAGCAGGGGCTGAAACCAACGCTTTTTTCACAGATGTAAAAGCTTTCTCCCTTTCTGGGCCCCAGGCCACAGGCTCCATCTCCTCCTTTTTTGTTGCCTGCACTAAAGGCTTAGTAAGTTCTGCTAACCCAGGAATCCACGGTTGGCAAAATCCTACAGCTCCTAAAAATCCCGTGTTGTTTTTTTGTTACAGGACGAGGCATATCAAGAGTTGTCTTTACTCGTTCTGGATCAACTAACCTGTGTCCTTCTTTTAAGATAAAACCCAAATATTTTACCTCTCTTTGACACAGCTGGAGTTTAGACAGAGATGCTCGATGCCCTTTTTCTGCAAGAGTGTTAATCTTTACTTGCTAATAACAAATCATCTACATATTGTATTAATACAGAATGTCCTGGAAGTTCGATATCTGAGAGGTCATTTTTGAGTATACGCGAAAAAATAGTCGGAGACCCAGTAAATCCCTGTGGCAGCCTCGTCCAAGTTAATTGTTGTCCCTTCCAAGTGAAAGCCAAGAGATCTTGGCTATCTTCAGCTATCGGTATACTAAAAAAGGCTGCCGTTAGGTCGATCACAGTAAAATAAGTTGCCCAAAGGGGTATCTGTAGTAAAATGGTTGATAGGTCGGGGACTACTGGATGTGGAGCAACTACCTGTTGGTTTATAGCCCTCAAGTCTTGTACAAACTGATACTCTGGATCACCATCAGAGTCTTGTCTGTTCTTTTTAACTGGCAGAATTGGGGTGTTGTACGGGGATTCACAGACTCTAAGGATACCCAGTTTCAAATAATGATTGATTTGTTTTTGGATGCTCTTCTCTGCTTCCTTTGGGATAGGGTATTGCTTAACTGCAGGAGGCAATCCCCCCTTTGTTTTTATCCAGACTGGACTAGCTGATTTCAGTAGTCCCACATCCATTCCTGAAGAGCTCCATAACTTTTTAGAAACTGGTTCTAAACCTGTTGGAATTTGCAGATTAGTCGACTCTGGTTCTGGTGTCTTAGCCAGAACACATGAGCCCATAATTATTAATTCCACCTCTTCTGGCTGTAAGCAGATCTGAGTATCCAAGGCTTGCAGGAGATCTCTCCCTAAAAGGCACATGGGCGCGTCTGTGGAAATTATAATACATCCCCACACTGTTTTACCCCCAATAGTGAGTACTAAGGGCTTAGATAACATTCGTTCGCCTTTTCCCGCTACTCCTTGCATCATTATTTTATCTGGTGACTTGCATCCTTTAGGCTCAAACTTTAAAAGGGAAAGGGTGGCTCCAGTATCCACTAGAAAGGGAACTTCTAAGCCTTCTATATTTGCCATTACCTGCCCTTCAAATCCAAATCTACATCCCATGAATTTACCCCCATTTCCACAGTATTTTCTGAGTCTCCTATCTCCTGTCATTGTGGACTGATTTGATTGCCTCATGCTGGCCCCTCTATTCCCAAGTGCACAGGGCCTCACTGGGCATTCCTGCTTCCAGTGTCCTTGTTCCCCCCAAGAATGACAAACATCATTAACTCTTAATTGTACACCACCTTCACTTTGACTCCATCTATCTCCCCTGGTTCTTCCGCGCCCCCTCCCCTTGCCAGCCTGGCATATGCTCTTTAAAATACTTTTGTGTATCAGGGGCTGCTTGATCTATAAAAACAGTAATTGCAAGGAATGCAGACTGCTTGTAACTGCCTTATCTTCCCAGCTGGAACCAGCTCTGAGGCCCTTTTCTTACTGGACTAAGTAAAAGTTCATTATTTTCGATAAGTGCGGCCTAAGGCTTCAGCAAATTTAGCTCCTCATGCCAGGCAAGTTTTAGAGAAGTTGTGCTAAGCGGCTGCCTGTAGGCAGTTTCAGTTTGCTCTTCCTTAACACAAGGATCCTGCCTGGAAAGTACCAAGTGTGATGACATGGCTGTAGGCCTGGCAGGGCAGGTGGGGTTTTTCCTGCATGCTGCCAGTGAGGGGAATGGGCTTGAGCAGCAGTGCTTGGATCCAGCAGGTCAGCCCCTGGGTGTGCAGCTGGTGCTGGCAGCAGGGCTTTGTTTTCATGAGCGTGGGCCCCTCTTTGTGCATGAAGGCTGGCGTGGAGAGATGGTCCCCACGTGCCCCCTGGGGGCAAAAGCAAGAAAAGCACAAGCCCCGTGAGTAGGAAGAGGTGCACAGGTGAGGGCAGGGCCTGCTTGCCCAGGTGGCCTGGCGGTCCAGCAGCTGGACGTCCCGAAGGCGAGCCAGCAGCGAGGCACCAAGGCTGGGGGGTGTCACGCTTCATCAGGAGGAGAGTGTGCCCGTGTGCTGCCGTGAGGCTCAAGCCGGTGGCCAAGGTGGTGAGGAGAGCCCAAAAGTCGGTGCCCCTGAGGGGAGAGGAGGATGCATGGAAGAGTGAGGAAGCGATGGTGTGGGAGGGCAAGGCAAAGGTGCAGGGTGATGTGGAGCAAAGAAAGCCTGGAGGGGCCCAGCGCAGTGCGTGCACGCCAATAGGGAAGTGCTTAGAGAGCAACAGTCTGGAGAAATGAATCTCTGACAGCTTTTGTGGGAAATCTGCAGAGGCGGGCACCTGTCTCAGGGGTCCGTCCGCTAATGCCTGCAGCCTGGGGACCAGACAGGAGCACTTTGCAGTCTGTGTGCAGCTGCGGGCCTGCAGCGTGGCATGCCTGGAGCGCTGCGGTGGATGGCTGCAGCCTCTTTGGGAAGGCCCGTCTGGGAAGGTGCGGAGGGGCAGTTGGCCTTTCTGTGAGAAAGCAGCGGGAATGCAGGACGCTCTGCCTAGGGCTGGACGGTGAGGCATATGGGTGAGGCTTAGTGGCCCGAGCAAGAGGAGTGGTCTTGCAGTGGCTGGCTGTGTGCTCTAGAGGGCCTGAAGAAGGGCAGCATCTGCACGGTGTAGGAGGCAGAGAGGTGGGGAGAGGCAAATTCCTGCTGCGGCACAGATGGCAGCTTGGAGCTGGGCTCAGAAGCTGGCACCAGAGGCTGGGAGGCAAAGCCCTGGTGCTGGAGGTGCCCCCGGTGAGCAGCAAGGCCTTGTGATGTCGGTGCTAGCACGGTCACCAGCAAGGCCTTGTGATGCGGGTGCCCCTGGTGGCCAGCAGGAGGTGGTCACGGGGGTCCCCATGGCAACGTGCAGGGCTTTGTGATGGGGGTGGCATCATGCCCCCAAGGCCATTGTGATGGGGCGGTGCCCGTGGTGACCGAGTCCATGCTGGGAGCAGAGCCCCTGGCTGTGCCCTCTGAGGAGAGCAGCTCGCTGAGGAGGGAGCAGCTCTCTTGAGTGCCAGAGTGGCAGGTGCGCAGGAGAAGCTCCTGCAGATGGACAAGGGGCGGCAGGCGAATGCCGGCTCCCAGCCCGTGGATGGGCTTTCTGTGAGGCCGAAGCGCAGAAGCAAGGTGAGCGGTGGGGCTGGAGGGAGAGGCAGGCAGCAGGGCTGGGAGCCGCACGGAAAGCATGAGGACGGTGGGGAAGAGGAGGTGGGGCAAGCGAGCCAGGCCTGATCTTCTCTGGCCAGGGGGTATTTCTTGCTGGTGCTGGGGATTTTCTGGTGCACAAAGCACACCGACTGGGGTGCTGCAAGGCCCAAATGGAGCCTGTGAGCTGTGCTGAGGGTCAGAGAGCATCTCCAGGCTTAGCACAGCTGGGTCGTGCTAGGCCATGAGCTTCCCTTTGCCATGGGGCCGGGCTTTCCTGTGCCTGAGGGGCCGCTTGTACGAACGCAACCGCCTCCATCATGTGCTTCCTTCTCCCTGCAGGGGGGCCAGCGGGAGCCGCATGCAGTGACGCAACGCATCCCGACCCCGACTTCATCGCAGCAAAGGGACAGGCGGCCGTTGCTGCCCGGCCCACAGAGCTGGCAAGACCCTGAAGACGTCATCGCGAAGGTAGCGAGCTGAGCAGCGATGGTGGCAAAGCCTCTGCCTGACTGTGCATAGCTGCCAAGCAGCAGGCGGGAAGTGGTGGGAGGGAGCAGGAGGAGCGCCTGCTCTGCATGGCAGTCGGCAAGGACATGGCTCGAGGTTTCCGAGGGAGCTGCCTTTGCCCATCTCTTGCCCAGTGGTGACCAGCCTTCTCCCCACGCAGCCTTTGGGAGCCAGCTGCGTGGGAGAGTGCTGCTGTTGTGGAGGGTTTCAGGGGCCACAGGGAGTGTGCATGTGGGAAGGCTGGGGGGGAGGGGTAAAGGGCAGCAGTAACTTGGCCTTCCTCATGGGCTTTGATTGCAGATGGCGGAGGACACTGTGAGGGAGGTTCTCGACTCGGTGCAAGCTCTTCATGCCTCCAGCAGCCTTGTGAAGAAGGCTCCTCCGGGGCGCCGGGAGACACTGCACAGCAGGCCTTGTGCAAGAGCAGAGACACCGCATCGGCCCGGCTTAGCGCCTCACGCAACCAAGGCAGCTAGGCAGGCACGTGGAGGCCTGGAGGCCTCTACAGGTCAAAGAGCGGCATCCGCACGTCGACCTCCAGAAAAATCCTGCAGATCTTCTTTGAGATGCACGGCCACTGCTGAGGCTCTGGAGGATGTGGCAAGGAGAGTGCCTGCCTCTCCAAAAGCTAAGCAGGAAGCTGGCGCTCTCCCCCGAGCAATTCAAGCTCCTGTCTCCTATTTGCCTGAGGCCAGGCCTGGGTCTTCCGCGCTGGGAAAAGCAAGGATGCTGCAAGCTGTTGAGAACATCCTTGCAGATGTGTGCATGGAAATGAGGGCTGAGGACCAGAGACCTGCTGCACACAGCCCCGCACTGCCTGCCGCACCTCTGATGCACGCACTGCTGGCGCTCGCGTCTGCAGCCTTGAGCCGTCCTGATGATGTGAGTGCGGGACATGGCCGGGAGCTCAGGGCAGCCGGGCCACAAAGGACCTTGGCATACACCATTGCTCTAGCAGGCCTGGCAAGCGCATTGCAGAAGGAGAGCAGGGAGCGTGGCAAAAACACAGCTGCCACAGCTCTGCAAGGGCCAGATTGCAACAGGCGTGGGGGCAAAAGGAAGGTCATGGGGGCCGGTGCACCAGCTTCCCCGGGCAGGGGCCATGGACTGGTCACACTAGGATGGCAACTTGCAGTGCAGAGGCCCAAACAGCAGCCTCTGGGCATCATCTGTCGCCTTCAAGGCACGCCACTGCGCATACACCCCGACAACCCCTCGCAGTATCTCGCCGTGCTCTCAATCAAAACAGAGACGCTGGAGGAGCTCGACAGGAGCTGCGTGGCGCGCACCGGGCAGAGCTTGGCTCAGCTGCGAGAAGCCTTTCTGGAGAGGAAGGAGCCGAGGCCAAAGGAGAGGGAGGTCGAGGAAGAGGAGGGCAAGGGGAAACGTTTCTCCCTGACAGCATCGGGATGCCTCAATGTTCGCCCCAAGGAGGTGAGTGCAAAGGGTGGGCCAGGGCAGATGGTGACCCTCCGTGTGCTGGGGCCAGCCGCTGCGCCCTGCTGCAACAGTGTGATGGTGGCAGTGCTGGCAGGGCCACGGGGGGCATTGCTGGTGGGAAAAGCAGCTGCCTTCACAAATCTCCCTCTCTGGCTTCAGCTCTGTGCCAGAAACTCCTTCTATAACCTGTGGCAACCGGAGGTGACGCGAGTGGAGCTCCTGAAGGATGCGAGGTCCAAGTGGGAGGTGCTGGAGCGGCTGTACGCCCATGCGCCCAGGAGGGAGCGCAAGATGGGAGCTGGGAAGAGAGTCCGGGGAGCACCAGAGGATGCTGGCGTGGAGTGGAGCGATGAGGAAGAGGACGTTGAAGAAGAACCTTTGGAATGGGAGGAGCTGGAGAAAAACACAGCCTTGGTCATGAGCTGGGTCAGACCGAGCCTCAGGAGCCTCTTGGCAGACCCACAGCCGTGTCCTGAGGAGGTGCCCTGCTCACCCGTTGTGAAGGGCAGAGATGCTGCCAGGGAGGCAGCTGGTGACCTGCAGAGCACGCCTCTGGCCCCAGCAGTGCCCCGAGGAGCCGTGGCAGCGGCATCTCCTTTGGCAGGAGGCTGCCAGGACGCGGGGGACAGTGTGCCTCTGGCTCCACTGGCCAGCACAGGAGCAAAGGCAGAGGCCTCCCCTGCAGCCAGAGGCCCTGAGGATGCAGGGGAAAATGCTCCTCTGCCTCCATCGCTTCCCGCAGAGGCTGCGCCAAAGGCCTCCCAGTTGTGCGGAGGCCCTTGTGGGGAGAGCAACAGCCTGCCTCTCCAACCACCATTGCCCGAAGAAAGCGCAGCAGAAGGCTCTGCCCTGGCCGCAGGCCTTCCTCACCAGGTGAGCAAGGAGCATGGCGTCGGCACCCACCACCAAAGGGAGGTGCGGTGTGAGCAGCGTCTGGGGTGTGCAGGGTGGGTGAGAAGAGCTGCCCCATTGCATGGGTCCCCCGCGGCCGTGGTGAGAAGCTGTCCCCCCAGCCCTTTGCGCTCTGCACTCTCTGTCCTGGGGAAGATGCCTGGTGCTCTGTGTTTCCAAGTGCCAGAGGCCCAGGGCTGACGTGCCCTCCCCGGCCTGCACAGCATCCAGCCCTGGGGCATGGATGCTGAGCAAGGAGGGCAGGGGCAGCCCCAGCAGCAGCCGCCTCCCACAGCCAGCGAGCCAGCCCCCTTGTGCCACGTACCCGGCCACCTCCATCCCCCGCTGCCCGTCGTGGCCCCCGGCCCAGCCCTGCTGCTACGGCCCCAAGACAAGCCTTGTGCCATTGCCCAGCCAGCTGCATGTGCCTCCCCTTGGGGCTCGCGGCCACTCACAGCATCCCCCCACCCCAAACCCTTTGCCCCCTCCTATATCCCAGGGCACCAGGATGCTGAGCATGGCCAGCTGATATCACACAGGGCTGTGTTCCTGCTCTCCCCATGCAGGTTGCCTGTGAGCCCAAAGAGGAGCACAAGTCATCGTCTTCCCTCCGGCCCTGCGGGAGGGCGCGGGAGCTGGGAGCTGGGAAGAGAGTCTGGGAAGTGCCAGAGGATGCTGGCGTGGAGTGGAGCGATGAGGAAGAGGATGTTGATGAAGAGCCTTTGGAATGGGAGGAGCTGGAGGAAAACATGGCCTTGGTCATGAGCTGGGTCAGACCGAGCCTCAGGAGCCTCTTGGCAGACCCACAGCCGTGTCCTGAGGAGGTGCCCTGCTCACCCGTTGTGAAGGGCAGAGATGCTGCCAGGGAGGCAGCTGGTGACCTGCAGAGCACGCCTCTGGCCCCAGCAGTGCCCCGAGGAGCCGAGGCAGCGGCATCTGCTCTGGCGGGAGGCTGCCAGGATGCGGGGGACAGTGTGCCTCTGGCCCCATCAGCCAGCACAGGAACAAAGGCGGAGGCCTCCCCCGCAGCCAGAGACCCTCAGGCTTGCCCTGCACTTGCCCAGCCCCTCGCCCACGGCTCTCCTTCCTCCACAGGCATCACCGCCCTCCCGCATGCTGCGCCTTCCAGGCGATGGCCATTGCGGCTCAGGGCAGCGCTTCGGGCTCTGCGCAGAGCTTTTAGCTGCCGCTGTGACTCAGGGCAGTGAGAGGAACAGCGCGAGGATGCAGCTGCCAGACAGGTGGCCCGAGATGGGAGATGGCGCAGAGCAAAGAGGCAGAGCGACGGAGGCTCTCTCCTGGCTGCTACAGCAATGCTACTGCGTCGTGTCCCACAGCCCATGTGCTGCTCCAAATAAACCCTCGGCAGCTGTTCCCGCTGTGTTACTTGGTGTCAGGGAACTGTCAGGAGAAAGACTAGTGCAGGCGCTGCCAAGGAAGGCAGTCAGGGCTGCAGAGAAAGCCCTACAAGCAGTCGCAGAGTGAGAGAGCAGCTGGGGTGGGAAGGGTCTTCCGGAGGTGTCTGCTGCAACCTCCTGCTGCAAGTGGAGGCAAGCAGAGGAGGTTTCGCAGGGCCTGTCAGGGTCGAGCTCTGACTGTCTCTGGCGATGGATTCCCGCACGGCCCTGGCACCCTGCTCCAGTGTTGCACCACCATTCGGCTTCCAAGGCCATTTGCAGTCTCTGAGGGGACTTTTCCCTGCCACAAGCCGTGCCGTTGCCCTCAACCTGTCCCCAGGCCCCTCAGGACGTCTCTGGCTCCATGCTCTCTGCACGCTCCCGTTAGGCACTTGCAGGCAGCAGTGAGATCCCCCTACGCCTTCTCTTCTGCCGGCTGCACCAAGCCAGCACCCTTGGTCTCTGCTCCTGTGTGCTGTGCTGCAGCTGCCAGGCAGCTTGGGGGCCTGCGCTGGGCTTGCTGCAGTGTGGCCCCATCTGCGTGGGCCAGGGGGCTGGGGATATGGGTGCAATGGGGTGGGGGCCTGGGATATGGGTGCAATAGGGCGGGGGCCTGGGGATGTGGGTGCAATGGGGCAGGGGGCCTGGGGAGGTGGTTGCAATTGGCAGGGGCCTGGGGACATGGGCGCAAAGGGGCAGGGGGCTGGGGATATGGGTGCAATGAGTCGGGGAAGCTCCGGATATGGGCGTAATGGGGCAGGGGCAGGGGCCTGGGGACGTGGGTGCAATGGGGTGGGGGGCTGGGGACACAGGTGCAATGGGCCAGGGGGCTGGGACCATGGGTGCAATGGGGTGGGGGGCCTGGGTTCAGGGGTGGTGATGTGACCTCACGCCTGAGTCCATGGGTGCAAAGGGGGTCGACACCTGGGTCCATGGGTGGTGGTGGGTGCTGATGGGGCCGCCACCTGGGCCCATGTGTGATAACACGGGTGCAATGGGGCTGGACACCTGGGTCCATGGGTGGTCACAGGTGCTGATGGGTGGCCACCTGGGCCCATGGGTGATAACATGGGTGCAATTGTTACAAGACAACCCTGAGAAGCTCAGAAAGAATGTTTGAAGTAGGTAGATTTGGATAACTTCTATCTTAGACAGAATTTGCTTAGCATGAGTAGCCACACACTTGCTTAGCATGAGTAGCTAAATTTGCTGAAGCCTTAGGCCACGCTCCTAGTTCGGTAAGAAAGGGCCCCAGAGCTGGTGCAGGCTGGAAAGATAAGGGAGTTACAAGCAGTCTGCATTCCTGTGCCCCACTCTCCGAAAGGGAGGATGTCAAGGCTGTGAAATAAGGCCTGTTTGGGCGCCAGGACCTTGGGAAGCAAAGCCTCCTCTCACTGTTGAAACTGTGTTAATTAAGGGGTCTGGATTATGTCCTCTTCCTCAGGACCTTGGGAGATAACATCTACTGACCTAGCTGGGGCAGTGTTAATTGATCAGGACCTTGAGAAGCAGGGGTGGGACCCAGGGAATGAAGAAATCACTAACCAATCAGTGTAAAAGGGAAAGTCGCAAATCTGGCAATTTGTTTGTATAAATGCTACTTGAAAAGTTGGGGTGTGTGTGCTCGATTTGTGGGAAACCACCGAGCACCCAGGCTTGCGCAACTCTGAAATAAATAAACAAATGTCTCTCCTGAGTGTGTAATTATTGGCTTATTGCACACCGGGCAACGAATCCGCTTTTCGGACAACACATGGATGGGTGTGGGTGCTGATGGGATTGGATGCCTGGCTCCAGGGGTGCAACGGGGCTAGACGCCTGGGGCCCTGGGCAGCTCCTCACCCATGGGTGCCACCTTGGGCAGGTTTCCACATCTTCCAGTAGACCTATGGGTGCCGGGGTGGGCCGGGGACCACCTACCAGCACTCGGCCTTCGATGGGCGCCACTCCCTGAGCTCCCACTGCTGGCTCCGCGTCCCCCCCTGTGACAGAGCCAACTCCATCCCCATCCCAATGGTGTCCCCGTCCCCACATCGTCCCCATCTCCATGGCGTCCCCGTCCCCACATCGTCCCCATCCCCCCATCATCCCCATCCCCACAGTGTCCCCCTGTCCCTGTGACAGAGCCAACTCCATCTCCAGCCCCACGGTGTCCCCATCCCCACATCGTCTCCAGCCCCACGGCGTCCCATCCCCCCAGTGGCCCCATCCCCATGGCATCCCCATCCCCACGTCGTCTCCGTCCCCACATCGGCCTCGGCCTCCCACATCGCCTCCGCGCTCCCGCCCACCACGCGCTCCGCGGAGATCCGCCCGGCGCCCGGGGGCGTCACCGCTGCCGCGCCTCGCCATTGGCGGGCGGCCGCCGGCGGGGCCAATGGCCGTGCGACAAGGCGGAGCGGGAGCCGCGGCTCGGCGCTGCGCAGCGCCCTCCGCAAGCGCCCTCGCTGTCGCTTCTCCCAACCCGCCGCGCCGGGATCAGCCCAGCGCCTGGGGACGCCTCAGCCGACGAGAGCCGCTATTGGCGGGCGGGGCAGCCAATGGCGGTGCGCCGCAGCGGAGCCAATGGTGGCGCGGGGGCGTGGCCGCCGTGGGCTTCGGCGCCGGGTGAGGGCGAGGGCGCTGGCAGCGAGGAGGCGGTAGCGGGGCGGGCGCTGGGGCCGGGGCTGCTGCTGCTGGGCGGCGGCGGCGGCGGTGGCGAGCGGTGAGTGCGGGCGGGGCCCCCGGGCCCCCCTCTGCCCCTCCCCCGGCGCCGGGCTCCCCGTCAGCGGCCCCACGGACCGGCCTGCAACCGCCCCCGGGAGGTGCTGCCCCCCCGATCTTCCCCCCGGGACGTGCTGCCCCCCCGGAGCCCCCCGACCTGCCCTCCCGGAATGTGCTGCCCCCCTGACGTGCCCCCCCTGTGTCGTGCTGCCCCCCTGACCTGCCCCCCGGGACGTGCTGCCCCCCCCGACCCCCCCGACTTCTCCCCCCGGGACATCTTGATCCCCCGGATGCCCCCCAACGTGCCCCCCCCGGCCCCTCACCACCCCCCGTGTCCCCGCAGGCCCCCACTCCCTGCGCTACTTCCACACCGCCGTGACGGAGCCCAGCCCGGGGCTGCCCGCCTTCGTCTCCGTGGGCTACGTGGACGGAGAGCTCATCGATGGCTACGACAGCGAGACGCAGAGGGCGGTGCCGGGTGCGGCCTGGATGGAGCAGGAGGGTCAGGACCACTGGGACAGGCAGCCCCAGAACGCATATGGCAATCATTAGTCTTACTGAGTGGAGCTGGACACACTGCAGAAGCGCTACAACCAGAGCGGGGGTGAGCGCGGGCCGGGGCTCCCAGCGGCAGCTGCTCGCTGTCAGCGCTGGGGGCTGCGGGTCTGGGGTGCCCCCGGCCCTGCGCTGGGTGCCGTGTCCAAGCCCCTGTGCGGGGCCGGGGCTGCCCCTGAGCCCCCGTCTCCCTGCTTGTGTCTCAGGGTATCACACAGTGCAGCGCACGTACGGCTGTGACCTCCTGGAGGACGGTGGGATCTGGGGGTTTCTGCGGGATGCCTACGACGGGAAGGATTTCATCGCCTTTGACAAGGACACGCTGACATTCGTCATGGCGTATGCTGCTGCGCTAATCACCAAGAGGAAGTGGGAGGCAGAGAATGAGCCTGAGAGGCTGAAGCACTACCTGGAGAAGAGCTGCATGGAGTGGCAGTGGAGATACATGGAGTACAGGAGGGCTGCGCTGGAGAGGAGAGGTGAGGGCGAGGCGGGACCCCCCGGACACGGGGACGGGCCCCGGGCTCGGTGTTATGGAAATGAGGCTTGTCAGCCACCATAACAGGGCCCGACCCTAGGTTCCCGCAGAAAAGTTTGGCGCCAAATCAAAGCAAATGAAATAATGAAATTTTAATGACACGCGTGCGGTAATTACAGCTCGAGCTGGGTGTCTCCGAAGAGGGACCCCAAACAAAGAAATGCCTGGGCAATTATACCTTCCAATGTAAGCTCTCCACCCCTCAGGCAGTAGTTTGGACCAATAGTAATATTTGGGCCTGGAGTCTCCTGCTCCTTATTGGGTCTCATCCCTGTGCCTAGGCAGGCTGTTTATCTTTACTGTTATGGTTTTTGTTGACAGATGTGTCTTGGTTCCTCGGGTCCCGCCCTTGTCTCTCCAGGCTCTGACAAAGAGGTGTTGTTCCAGCAATTAGCACTGCCCCAGCAGTGACAATAGGTGTTATCTGCCAAGGTCCTGATGAAGGGATATAATCCAGACCCCGAGATAGTCCAGACCCCCTAATTAACACTGTTTCAGCAATGAGAGGAGGCTTTGTTTCCCAGGGTCCTGGTGCCCAAGTAGGCCTTATTTCAAAGCCTTGACATCCTCCCTCCCAGAGCGTGAAGCACAGGAATGCGAACTGCTTGCAACTCCCTTATCATTCCAGCTTGAACCAGCTCTCAGTCCCTTTTCTTACTGAACTAGGTAAAAGTTCATTATTCCTCATGATTTATAAAACTGACTGATTATGCTTGCCATAAAATGGACACCCCTGTCTGAATCAGTGGCTTCTGGGACTCTGTACCTGGGTATGATTTCTTTCAGTAAGGCTTTTACTACCCGCCCTGTGTCAGCCGTTCTTGTTGGGAAAAGTCCTACCCAGCCATTTTAGGCTAGCATGTGCGCATATTCTTGCTATTTTTCCTTTTAGTGTTCTATTCATTCTTTCTACTTGTCCTGAAGATTGTGGGTGATAAGGGGTTGTAGGTTTCTTTTTATGCCTAATGATTTCTATAACTGAGTGATTATGCTTGCCGTAAAATGGGCACCCCTGTCTGAATCAGTGGCTTCTGGGACCCCATACCTGGATATGATTTCCTTCAGTAAGGCTTTTACCACTCCCCGTGTGTCGGCCTTTCTTGTTGGGAAAGCTTCTACCCAGCCTGATAACTGATCTACTATCACTAACAAGTGTTTGTAGCCATTGGCAGATGGCATATCCGCATAATCTATTTGTAGCTTTTGGAAAGGGAAGTAGGCCCATGACCGTCCCCCTAACTCTGAGCTTGGCTTGTTATTTGAAAACTTCTGGCAGGTCGGGCAGCTATTTGTTATTCTTTTTGCAGCCGCGTAGATTCCTGGAGCAGCCCATACTTTCTGTACCTGGTTAGCCACCGCCTCCGCTCCCCCATGAGCTTTATCGTGAAACCACCTAGCTATAGTAATTAAATTTTTTTTTTTGGTAGAATTGGTTTTCTTCCAAGTGTCCATATTCCATCATCACTTTGTTTTGCTTCCCACTGCTCCCATTGTTTTTTCTCTTCCACTGAGCAGTCTTTTTCATACGTGGTTTTGGGGTCTATTAAAATTGGCCATTCACTCTGGTCCATCCTTGGAACTGCCCCCATACATTCTCTCAGAGGTTGTCGAGCTGCAGCCTTCGCAGCAGCGTCGGCTAAAGCATTTCCTCTGCTAATTTCTGTAGTGTCTTTAGTATGGGCTGGGCAGTGTATTACAGCAATTTCTTTGGGCAGTTGGACTGCTTCCAGCAAATTACGTATTTCTTCTCCATTAGCTAATTTCTTTCCTGATGACGAAAAGAATCCTCGCTCTTTCCATAACATCCCTGTTACATGACCTACTCCAAATGCATATTTAGAATCGGTATAGATATTTACCTGCAGGTTCTTACCAATTTTTACTGCTTGGGTCAATGCTATTAATTCTGCTGCTTGAGCACTTACAGACGGAGACAAAGGATTGGCCTCAAGTACCTCAAAGAGGTTAGTGACAGCATAGCCGGAGTGGTGCCTTCCGTCCAAATACTAGGATGATCCATCTGTAAACGGAACTAAGTCTGGGTTTCCCAAAGGTTCGTCTTTAAGGTCCTCCCGGGGCTTGCTCGAGCTGACGATCACCTGCTCACAGGAATGATGTGGCTCTCCATCCTCAGGTAGAGGCAGTAGTGTTGCTGGATTTAAGATGTTGCATCTCTTTAAGGTCCCATTATCTGCATGCAGTATTATCAGTTCATAGCGGTGAGCTCTCTGTGGGGATAGTGCTTGAGTCACGTATTGTTTCATTGACAGTTCTACTTCATGTGGCACATACACAGTCAATGAGTGACCCAAAACTACAGGTCATGTTTTTTTCAGTAAGAGCTGCCGTAGCTGCTATTGCTCTGATGCATCCTGGAGTGCCTTTAGCTACCTCATCTAGCTGCGTGGAATAATAGGCCACTGGTCTGTGGTGAGGGCCTAGTTTTTGGGTGAGTACCCCACTTGCTACTCCCTGTCGTTCATGGACAAATAATTCCAATGGTTTGCTATAATCTGGTAACCCTAGAGCAGGGGCTAAAACCAACGCTTTTTTCACAGATGTAAAAGCTTTCTCCCTTTCTGGGCCCCAGGCCACAGGCTCTATCTCCTCCTTTTTTGTTGCCTGCACTAAAGGCTTAGTAAGTTCTGCTAACCCAGGAATCCACGGTTGGCAAAATCCTACAGCTCCTAAAAATCCCGTGTTGTTTTTTTGTTACAGGACGAGGCATATCAAGAATTGTCTTTACTCGTTCTGGATCAACTAACCTGTGTCCTTCTTTTAAGATAAAACCCAAATATTTTACCTCTCTTTGACACAGCTGGAGTTTAGACAGAGATGCCTGATGCCCTTTTTCTGCAAGAGCGTTACATGGAGAAACAGTGTCTTTTAAAAATGTCTCATAATCTTTACTTGCTAATAACATATCATCTACATATTGTATTAATACAGAATGTCCTGGAAGTTCGATATCTGAGAGGTCATTTTTGAGTATACGCGAAAGAATAGTCAGAGACCCAGTAAATCCCTGTGGCAGCCTTGTCCAAGTTAATTGTTGTCCCTTCCAAGTGAAAGCCAAGAGATCTTGGCTATCTTCAGCTATCGGTATACTAAAAAAAGCTGCCGTTAGGTCAATCACAGTAAAATAAGTTGCCCAAAGGGGTATCTGTAGTAAAATGGTTGATGGGTTAGGGACTACTGGATGTGGAGCAACTACCTGTTGGTTTATAGCCCTTAAGTCTTGTATAAACTGATACTCTGGATCACCATCAGAATCTTGCCTGTTCTTTTTAACTGGCAGAATTGGGGTGTTGTACGGGGATTCACAGACTCTAAGGATACCCAGTTTCAAATAATGATTGATTTGTTTTTGGATGCTCTTCTCTGCTTCCTTTGGGATAGGGTATTGCTTAACTGCAGGAGGCAATCCCCCCTTTGTTTTTATCGAGACTGGACTAGCTGATTTCAGTAGTCCCACATCCATTCCTGAAGAGCTCCATAACCGTTTAGGAACTGATTCTAACCTTGTTGGAATTTGCAGATTAGTCGACTCTGGTTCTGGTGTCTTAGCCAGAACACATGAGCCCATAATTATTAATTCCACCTCTTCTGGCTGTAAGCAGATCTGAGTATCCAAGGCTTGCAGGAGATCTCTCCCTAAAAGGCACATGGGCGCGTCTGTGGAAATTATAATACATCCCCACGCTCTTTTACCTCCAATAGCAAGCAATAAGGGCTTAGATAACATTCGTTCGCCTTTTCCCGCTATTCCTTGCATCATTATTTTATCTGGTGACTTGCATCCTTTAGGCTCAAACTTTAAAAGGGAAAGGGTGGCTCCAGTATCCACTAGAAAGGGAACTTCTAAGCCTTCTATATTTGCCATTACCTGCCCTTCAAATCCAAATCTACATCCCATAAATTTACCCCCATTTCCACAGTATTTTCTGAGTCTCCTATCTCCTGTCATTGTGGACTGCCTGGGAATTGCCTGGTCTCCTTCTCAATATTTGATTGCCTCATGCTGGCCCCTCTATTCCCAAGTGCACAGGGCCTCACTGGGCATTCCTGCTTCCAGTGTCCTTGTTCCCCCCAAGAATGACAAACATCATTAACTCTTAATTGTACACCCCCTTCACTTTGATTCCATCTATCTCCCCTGGTTCTTCCGCGCCCCTCCCCTTGCCAGCCTGCCATATGCTCTTTAAAATACTTTTGTGTATCAGGGGCTGCTTGATCTATAAAAACACTAATTGCGAGAGCATCATTGAAGTTTTGTGGGGTCATTCCTCCCTATTTTAGCGGGGCTTACCGCAAAAGTCCCCAGAAGTCTTGGGGGTGTTCATCTAATCACTGTCTGCATTCTTGCACTCTAGTCCAATTTACTCCTAACTCTCTGCATGCTCTAATTACTTCTACTAAATTTCAAAGTCCTGTTGGACACACAGCTCTATCTCCTGCATTATTACAATCCCAATTTGGACCATTTGCTAGCCAGAGGTTTCTATTTCCCCCGGCTTGCTGCGCTTCTTCCGCATCTTTAATTATCTTATCCCCTTCATTTGGTTGAAATAATTCCCTCAAAAGAATTTGGGTATCACTCCAGTTTGGGTTGTGCCCAGTGCAGATATTAGAAAATAACTGGACACATCGCCCTGCATCTTTTCTTAATCTCTGCATTTTCCCCCCCCATAAGGCGAGATGGCCAGGGTGCCAGGGCTGATTAGTAAATACCCGCAGCACAGGAGGAGGGGGACTGGCCCCTCCCTTTCCCCCTGGCTGTAAAGCGGCAGGGTTAGTCAGCACGTTGGGGATCATAGGATAGAGTCCGGCAGCCAATGGAGTAGAGGGAGAAGGAGGAGGAGAAGGAGAAGTAATGACAGAGATCATCAGGTATATCAGGTGGAGCAGAAACTTTTGGAGCACAGTCCGGGGTACTAGTATCTGCTAGCACAAGTGTTACGTTCGGCAGGTTTCTTTCCTCCCTCCCTCCTGGCTCAAATGCTCCCGCGCCCATGCCCAGTTATTGTTATGGAAATTCTATGGAAATTAGGCTTGTTGGCCACCATAAGAGGGCTTGACGCTAGGTTTCCGCAGAAAAATTCAGAGCCAAATCAAAACAAATTAAAGAATTAAATATTAATGACGCGCGTGCAGTAATTACAGCTCGAGCTGGGTGCCTCCGAAGAGGGACCCTAACATAAACAAATCCTGGGCAATTATAGTTTTTTCAACGTACATTTCCCACCCTTCACGTGGTAGTTAGACCAATAGTAATTTTTTGGTCTGGGGTCTCCTGCTCCTCATTGTGTCTCATTGTCATTCTGAGGTAAGCTGTTTTTCTCCTTATTTTTGTTTTTTGCAGTCTCTGCTGACGGTTGTACCTCTGTTTTTGTGGGGTCTTACTGTTGTGTCTCAAGGTCCTGAGGAGGAGGTGATTCTAAATCATAACAATGAACACTGCCCCAGCAGTGAGCTAAGGCTTTGCCCCTCAAGGTCCTAATGCCCTGCACTGGTCTTACTTCAAAGCCTTGACACCCTCCCTTTGGGAGTGTGAGACGCATTGCTGCAGACACCCTCCCTTTGGGAGTGTGAGACGCAGGAATGCAGACTGCTTGTAACTTCCTTATCTTCCCAGCTGGAACCAGCTCTGAGGCCCTTTTCTTACTGGACTAAGTAAAAGTTCATTGTTTTCGCTAAGTGCGGCCTAAGGCTTCAGCAAATTTAGCTCCTCATGCTAAGCAAGTTTTAGAGAAGTTGTGCTAAGCGGCTACCTCTAGACAGTTTCAGTTCGCTATTCTTTAACAGTTCCCCGCTTTGTTTTTATGAAGCATCCCTGCTAATACTTGAAACAGAGTTCTCGAAGCCTTTCAAGGCGTGCTATCACGTTCCATAATCTTATGCATAATATGATCGTAAGCAATAGGCATAACACAGTTAAAGTTAACACAACTACTAGTGGGTGCAACACGTGATTATAAATCGCTGTTGTAGTTGGTGACCACCCTAGAAGAGTTTCCCAGCCATGATGTTCTCCATCCCTTTTTATCCTTTCCAAGACGTGGTGCATCTCTTCTGCTTCATGATGAATGGTGATTAGAGGGTTTTTTGTCCATTGTTTCGGGTACGTTCTAGCAGTCGACGCAGGCTGTCATGTTGTAGTAGTTTCTTCACTAGTGTGAGATTCTTTCCAATGGGGTTAGGTAGTAAATTTTGAATTAGTGTATAATTAGATTGTAACAATTGATAAGATCTAATAGGAGCTGAATGATTAAAGTCGCATCCCATAATTTTGGGTAATGTTACAAATACAAATATTTGAGTAATTAATTACTTGTATCTACACCAATGCCATCTATGAATGTAAGATTACAAAGTGTTCTTACACATACACATTCTTTTTTTAACATGTACAAGTACAGTTCAACTTGAACAGCAAAATAAGAACACAGTATGATAGTATATGGCCCGTTCCATTTAGGTTTTAACCTGGATTTTTTGTGAAAATACTTTAACTAAAACTTCATCCCCAGGCTGTATACCAGGCACTTGTATTTCAGGTGGTGTGGATTGATATCATTGAGCATATATTTATTTATTTCAAAGATTTTCAAACCTTTTTTGCATACTTAGAACATACTGGGTTAGTCATTCATCCCCGTCTAACAGGCTAGTCTTAGCTGGCATAACAAGTCCCTAGTACAGCTAAATGTTTCCCAAAGAGAATTTCTGCTGGTGTTAGTCCTATGGGTTGCCATGGGACATTTCAAACATCCCATAGAGCTAAGTTTAATGCTTCTGGCCATTTGAGGCTAGCATGTGTGCATTTTCTTGCTATTTTTTCTTTTAATGTGCTGTTCATTCTTTCTACTTGTCCTGAAGATTGTGGGTGATAAGGGGTACATAGATTTCCTTTTATTCCTCATGATTTATAGAACTGACTGATTATGCTTGCCATAAAATGGGCACCCCTGTCTGAATCCATGGCTTCTGGGACTCTATACCTGGGTATGATTTCTTTCAGTAAGGCTTTTACTACCCGCCCTGCGTCAGCCGTTCTTGTTGGGAAAGGTCCTACCCAGCCATTTTAGGCTAGCATGTGCGCATATTCTTGCTATTTTTCCTTTTAGTGTTCTATTCATTCTTTCTACTTGTCCTGAAGATTGTGGGTGATAAGGGGTTGTAGGTTTCTTTTTATGCCTAATGATTTCTATAACTGAGTGATTATGCTTGCTGTAAAATGGGCACCCCTGTCTGAATCAGTGGCTTCTGGGACCCCATACCTGGGTATGATTTCTTTCAGTAAGGCTTTTACCACTCCCCGTGTGTCGGCCTTTCTTGTTGGGAAAGCTTCTACCCAGCCTGATAACTGATCTACTATCACTAACAAGTGTTTGTAGCCATTGGCAGATGGCATATCCGCATAATCTATTTGTAGCTTCTGGAAAGGGAAGTAGGCCCATGACCGTCCCCCTAACTCTGAGCTTGGCTTGTTATTTGAAAACTTCTGGCAGGTCGGGCAGCTATTTGTTATTCTTTTTGCAGCCGCGTAGATTCCTGGAGCGGCCCATACTTTCTGTACCTGCTTAGCTATTGCCTCCGCTCCCCCAAGAGCTTTATCGTGAAACCACCTAGCTATAGTAATTAAATATTTTTTTTTTTGGTAGAATTGGTTTTCTTCCAAGTGTCCATATTCCATCATCACTTTGTTTTGCTTCCCACTGCTCCCATTGTTTTTTCTCTTCCACTGAGCAGTCTTTTTCATACATGGTTTTGGGGTCTATTAAAATTGGCCGTTCACTCTGGTCCATCCTTGGAACTGCCCCCATACATTCTCTCAGAGGTTGTCGAGCTGCAGCCTTCGCAGCAGCGTCGGCTAAAGCATTTCCTCTGCTAATTTCTGTAGTGTCTTTAGTATGGGCTGGGCAGTGTATTACAGCAATTTCTTTGGGCAGTTGGACTGCTTCCAGCAAATTACGTATTTCTTCTCCATTAGCTAATTTCTTTCCTGATGACGAAAAGAATCCTCGCTCTTTCCATAACATCCCTGTTACATGACCTACTCCAAATGCATATTTAGAATCGGTATAGATATTTACCTGCAGGTTCTTACCAATTTTTGCTGCTTGGGTCAATGCTATTAATTCTGCTGCTTGAGCACTTACAGACGGAGACAAAGGATTGGCCTCAAGTACCTCAAAGAGGTTAGTGACAGCATAGCCGGAGTGGTGCCTTCCGTCCAAATAATAGGATGATCCATCTGTAAACGGAACTAAGTCTGGGTTTTCCAAAGGTTTGTCTTTAAGGTCCTCCCGGGGCTTGCTCGAGCTGACGATCAGCTGCTCACAGGAATGATGTGGCTCTCCATCCTCAGGTAGAGGCAATAGTGTTGCTGGATTTAAGATGTTGCATCTCTTTAAGGTCCCATTATCTGCATGCAGTATTATCAGTTCATAGCGGTGAGCTCTCTGTGGGGATAGTGCTTGAGTCACGTATTGTTTCATTGACAGTTCTACTTCATGTGGCACATACACAGTCAATGAGTGACCCAAAACTACAGGTCATGTTTTTTTCAGTAAGAGCTGCCGTAGCTGCTATTGCTCTGATGCATCCTGGAGTGCCTTTAGCTACCTCATCTAGCTGCGTGGAGTAATAGGCCACTGGTCTATGGTGAGGACCTAGTTTTTGGGTGAGTACCCCACTTGCTACTCCCTGTCGTTCATGGACAAATAATTCCAATGGTTTGCTATAATCTGGTAACCCTAGAGCAGGGGCTAAAACCAACGCTTTTTTCACAGATGTAAAAGCTTTCTCCCTTTCTGGGCCCCAGGCCACAGGCTCTATCTCCTCCTTTTTTGTTGCCTGCACTAGAGGCTTAGTAAGTTCTGCTAACCCAGGAATCCACGGTTGGCAAAATCCTACAGCTCCTAAAAATCCCGTGTTGTTTTTTTGTTACAGGACGAGGCATATCAAGAGTTGTCTTTACTCGTTCTGGATCAACTAACCTGTGTCCTTCTTTTAAGATAAAACCCAAATATTTTACCTCTCTTTGACACAGCTGGAGTTTAGACAGAGATGCTCGATGCCCTTTTTCTGCAAGAGTGTTAATCTTTACTTGCTAATAACAAATCATCTACATATTGTATTACTACAGAATGTCCTGGAAGTTCGATATCTGAGAGGTCATTTTTGAGTTTGTGCGAAAGAATAGTCAGAGACCCAGTAAATCCCTGTGGCAGCCTCGTCCAAGTTAATTGTTGTCCCTTCCAAGTGAAAGCCAGGAGATCTTGGCTATCTTCAGCTATCGGTATACTAAAAAAGGCTGCTGTTAGGTCGATCACAGTAAAATAAGTTGCCCAAAGGGGTATCTGTAGTAAAATGGTTGATGGGTCGGGGACTACTGGATGTGGAGCAACTACATGTTGGTTTATAGCCCCTAAGTCTTGTATAAACTGATACTCTGGATCACCATCAGAATCTTGCCTGTTCTTTTTAACTGGCAGAATTGGGGTGTTGTACGGGGATTCACAGACTCTAAGGATACCCAGTTTCAAATAATGATTGATTTGTTTTTGGATGCTCTTCTCTGCTTCCTTTGGGATAGGGTATTGCTTAACTGCAGGAGGCAATCCCCCCTTTGTTTTTATCGAGACTGGACTAGCTGATTTCAGTAGTCCCACATCCATTCCTGAAGAGCTCCATAACCGTTTAGGAACTGATTCTAACCTTGTTGGAATTTGCAGATTAGTCGACTCTGGTTCTGGTGTCTTAGCCAGAACACATGAGCCCATAATTATTAATTCCACCTCTTCTGGCTGTAAGCAGATCTGAGTATCCAAGGCTTGCAGGAGATCTCTCCCTAAAAGGCACATGGGCGCGTCTGTGGAAATTGTAATACATCCCCACGCTCTTTTACCTCCAATAGTAAGCAATAAGGGCTTAGATAACATTCGTTCGCCTTTTCCCGCTACTCCTTGCATCATTATTTTATCTGGTGACTTGCATCCTTTAGGCTCAAACTTTAAAAGGGAAAGGGTGGCTCCAGTATCCACTAGAAAGGGAACTTCTAAGCCTTCTATATTTGCCATTACCTGCCCTTCAAATCCAAATCTACATCCCATGAATTTACCCCCATTTCCACAGTATTTTCTGAGTCTCCTATCTCCTGTCATTGTGGACTGCCTGGGAATTGCCTGGTCTCCTTCTCAATATTTGATTGCCTCATGCTGGCCCCTCTATTCCCAAGTGCACAGGGCCTCACTGGGCATTCCTGCTTCCAGTGTCCTTGTTCCCCCCAAGAATGACAAACATCATTAACTCTTAATTGTACACCCCCTTCACTTTGATTCCATCTATCTCCCCTGGTTCTTCCGCGCCCCTCCCCTTGCCAGCCTGCCATATGCTCTTTAAAATACTTTTGTGTATCAGGGGCTGCTTGATCTATAAAAACACTAATTGCGAGAGCATCATTGAAGTTTTGTGGGGTCATTCCTCCCTATTTTAGCGGGGCTTACCGCAAAAGTCCCCAGAAGTCATGGGGGTGTTCATCTAATCACTCTCTGCATTCTTGCACTCTAGTCCAATTTACTCCTAACTCTCTGCATGCTCTAATTACTTCTACTAAATTTCAAAGTCCTGTTGGACACACAGCTCTATCTCCTGCATTATTATAATCCCAATTTGGATCATTTGCTAGCCAGAGGTTTCTATTTCCCCCGGCTTGCTGCGCTTCTTCCGCATCTTTAATTATCTTATCCCCTTCATTTGGTTGAAATAATTCCCTCAAAAGAATTTGGGTATCACTCCAGTTTGGGTTGTGCCCAGTGCAGATATTAGAAAATAACTGGACACATCGCCCTGCATCTTTTCTTAATCTCTGCATTTTCCCCCCCCATAAGGCGAGATGGCCAGGGTGCCAGGGCTGATTAGTAAATACCCGCAGCACAGGAGGAGGGGGACTGGCCCCTCCCTTTCCCCCTGGCTGTAAAGCGGCAGGGTTAGTCAGCACGTTGGGGATCATAGGATAGAGTCCGGCAGCCAATGGAGTAGAGGGAGAAGGAGGAGGAGAAGGAGAAGTAATGACAGAGATCATCAGGTATATCAGGTGGAGCAGAAACTTTTGGAGCACAGTCCGGGGTACTAGTATCTGCTAGCACAAGTGTTACGTTCGGCAGGTTTCTTTCCTCCCTCCCTCCTGGCTCAAATGCTCCCGCGCCCATGCCCAGTTATTGTTATGGAAATTCTATGGAAATTAGGCTTGTTGGCCACCATAAGAGGGCTTGACGCTAGGTTTCCGCAGAAAAATTCAGAGCCAAATCAAAACAAATTAAAGAATTAAATATTAATGACGCGCGTGCAGTAATTACAGCTCGAGCTGGGTGCCTCCGAAGAGGGACCCTAACATAAACAAATCCTGGGCAATTATAGTTTTTTCAACGTACATTTCCCACCCTTCACGTGGTAGTTAGACCAATAGTAATTTTTTGGTCCTCATTGGGTCTCATCGTCATTCTGAGGTAAGCTGTTTTTCTCCTTATTTTTGTTTTTTGCAGTCTCTGCTGACGGTTGTACCTCTGTTTTTGTGGGGTCTTACTGTTGTGTCTCAAGGTCCTGAGGAGGAGGTGATTCTAAATCATAACAATGAACACTGCCCCAGCAGTGAGCTAAGGCTTTGCCCCTCAAGGTCCTAATGCCCTGCACTGGTCTTACTTCAAAGCCTTGACACCCTCCCTTTGGGAGTGTGAGACGCATTGCTGCAGACACCCTCCCTTTGGGAGTGTGAGACGCAGGAATGCAGACTGCTTGTAACTTCCTTATCTTCCCAGCTGGAACCAGCTCTGAGGCCCTTTTCTTACTGGACTAAGTAAAAGTTCATTGTTTTCGCTAAGTGCGGCCTAAGGCTTCAGCAAATTTAGCTCCTCATGCTAAGCAAGTTTTAGAGAAGTTGTGCTAAGCGGCTACCTCTAGACAGTTTCAGTTCGCTATTCTTTAACAGTTCCCCGCTTTGTTTTTATGAAGCATCCCTGCTAATACTTGAAACAGAGTTCTCGAAGCCTTTCAAGGCGTGCTATCACGTTCCATAATCTTATGCATAATATGATCGTAAGCAATAGGCATAACACAGTTAAAGTTAACACAACTACTAGTGGGTGCAACACGTGATTATAAATCGCTGTTGTAGTTGGTGACCACCCTAGAAGAATTTCCCAGCCATGATGTTCTCCATCCCTTTTTATCCTTTCCGAGACGTGGTGCATCTCTTCCGCTTCATGATGAATGGTGATTAGAGGGTTTTTTGTCCATTGTTTCGGGTACGTTCTAGCAGTCGACGCAGGCTGTCATGTTGTAGTAGTTTCTTCACTAGTGTGAGATTCTTTCCAATGGGGTTAGGTAGTAAATTTTGAATTAATGTATAATTAGATTGTAACAATTGATAAGATCTAATAGGAGCTGAATGATTAAAGTCGCATCCCATAATTTTGGGTAATGTTACAAATACAAATATTTGAGTAATTAATTACTTGTATCTACAACAATGCCATCTATGAATGTAAGATTACAAAGTGTTCTTACACATACACATTCTTTTTTTAACATGTACAAGTACAGTTCAACTTGAACAGCAAAATAAGAACACAGTATGACAGTATATGGCCCGTTCCATTTAGGTTTTAACTTGGATTTTTGTGAAAATACCTTAACTAAAACTTCATCCCCAGGCTGTATACCAAGCACTTCTATTTCAGGTGGTGTGGATTGATATCATTGAGCATATATTTATTTATTTCAAAGATTTTCAAACCTTTTTGCATAGTTAGAACATACTGGGTTAGTTGTCCATCTCTAACAGGCTAGTCTTAGCTGGCATAACAAGTCCCTAGTACAGCTAAATGTTTCCCAAAGAGAATTTCTGCTGGTGTTAGTCCTATGGGTTGCCGTGGGACATTTCAAACATCCCATAGAGCCAAGTTAAATGCTTCTGGCCATTTTAGGCTAGCACGTTTGCATATTCTTGCTATTTTTTCTTTTAATGTGCTATTCGTTCTTTCTACTTGTCCTGAAGATTGTGGGTGATAAGGGGTACATAGGTTTCTTTTTATTCCTAATGATTTATATAATTGAGTGATTATGCTTGCCATAAAATGGGCACCCCTATCTGAATCCATGGCTTCTGGGACTCTATACCTGGGTATGATTTCCTTCAGTAAGGCTTTTACCCCTGTGGCACATACACAGTTAATGAGTGACCCAAAACTACAGGTCATGTTTTTTTCAGTAAGAGCTGCCGTAGCTGCTATTGCTCTGATGCATCCTGGAGTGCCTTTAGCTACCTCATCTAGCTGCGTGGAATAATAGGCCACTGGTCTATGGTGAGGGCCTAGTTTTTGGGTGAGTACCCCACTTGCTACTCCCTGTCGTTCATGGACAAATAATTCCAATGGTTTGCTATAATCTGGTAACCCTAGAGCAGGGGCTGAAACCAACGCTTTTTTCACAGATGTAAAAGCTTTCTCCCTTTCTGGGCCCCAGGCCACAGGCTCTATCTCCTCCTTTTTTGTTGCCTGCACTAAAGGCTTAGTAAGTTCTGCTAACCCAGGAATCCACGGTTGGCAAAATCCTACAGCTCCTAAAAATCCCGTGTTGTTTTTTTGTTACAGGACGAGGCATATCAAGAATTGTCTTTACTCGTTCTGGATCAACTAACCTGTGTCCTTCTTTTAAGATAAAACCCAAATATTTTACCTCTCTTTGACACAGCTGGAGTTTAGACAGAGATGCCTGATGCCCTTTTTCTGCAAGAGCGTTACATGGAGAAACAGTGTCTTTTAAAAATGTCTCATAATCTTTACTTGCTAATAACATATCATCTACATATTGTATTACTACAGAATGTCCTGGAAGTTCGATATCTGAGAGGTCATTTTTGAGTATACGCAAAAGAATAGTCAGAGACCCAGTAAATCCCTGTGGCAGCCTTGTCCAAGTTAATTGTTGTCCCTTCCAAGTGAAAGCCAAGAGATCTTGGCTATCTTCAGCTATCGGTATACTAAAAAAAGCTGCCGTTAGGTCAATCACAGTAAAATAAGTTGCCCAAAGGGGTATCTGTAGTAAAATGGTTGATGGGTTAGGGACTACTGGATGTGGAGCAACTACCTGTTGGTTTATAGCCCTTAAGTCTTGTACAAACTGATACTCTGGATCACCATCAGAGTCTTGTCTGTTCTTTTTAACTGGCAGAATTGGGGTGTTGTACGGGGATTCACAGACTCTAAGGATACCCAGTTTCAAATAATGATTGATTTGTTTTTGGATGCTCTTCTCTGCTTCCTTTGGGATAGGGTATTGCTTAACTGCAGGAGGCAATCCCCCCTTTGTTTTTATCGAGACTGGACTAGCTGATTTCAGTAGTCCCACATCCATTCCTGAAGAGCTCCATAACCGTTTAGGAACTGATTCTAACCTTGTTGGAATTTGCAGATTAGTCGACTCTGGTTCTGGTGTCTTAGCCAGAACACATGAGCCCATAATTATTAATTCCACCTCTTCTGGCTGTAAGCAGATCTGAGTATCCAAGGCTTGCAGGAGATCTCTCCCTAAAAGGCACATGGGCGCGTCTGTGGAAATTATAATACATCCCCACGCTCTTTTACCTCCAATAGTAAGCAATAAGGGCTTAGATAACATTCGTTCGCCTTTTCCCGCTATTCCTTGCATCATTATTTTATCTGGTGACTTGCATCCTTTAGGCTCAAACTTTAAAAGGGAAAGGGTGGCTCCAGTATCCACTAGAAAGGGAACTTCTAAGCCTTCTATATTTGCCATTACCTGCCCTTCAAATCCAAATCTACATCCCATGAATTTACCCCCATTTCCACAGTATTTTCTGAGTCTCCTATCTCCTGTCATTGTGGACTGCCTGGGAATTGCCTGGTCTCCTTCTCAATATTTGATTGCCTCATGCTGGCCCCTCTATTCCCAAGTGCACAGGGCCTCACTGGGCATTCCTGCTTCCAGTGTCCTTGTTCCCCCCAAGAATGACAAACATCATTAACTCTTAATTGTACACCCCCTTCACTTTGATTCCATCTATCTCCCCTGGTTCTTCCGCGCCCCTCCCCTTGCCAGCCTGCCATATGCTCTTTAAAATACTTTTGTGTATCAGGGGCTGCTTGATCTATAAAAACACTAATTGCGAGAGCATCATTGAAGTTTTGTGGGGTCATTCCTCCCTATTTTAGCGGGGCTTACCGCAAAAGTCCCCAGAAGTCATGGGGGTGTTCATCTAATCACTCTCTGCATTCTTGCACTCTAGTCCAATTTACTCCTAACTCTCTGCATGCTCTAATTACTTCTACTAAATTTCAAAGTCCTGTTGGACACACAGCTCTATCTCCTGCATTATTATAATCCCAATTTGGATCATTTGCTAGCCAGAGGTTTCTATTTCCCCCGGCTTGCTGCGCTTCTTCCGCATCTTTAATTATCTTATCCCCTTCATTTGGTTGAAATAATTCCCTCAAAAGAATTTGGGTATCACTCCAGTTTGGGTTGTGCCCAGTGCAGATACTAGAAAATAACTGGACACATCGCCCTGCATCTTTTCTTAATCTCTGCATTTCCCCCCCCCCATAAGGCGAGATGGCCAGGGTGCCAGGGCTGATTAGTAAATACCCGCAGCACAGGAGGTGGAGGACTGGCCCCTCCCTTTCCCCCCGGCTGTAAAGCGGCAGGGTTAGTCAGCACGTTGGGGATCATAGGATAGAGTCCGGCAGCCAATGGAGTAGAGGGAGAAGGAGGAGGAGAAGGAGAAGCAATGACAGAGAGGTCATCAGGTATATCAGGTGGAGCAGAAACTTTTGGAGCACAGTCCGGGGTACTAGTATCTGCTAGCACAAGTGTTACGTTCGGCAGGTTTCTTTCCTCCCTCCCTCCTGGCTCAAATGCTCCCGCGCCCATGCCCAGTTATTGTTATGGAAATTATATGGAAATTAGGCTTGTTGGCCACCATAAGAGGGCTCGACGCTAGGTTTCCGCAGAAAAATTCAGAGCCAAATCAAAACAAATTAAAGAATTAAATATTAATGACGCGCGTGCAGTAATTACAGCTCGAGCTGGGTGCCTCCGAAGAGGGACCCTAACATAAACAAATCCTGGGCAATTATAGTTTTTTCAACGTACATTTCCCACCCTTCACGCGGTAGTTAGACCAATAGTAATTTTTTGGTCTGGGGTCTCCTGCTCCTCATTGGGTCTCATCGTCATTCTGAGGTAAGCTGTTTTTCTCCTTATTTTTGTTTTTTGCAGTCTCTGCTGACGGTTGTACCTCTGTTTTTGTGGGGTCTTACTGTTGTGTCTCAAGGTCCTGAGGAGGAGGTGATTCTAAATCATAACAATGAACACTGCCCCAGCAGTGAGCTAAGGCTTTGCCCCTCAAGGTCCTAATGCCCTGCACTGGTCTTACTTCAAAGCCTTGACACCCTCCCTTTGGGAGTGTGAGACGCAGGAATGCAGACTGCTTGTAACTTCCTTATCTTCCCAGCTGGAACCAGCTCTGAGGCCCTTTTCTTACTGGACTAAGTAAAAGTTCATTGTTTTCGCTAAGTGCGGCCTAAGGCTTCAGCAAATTTAGCTCCTCATGCTAAGCAAGTTTTAGAGAAGTTGTGCTAAGCGGCTACCTCTAGACAGTTTCAGTTCGCTATTCTTTAACAGTTCCCCGCTTTGTTTTTATGAAGCATCCCTGCTAATACTTGAAACAGAGTTCTCGAAGCCTTTCAAGGCGTGCTATCACGTTCCATAATCTTATGCATAATATGATCGTAAGCAATAGGCATAACACAGTTAAAGTTAACACAACTACTAGTGGGTGCAACACGTGATTATAAATCGCTGTTGTAGTTGGTGACCACCCTAGAAGAGTTTCCCAGCCATGATGTTCTCCATCCCTTTTTATCCTTTCTGAGACGTGGTGCATCTCTCCCGCTTCATGATGAATGGTGATTAAGAGTTTTCTGTCCATTGTTTCGGATGCGTTCTAGCAGTCGACTCAAATCATCATGTTGTAGTAGTTTCCATACCAGGGTGAGATTCATCCCAATGGGGTTAGGTAGTAAATTTTGAATTAATGTATAATTAGATTGTAACAATTGATAAGATCTAATAGGAGCTGAATAATTAAAGTCGCATCCCATAATCTTTGGTAAAGTTACAAATACAAATATTTGAGTGATTACTTGTATCTACACCAATGTTATCTATGAATATAAGATTACAAAGTGTTCTTACACATACACATTCTTTTGCAACATATACAAGTACAGTTCAACTTGAACAGCAAAATAAGAACATAGTATGACAGTATATGGCCTGTTGCAGTTAGGTTTTAACTTGGATTTTTGTGAAAATACTTTAACTAAAACTTCATCCCCAGGCTGTATACCAAGCACTTGTATTTCAGGTGGTGTGGATTGATATCACTGAGCGCATATATATATATTTTTTAAGATTTTCAAACCTTTTTTGCATACTTAGAACATACTGGGTTAGTCGTCCATCTCTGTCTAACAGGCTGGTCTTAGCTGGAATAATAAGTCCCTAGTACAGCTAAATGTTTCCCAAAGAGAATTTCTGCTGGTGTTAGTCCTATGGGTTGCCATGGGACATTTCAAACATCCCATAGAGCTAAGTTAAATGTTTCTGGCCGTTTTAGGCCAGGACATGTGCATATTCTTGCTGTTTTTTCTTTTAGTGTTCTGTTCATTCTTTCTACTTGTCCTGAAGATTGTGGGTGATAAGGGGTAATAGGTTTCTTTTTATTCCTCATGATTTATATAACTGAGTGATTATGCTTGCCGTAAAATGGGCACCCCTATCTGAATCAGTGGCTTCTGGGACCCCATACCTGGGTATGATTTCCTTCAGTAAGGCTTTTACCACTCCCCCTGTGTCGGCCTTTCTTGTTGGGAAAGCTTCTACCCAGCCTGATAACTGATCTACTATCACTAACAAGTGTTTGTAGCCATTGGCAGATGGCATATCTGCATAATCTATTTGTAGCTTTTGGAAAGGGAAGTAGGCCCATGGTTGCGCCCCCCAACCCGAACTCTGAGCTTGGCTTGTTATTTGAAAACTTCTGGCAGGTCAGGCAGCTGTTTGTTATTCTTTTAGCAGCTGCATAAATTCCTGGAGCAGCCCATACTTTCTGTACCTGCTTAGCTATTGCCTCCGCTCCCCCATGAGCTTTATCATGAAACCACCTAGCTATAGTAATTAACTATTTTTTTTGGTAGAATTGGTTTTCCTCCAATTGTCCATATTCCATCATCACTTTGTTTTGCTTCCCACTGCTCCCATTGTTTTTTCTCTTCCACTGAGCAGTCTTTTTCATACAGAGTTTTGGGGTCTATTAAATTTGGCCACTCACTCTGGTCCATCCTTGGAACCGCCCCCATACATTCTTTCAGAGGTTGTCGAGCTGCAGCTTTTGCAGCAGCGTCGGCTAAAGCATTTCCTCTGCTAATTTCTGTAGTGTCTTTAGTATGGGCTGGGCAGTGTATTACAGCAATTTCTTTGGGCAGTTGGACTGCTTCCAGCAAATTACGTATTTCTTCTCCATTAGCTAATTTCTTTCCTGATGACGAAAAGAATCCTCGCTCTTTCCATAACATCCCTGTTACATGACCTACTCCAAATGCATATTTAGACTCGGTATAGATATTTACCTGCAGGTTCTTACCGATTTTTGCTGCTTGGGTCAATGCTATTAATTCTGCTCCTTGAGCACTTACAGACGGAGACAAAGGATTGGCCTCAAGTACCTCAAAGAGGTTAGTGACAGCATAGCCGGAGTGGTGCCTTCCGTCCAAATACTAGGATGATCCATCTGTAAACGGAACTAAGTCTGGGTTTTCCAAAGGTTTGTCTTTAAGGTCCTCCCGGGGCTTGCTCGAGCTGACGATCACCTGCTCACAGGAATGATGTGGCTCTCCATCCTCAGGTAGAGGCAATAGTGTTGCTGGATTTAAGATGTTGCATCTCTTTACATGCAGGTAATGTGACCTTAATATTATCAGTTCATAGCGGTGAGCTCTCTGTGGGGATAGTGCTTGAGTCGCGTATTGTTTCATTAACAGTTCTACTTCATGTGGCACATACACAGTCAATGAGTGACCCAAAACTACAGGTCATGTTTTTTTCAGTAAGAGCTGCCGTAGCTGCTATTGCTCTGATGCATCCTGGAGTGCCTTTAGCTACCTCATCTAGCTGCGTGGAGTAATAGGCCACTGGTCTGTGGTGAGGGCCTAGTTTTTGGGTGAGTACCCCACTTGCTACTCCCTGTCACTCATGGACAAACAATTCGAATGGTTTGCTATAATCTGGTCACCCTAGAGCAGGGGCTGAAACCAACGCTTTTTTCACAGATGTAAAAGCTTTCTCCCTTTCTGGGCCCCAGGCCACAGGCTCCATCTCCTCCTTTTTTGTTGCCTGCACTAAAGGCTTAGTAAGTTCTGCTAACCCAGGAATCCACGGTTGGCAAAATCCTACAGCTCCTAAAAATCCCGTGTTGTTTTTTTGTTACAGGACGAGGCATATCAAGAGTTGTCTTTACTCGTTCTGGATCAACTAACCTGTGTCCTTCTTTTAAGATAAAACCCAAATATTTTACCTCTCTTTGACACAGCTGGAGTTTAGACAGAGATGCTCGATGCCCTTTTTCTGCAAGAGTGTTAATCTTTACTTGCTAATAACAAATCATCTACATATTGTATTAATACAGAATGTCCTGGAAGTTCGATATCTGAGAGGTCATTTTTGAGTATACGCGAAAAAATAGTCGGAGACCCAGTAAATCCCTGTGGCAGCCTCGTCCAAGTTAATTGTTGTCCCTTCCAAGTGAAAGCCAAGAGATCTTGGCTATCTTCAGCTATCGGTATACTAAAAAAGGCTGCCGTTAGGTCGATCACAGTAAAATAAGTTGCCCAAAGGGGTATCTATAGTAAAATGGTTGATAGGTCGGGGACTACTGGATGTGGAGCAACTACCTGTTGGTTTATAGCCCTTAAGTCTTGTACAAACTGATACTCTGGATCACCATCAGAGTCTTGTCTGTTCTTTTTAACTGGCAGAATTGGGGTGTTGTACGGGGATTCACAGACTCTAAGGATACCCAGTTTCAAATAATGATTGATTTGTTTTTGGATGCTCTTCTCTGCTTCCTTTGGGATAGGGTATTGCTTAACTGCAGGAGGCAATCCCCCCTTTGTTTTTATCGAGACTGGACTAGCTGATTTCAGTAGTCCCACATCCATTCCTGAAGAGCTCCATAACTTTTTAGAAACTGGTTCTAAACCTGTTGGAATTTGCAGATTAGTTGACTCTGGTTCTGGTGTCTTAGCCAGAACACATGAGCCCATAATTATTAATTCCACCTCTTCTGGCTGTAAGCAGATCTGAGTATCCAAGGCTTGCAGGAGATCTCTCCCTAAAAGGCACATGGGCGCGTCTGTGGAAATTATAATACATCCCCACACTGTTTTACCCCCAATAGTGAGTACTAAGGGCTTAGATAACATTCGTTTGCCTTTTCCCGCTACTCCTTGCATCATTATTTTATCTGGTGACTTGCATCCTTTAGGCTCAAACTTTAAAAGGGAAAGGGTGGCTCCAGTATCCACTAGAAAGGGAACTTCTAAGCCTTCTATATTTGCCATTACCTGCCCTTCAAATCCAAATCTACATCCCATGAATTTACCCCCATTTCCACAGTATTTTCTGAGTCTCCTATCTCCTGTCATTGTGGACTGATTTGATTGCCTCATGCTGGCCCCTCTATTCCCAAGTGCACAGGGCCTCACTGGGCATTCCTGCTTCCAGTGTCCTTGTTCCCCCCAAGAATGACAAACATTATTAACTCTTAATTGTACACCACCTTCACTTTGACTCCATCTATCTCCCCTGGTTCTTCCGCGCCCCCTCCCCTTGCCAGCCTGGCATATGCTCTTTAAAATACTTTTGTGTATCAGGGGCTGCTTGATCTATAAAAACAGTAATTGCAAGGAATGCAGACTGCTTGTAACTGCCTTATCTTCCCAGCTGGAACCAGCTCTGAGGCCCTTTTCTTACTGGACTAAGTAAAAGTTCATTATTTTCGATAAGTGCGGCCTAAGGCTTCAGCAAATTTAGCTCCTCATGCCAGGCAAGTTTTAGAGAAGTTGTGCTAAGCGGCTGCCTGTAGGCAGTTTCAGTTTGCTCTTCCTTAACACAAGGATCCTGCCTGGAAAGTACCAAGTGTGATGACATGGCTGTAGGCCTGGCAGGGCAGGTGGGGTTTTTCCTGCATGCTGCCAGTGAGGGGAATGGGCTTGAGCAGCAGTGCTTGGATCCAGCAGGTCAGCCCCTGGGTGTGCAGCTGGTGCTGGCAGCAGGGCTTTGTTTTCATGAGCGTGGGCCCCTCTTTGTGCATGAAGGCTGGCGTGGAGAGATGGTCGCCACGTGCCCCCTGGGGGCAAAAGCAAGAAAAGCACAAGCCCCGTGAGTAGGAAGAGGTGCACAGGTGAGGGCAGGGCCTGCTTGCCCAGGTGGCCTGGCGGTCCAGCAGCTGGACGTCCCGAAGGCGAGCCAGCAGCGAGGCACCAAGGCTGGGGGGTGTCACGCTTCATCAGGAGGAGAGTGTGCCCGTGTGCTGCCGTGAGGCTCAAGCCGGTGGCCAAGGTGGTGAGGAGAGCCCAAAAGTCGGTGCCCCTGAGGGGAGAGGAGGATGCATGGAAGAGTGAGGAAGCGATGGTGTGGGAGGGCAAGGCAAAGGTGCAGGGTGATGTGGAGCAAAGAAAGCCTGGAGGGGCCCAGCGCAGTGCGTGCACGCCAATAGGGAAGTGCTTAGAGAGCAACAGTCTGGAGAAATGAATCTCTGACAGCTTTTGTGGGAAATCTGCAGAGGCGGGCACCTGTCTCAGGGGTCCGTCCGCTAATGCCTGCAGCCTGGGGACCAGACAGGAGCACTTTGCAGTCTGTGTGCAGCTGCGGGCCTGCAGCGTGGCATGCCTGGAGCGCTGCGGTGGATGGCTGCAGCCTCTTTGGGAAGGCCCGTCTGGGAAGGTGCGGAGGGGCAGTTGGCCTTTCTGTGAGAAAGCAGCGGGAATGCAGGACGCTCTGCCTAGGGCTGGACGGTGAGGCATATGGGTGAGGCTTAGTGGCCCGAGCAAGAGGAGTGGTCTTGCAGTGGCTGGCTGTGTGCTCTAGAGGGCCTGAAGAAGGGCAGCATCTGCACGGTGTAGGAGGCAGAGAGGTGGGGAGAGGCAAATTCCTGCTGCGGCACAGATGGCAGCTCGGAGCTGGGCTCAGAAGCTGGCACCAGAGGCTGGGAGGCAAAGCCCTGGTGCTGGAGGTGCCCCCGGTGAGCAGCAAGGCCTTGTGATGTCGGTGCTAGCACGGTCACCAGCAAGGCCTTGTGATGCGGGTGCCCCTGGTGGCCAGCAGGAGGTGGTCACGGGGGTCCCCATGGCAACGTGCAGGGCTTTGTGATGGGGGTAGCATCATGCCCCCAAGGCCATTGTGATGGGGCGGTGCCCGTGGTGACCGAGTCCATGCTGGGAGCAGAGCCCCTGGCTGTGCCCTCTGAGGAGAGCAGCTCGCTGAGGAGGGAGCAGCTCTCTTGAGTGCCAGAGTGGCAGGTGCGCAGGAGAAGCTCCTGCTGATGGACAAGGGGCGGCAGGCGAATGCCGGCTCCCAGCCCGTGGATGGGCTTTCTGTGAGGCCGAAGCGCAGAAGCAAGGTGAGCGGTGGGGCTGGAGGGAGAGGCAGGCAGCAGGGCTGGGAGCCGCACGGAAAGCATGAGGACGGTGGGGAAGAGGAGGTGGGGCAAGCGAGCCAGGCCTGATCTTCTCTGGCCAGGGGGTATTTCTTGCTGGTGCTGGGGATTTTCTGGTGCACAAAGCACACCGACTGGGGTGCTGCAAGGCCCAAATGGAGCCTGTGAGCTGTGCTGAGGGTCAGAGAGCATCTCCAGGCTTAGCACAGCTGGGTCGTGCTAGGCCATGAGCTTCCCTTTGCCATGGGGCCGGGCTTTCCTGTGCCTGAGGGGCCGCTTGTACGAACGCAACCGCCTCCATCATGTGCTTCCTTCTCCCTGCAGGGGGGCCAGCGGGAGCCGCATGCAGTGACGCAACGCATCCCGACCCCGACTTCATCGCAGCAAAGGGACAGGCGGCCGTTGCTGCCCGGCCCACAGAGCTGGCAAGACCCTGAAGACGTCATCGCGAAGGTAGCGAGCTGAGCAGCGATGGTGGCAAAGCCTCTGCCTGACTGTGCATAGCTGCCAAGCAGCAGGCGGGAAGTGGTGGGAGGGAGCAGGAGGAGCGCCTGCTCTGCATGGCAGTCGGCAAGGACATGGCTCGAGGTTTCCGAGGGAGCTGCCTTTGCCCATCTCTTGCCCAGTGGTGACCAGCCTTCTCCCCACGCAGCCTTTGGGAGCCAGCTGCGTGGGAGAGTGCTGCTGTTGTGGAGGGTTTCAGGGGCCACAGGGAGTGTGCATGTGGGAAGGCTGGGGGGGAGGGGTAAAGGGCAGCAGTAACTTGGCCTTCCTCATGGGCTTTGATTGCAGATGGCGGAGGACACTGTGAGGGAGGTTCTCGACTCGGTGCAAGCTCTTCATGCCTCCAGCAGCCTTGTGAAGAAGGCTCCTCCGGGGCGCCGGGAGACACTGCACAGCAGGCCTTGTGCAAGAGCAGAGACACCGCATCGGCCCGGCTTAGCGCCTCACGCAACCAAGGCAGCTAGGCAGGCACGTGGAGGCCTGGAGGCCTCTACAGGTCAAAGAGCGGCATCCGCACGTCGACCTCCAGAAAAATCCTGCAGATCTTCTTTGAGATGCACGGCCACTGCTGAGGCTCTGGAGGATGTGGCAAGGAGAGTGCCTGCCTCTCCAAAAGCTAAGCAGGAAGCTGGCGCTCTCCCCCGAGCAATTCAAGCTCCTGTCTCCTATTTGCCTGAGGCCAGGCCTGGGTCTTCCGCGCTGGGAAAAGCAAGGATGCTGCAAGCTGTTGAGAACATCCTTGCAGATGTGTGCATGGAAATGAGGGCTGAGGACCAGAGACCTGCTGCACACAGCCCCGCACTGCCTGCCGCACCTCTGATGCACGCACTGCTGGCGCTCGCGTCTGCAGCCTTGAGCCGTCCTGATGATGTGAGTGCGGGACATGGCCGGGAGCTCAGGGCAGCCGGGCCACAAAGGACCTTGGCATACACCATTGCTCTAGCAGGCCTGGCAAGCGCATTGCAGAAGGAGAGCAGGGAGCGTGGCAAAAACACAGCTGCCACAGCTCTGCAAGGGCCAGATTGCAACAGGCGTGGGGGCAAAAGGAAGGTCATGGGGGCCGGTGCACCAGCTTCCCCGGGCAGGGGCCATGGACTGGTCACACTAGGATGGCAACTTGCAGTGCAGAGGCCCAAACAGCAGCCTCTGGGCATCATCTGTCGCCTTCAAGGCACGCCACTGCGCATACACCCCGACAACCCCTCGCAGTATCTCGCCGTGCTCTCAATCAAAACAGAGACGCTGGAGGAGCTCGACAGGAGCTGCGTGGCGCGCACCGGGCAGAGCTTGGCTCAGCTGCGAGAAGCCTTTCTGGAGAGGAAGGAGCCGAGGCCAAAGGAGAGGGAGGTCGAGGAAGAGGAGGGCAAGGGGAAACGTTTCTCCCTGACAGCATCGGGATGCCTCAATGTTCGCCCCAAGGAGGTGAGTGCAAAGGGTGGGCCAGGGCAGATGGTGACCCTCCGTGTGCTGGGGCCAGCCGCTGCGCCCTGCTGCAACAGTGTGATGGTGGCAGTGCTGGCAGGGCCACGGGGGGCATTGCTGGTGGGAAAAGCAGCTGCCTTCACAAATCTCCCTCTCTGGCTTCAGCTCTGTGCCAGAAACTCCTTCTATAACCTGTGGCAACCGGAGGTGACGCGAGTGGAGCTCCTGAAGGATGCGAGGTCCAAGTGGGAGGTGCTGGAGCGGCTGTACGCCCATGCGCCCAGGAGGGAGCGCAAGATGGGAGCTGGGAAGAGAGTCCGGGGAGCACCAGAGGATGCTGGCGTGGAGTGGAGCGATGAGGAAGAGGACGTTGAAGAAGAACCTTTGGAATGGGAGGAGCTGGAGAAAAACACAGCCTTGGTCATGAGCTGGGTCAGACCGAGCCTCAGGAGCCTCTTGGCAGACCCACAGCCGTGTCCTGAGGAGGTGCCGTGCTCACCCGTTGTGAAGGGCAGAGATGCTGCCAGGGAGGCAGCTGGTGACCTGCAGAGCACGCCTCTGGCCCCAGCAGTGCCCCGAGGAGCCGTGGCAGCGGCATCTCCTTTGGCAGGAGGCTGCCAGGACGCGGGGGACAGTGTGCCTCTGGCTCCACTGGCCAGCACAGGAGCAAAGGCAGAGGCCTCCCCTGCAGCCAGAGGCCCTGAGGATGCAGGGGAAAATGCTCCTCTGCCTCCATCGCTTCCCGCAGAGGCTGCGCCAAAGGCCTCCCAGTTGTGCGGAGGCCCTTGTGGGGAGAGCAACAGCCTGCCTCTCCAACCACCATTGCCCGAAGAAAGCGCAGCAGAAGGCTCTGCCCTGGCCGCAGGCCTTCCTCACCAGGTGAGCAAGGAGCATGGCGTCGGCACCCACCACCAAAGGGAGGTGCGGTGTGAGCAGCGTCTGGGGTGTGCAGGGTGGGTGAGAAGAGCTGCCCCATTGCATGGGTCCCCCGCGGCCGTGGTGAGAAGCTGTCCCCCCAGCCCTTTGCGCTCTGCACTCTCTGTCCTGGGGAAGATGGCTGGTGCTCTGTGTTTCCAAGTGCCAGAGGCCCAGGGCTGACGTGCCCTCCCCGGCCTGCACAGCATCCAGCCCTGGGGCATGGATGCTGAGCAAGGAGGGCAGGGGCAGCCCCAGCAGCAGCCGCCTCCCACAGCCAGCGAGCCAGCCCCCTTGTGCCACGTACCCGGCCACCTCCATCCCCCGCTGCCCGTCGTGGCCCCCGGCCCAGCCCTGCTGCTACGGCCCCAAGACAAGCCTTGTGCCATTGCCCAGCCAGCTGCATGTGCCTCCCCTTGGGGCTCGCGGCCACTCACAGCATCCCCCCACCCCAAACCCTTTGCCCCCTCCTATATCCCAGGGCACCAGGATGCTGAGCATGGCCAGCTGATATCACACAGGGCTGTGTTCCTGCTCTCCCCATGCAGGTTGCCTGTGAGCCCAAAGAGGAGCACAAGTCATCGTCTTCCCTCCGGCCCTGCGGGAGGGCGCGGGAGCTGGGAGCTGGGAAGAGAGTCTGGGAAGTGCCAGAGGATGCTGGCGTGGAGTGGAGCGATGAGGAAGAGGATGTTGATGAAGAGCCTTTGGAATGGGAGGAGCTGGAGGAAAACATGGCCTTGGTCATGAGCTGGGTCAGACCGAGCCTCAGGAGCCTCTTGGCAGACCCACAGCCGTGTCCTGAGGAGGTGCCCTGCTCACCCGTTGTGAAGGGCAGAGATGCTGCCAGGGAGGCAGCTGGTGACCTGCAGAGCACGCCTCTGGCCCCAGCAGTGCCCCGAGGAGCCGAGGCAGCGGCATCTGCTCTGGCGGGAGGCTGCCAGGATGCGGGGGACAGTGTGCCTCTGGCCCCATCAGCCAGCACAGGAACAAAGGCGGAGGCCTCCCCCGCAGCCAGAGACCCTCAGGCTTGCCCTGCACTTGCCCAGCCCCTCGCCCACGGCTCTCCTTCCTCCACAGGCATCACCGCCCTCCCGCATGCTGCGCCTTCCAGGCGATGGCCATTGCGGCTCAGGGCAGCGCTTCGGGCTCTGCGCAGAGCTTTTAGCTGCCGCTGTGACTCAGGGCAGTGAGAGGAACAGCGCGAGGATGCAGCTGCCAGACAGGTGGCCCGAGATGGGAGATGGCGCAGAGCAAAGAGGCAGAGCGACGGAGGCTCTCTCCTGGCTGCTACAGCAATGCTACTGCGTCGTGTCCCACAGCCCATGTGTTGCTCCAAATAAACCCTCGGCAGCTGTTCCCGCCGTGTTACTTGGTGTCAGGGAACTGTCAGGAGAAAGACTAGTGCAGGCGCTGCCAAGGAAGGCAGTCAGGGCTGCAGAGAAAGCCCTACAAGCAGTCGCAGAGTGAGAGAGCAGCTGGGGTGGGAAGGGTCTTCCGGAGGTGTCTGCTGCAACCTCCTGCTGCAAGTGGAGGCAAGCAGAGGAGGTTTCGCAGGGCCTGTCAGGGTCGAGCTCTGACTGTCTCTGGCGATGGATTCCCGCACGGCCCTGGCACCCTGCTCCGGTGTTGCACCACCATTCGGCTTCCAAGGCCATTTGCAGTCTCTGAGGGGACTTTTCCCTGCCACAAGCCGTGCCGTTGCCCTCAACCTGTCCCCAGGCCCCTCAGGACGTCTCTGGCTCCATGCTCTCTGCACGCTCCCGTTAGGCACTTGCAGGCAGCAGTGAGATCCCCCTACGCCTTCTCTTCTGCCGGCTGCACCAAGCCAGCACCCTTGGTCTCTGCTCCTGTGTGCTGTGCTGCAGCTGCCAGGCAGCTTGGGGGCCTGCGCTGGGCTTGCTGCAGTGTGGCCCCATCTGCGTGGGCCAGGGGGCTGGGGATATGGGTGCAATGGGGTGGGGGCCTGGGATATGGGTGCAATAGGGCGGGGGCCTGGGGATGTGGGTGCAATGGGGCAGGGGGCCTGGGGAGGTGGTTGCAATTGGCAGGGGCCTGGGGACATGGGCGCAAAGGGGCAGGGGGCTGGGGATATGGGTGCAATGAGTCGGGGAAGCTCCGGATATGGGCGTAATGGGGCAGGGGCAGGGGCCTGGGGACGTGGGTGCAATGGGGTGGGGGGCTGGGGACACAGGTGCAATGGGCCAGGGGGCTGGGACCATGGGTGCAATGGGGTGGGGGGCCTGGGTTCAGGGGTGGTGATGTGACCTCACGCCTGAGTCCATGGGTGCAAAGGGGGTCGACACCTGGGTCCATGGGTGGTGGTGGGTGCTGATGGGGCCGCCACCTGGGCCCATGTGTGATAACACGGGTGCAATGGGGCTGGACACCTGGGTCCATGGGTGGTCACAGGTGCTGATGGGTGGCCACCTGGGCCCATGGGTGATAACATGGGTGCAATTGTTACAAGACAACCCTGAGAAGCTCAGAAAGAATGTTTGAAGTAGGTAGATTTGGATAACTTCTATCTTAGACAGAATTTGCTTAGCATGAGTAGCCACACACTTGCTTAGCATGAGTAGCTAAATTTGCTGAAGCCTTAGGCCACGCTCCTAGTTCGGTAAGAAAGGGCCCCAGAGCTGGTGCAGGCTGGAAAGATAAGGGAGTTACAAGCAGTCTGCATTCCTGTGCCCCACTCTCCGAAAGGGAGGATGTCAAGGCTGTGAAATAAGGCCTGTTTGGGCGCCAGGACCTTGGGAAGCAAAGCCTCCTCTCACTGTTGAAACTGTGTTAATTAAGGGGTCTGGATTATGTCCTCTTCCTCAGGACCTTGGGAGATAACATCTACTGACCTAGCTGGGGCAGTGTTAATTGATCAGGACCTTGAGAAGCAGGGGTGGGACCCAGGGAATGAAGAAATCACTAACCAATCAGTGTAAAAGGGAAAGTCGCAAATCTGGCAATTTGTTTGTATAAATGCTACTTGAAAAGTTGGGGTGTGTGTGCTCGATTTGTGGGAAACCACCGAGCACCCAGGCTTGCGCAACTCTGAAATAAATAAACAAATGTCTCTCCTGAGTGTGTAATTATTGGCTTATTGCACACCGGGCAACGAATCCGCTTTTCGGACAACACATGGATGGGTGTGGGTGCTGATGGGATTGGATGCCTGGCTCCAGGGGTGCAACGGGGCTAGACGCCTGGGGCCCTGGGCAGCTCCTCACCCATGGGTGCCACCTTGGGCAGGTTTCCACATCTTCCAGTAGACCTATGGGTGCCGGGGTGGGCCGGGGACCACCTACCAGCACTCGGCCTTCGATGGGCGCCACTCCCTGAGCTCCCACTGCTGGCTCCGCGTCCCCCCCTGTGACAGAGCCAACTCCATCCCCATCCCAATGGTGTCCCCGTCCCCACATCGTCCCCATCTCCATGGCGTCCCCGTCCCCACATCGTCCCCATCCCCCCATCATCCCCATCCCCACAGTGTCCCCCTGTCCCTGTGACAGAGCCAACTCCATCTCCAGCCCCACGGTGTCCCCATCCCCACATCGTCTCCAGCCCCACGGCGTCCCATCCCCCCAGTGGCCCCATCCCCATGGCATCCCCATCCCCACGTCGTCTCCGTCCCCACATCGGCCTCGGCCTCCCACATCGCCTCCGCGCTCCCGCCCACCACGCGCTCCGCGGAGATCCGCCCGGCGCCCGGGGGCGTCACCGCTGCCGCGCCTCGCCATTGGCGGGCGGCCGCCGGCGGGGCCAATGGCCGTGCGACAAGGCGGAGCGGGAGCCGCGGCTCGGCGCTGCGCAGCGCCCTCCGCAAGCGCCCTCGCTGTCGCTTCTCCCAACCCGCCGCGCCGGGATCAGCCCAGCGCCTGGGGACGCCTCAGCCGACAAGAGCCGCTATTGGCGGGCGGGGCAGCCAATGGCGGTGCGCCGCAGCGGAGCCAATGGTGGCGCGGGGGCGTGGCCGCCGTGGGCTTCGGCGCCGGGTGAGGGCGAGGGCGCTGGCAGCGAGGAGGCGGTAGCGGGGCGGGCGCTGGGGCCGGGGCTGCTGCTGCTGGGCGGCGGCGGCGGCGGTGGCGAGCGGTGAGTGCGGGCGGGGCCCCCGGGCCCCCCTCTGCCCCTCCCCCGGCGCCGGGCTCCCCGTCAGCGGCCCCACAGACCGGCCTGCAACCGCCCCCGGGAGGTGCTGCCCCCCCGATCTTCCCCCCGGGACGTGCTGCCCCCCCGGAGCCCCCCGACCTGCCCTCCCGGAATGTGCTGCCCCCCTGACGTGCCCCCCCTGTGTCGTGCTGCCCCCCTGACCTGCCCCCCGGGACGTGCTGCCCCCCCCGACCCCCCCGACTTCTCCCCCCGGGACATCTTGATCCCCCGGATGCCCCCCAACGTGCCCCCCCCGGCCCCTCACCACCCCCCGTGTCCCCGCAGGCCCCCACTCCCTGCGCTACTTCCACACCGCCGTGACGGAGCCCAGCCCGGGGCTGCCCGCCTTCGTCTCCGTGGGCTACGTGGACGGAGAGCTCATCGATGGCTACGACAGCGAGACGCAGAGGGCGGTGCCGGGTGCGGCCTGGATGGAGCAGGAGGGTCAGGACCACTGGGACAGGCAGCCCCAGAACGCATATGGCAATCATTAGTCTTACTGAGTGGAGCTGGACACACTGCAGAAGCGCTACAACCAGAGCGGGGGTGAGCGCGGGCCGGGGCTCCCAGCGGCAGCTGCTCGCTGTCAGCGCTGGGGGCTGCGGGTCTGGGGTGCCCCCGGCCCTGCGCTGGGTGCCGTGTCCAAGCCCCTGTGCGGGGCCGGGGCTGCCCCTGAGCCCCCGTCTCCCTGCTTGTGTCTCAGGGTATCACACAGTGCAGCGCACGTACGGCTGTGACCTCCTGGAGGACGGTGGGATCTGGGGGTTTCTGCGGGATGCCTACGACGGGAAGGATTTCATCGCCTTTGACAAGGACACGCTGACATTCGTCATGGCGTATGCTGCTGCGCTAATCACCAAGAGGAAGTGGGAGGCAGAGAATGAGCCTGAGAGGCTGAAGCACTACCTGGAGAAGAGCTGCATGGAGTGGCAGTGGAGATACATGGAGTACAGGAGGGCTGCGCTGGAGAGGAGAGGTGAGGGCGAGGCGGGACCCCCCGGACACGGGGACGGGCCCCGGGCTCGGTGTTATGGAAATGAGGCTTGTCAGCCACCATAACAGGGCCCGACCCTAGGTTCCCGCAGAAAAGTTTGGCGCCAAATCAAAGCAAATGAAATAATGAAATTTTAATGACACGCGTGCGGTAATTACAGCTCGAGCTGGGTGTCTCCGAAGAGGGACCCCAAACAAAGAAATGCCTGGGCAATTATACCTTCCAATGTAAGCTCTCCACCCCTCAGGCAGTAGTTTGGACCAATAGTAATATTTGGGCCTGGAGTCTCCTGCTCCTTATTGGGTCTCATCCCTGTGCCTAGGCAGGCTGTTTATCTTTACTGTTATGGTTTTTGTTGACAGATGTGTCTTGGTTCCTCGGGTCCCGCCCTTGTCTCTCCAGGCTCTGACAAAGAGGTGTTGTTCCAGCAATTAGCACTGCCCCAGCAGTGACAATAGGTGTTATCTGCCAAGGTCCTGATGAAGGGATATAATCCAGACCCCGAGATAGTCCAGACCCCCTAATTAACACTGTTTCAGCAATGAGAGGAGGCTTTGTTTCCCAGGGTCCTGGTGCCCAAGTAGGCCTTATTTCAAAGCCTTGACATCCTCCCTCCCAGAGCGTGAAGCACAGGAATGCGAACTGCTTGCAACTCCCTTATCATTCCAGCTTGAACCAGCTCTCAGTCCCTTTTCTTACTGAACTAGGTAAAAGTTCATTATTCCTCATGATTTATAAAACTGACTGATTATGCTTGCCATAAAATGGACACCCCTGTCTGAATCAGTGGCTTCTGGGACTCTGTACCTGGGTATGATTTCTTTCAGTAAGGCTTTTACTACCCGCCCTGTGTCAGCCGTTCTTGTTGGGAAAAGTCCTACCCAGCCATTTTAGGCTAGCATGTGCGCATATTCTTGCTATTTTTCCTTTTAGTGTTCTATTCATTCTTTCTACTTGTCCTGAAGATTGTGGGTGATAAGGGGTTGTAGGTTTCTTTTTATGCCTAATGATTTCTATAACTGAGTGATTATGCTTGCCGTAAAATGGGCACCCCTGTCTGAATCAGTGGCTTCTGGGACCCCATACCTGGATATGATTTCCTTCAGTAAGGCTTTTACCACTCCCCGTGTGTCGGCCTTTCTTGTTGGGAAAGCTTCTACCCAGCCTGATAACTGATCTACTATCACTAACAAGTGTTTGTAGCCATTGGCAGATGGCATATCCGCATAATCTATTTGTAGCTTTTGGAAAGGGAAGTAGGCCCATGGTTGCGCCCCCCAACCCGAACTCTGAGCTTGGCTTGTTATTTGAAAACTTCTGGCAGGTCAGGCAGCTGTTTGTTATTCTTTTAGCAGCTGCATAAATTCCTGGAGCAGCCCATACTTTCTGTACCTGCTTAGCTATTGCCTCCGCTCCCCCATGAGCTTTATCATGAAACCACCTAGCTATAGTAATTAACTATTTTTTTTGGTAGAATTGGTTTTCCTCCAATTGTCCATATTCCATCATCACTTTGTTTTGCTTCCCACTGCTCCCATTGTTTTTTCTCTTCCACTGAGCAGTCTTTTTCATACAGAGTTTTGGGGTCTATTAAATTTGGCCACTCACTCTGGTCCATCCTTGGAACCGCCCCCATACATTCTTTCAGAGGTTGTCGAGCTGCAGCTTTTGCAGCAGCGTCGGCTAAAGCATTTCCTCTGCTAATTTCTGTAGTGTCTTTAGTATGGGCTGGGCAGTGTATTACAGCAATTTCTTTGGGCAGTTGGACTGCTTCCAGCAAATTACGTATTTCTTCTCCATTAGCTAATTTCTTTCCTGATGACGAAAAGAATCCTCGCTCTTTCCGTAACATCCCTGTTACATGACCTACTCCAAATGCATATTTAGACTCGGTATAGATATTTACCTGCAGGTTCTTACCGATTTTTGCTGCTTGGGTCAATGCTATTAATTCTGCTCCTTGAGCACTTACAGACAGAGACAAAGGATTGGCCTCAAGTACCTCAAAGAGGTTAGTGACAGCATAGCCGGAGTGGTGCCTTCCGTCCAAATACTAGGATGATCCATCTGTAAACGGAACTAAGTCTGGGTTTTCCAAAGGTTTGTCTTTAAGGTCCTCCCGGGGCTTGCTCGAGCTGACGATCACCTGCTCACAGGAATGATGTGGTTCTCCATCCTCAGGTAGAGGCAATAGTGTTGCTGGATTTAAGATGTTGCATCTCTTTACATGCAGGTAATGTGACCTTAATATTATCAGTTCATAGCGGTGAGCTCTCTGTGGGGATAGTGCTTGAGTCGCGTATTGTTTCATTGACAGTTCTACTTCATGTGGCACATACACAGTCAATGAGTGACCCAAAACTACAGGTCATGTTTTTTTCAGTAAGAGCTGCCGTAGCTGCTATTGCTCTGATGCATCCTGGAGTGCCTTTAGCTACCTCATCTAGCTGCGTGGAATAATAGGCCACTGGTCTGTGGTGAGGGCCTAGTTTTTGGGTGAGTACCCCACTTGCTACTCCCTGTCACTCATGGACAAACAATTCGAATGGTTTGCTATAATCTGGTCACCCTAGAGCAGGGGCTGAAACCAACGCTTTTTTCACAGATGTAAAAGCTTTCTCCCTTTCTGGGCCCCAGGCCACAGGCTCCATCTCCTCCTTTTTTGTTGCCTGCACTAAAGGCTTAGTAAGTTCTGCTAACCCAGGAATCCACGGTTGGCAAAATCCTACAGCTCCTAAAAATCCCGTGTTGTTTTTTTGTTACAGGACGAGGCATATCAAGAGTTGTCTTTACTCGTTCTGGATCAACTAACCTGTGTCCTTCTTTTAAGATAAAACCCAAATATTTTACCTCTCTTTGACACAGCTGGAGTTTAGACAGAGATGCTCGATGCCCTTTTTCTGCAAGAGTGTTAATCTTTACTTGCTAATAACAAATCATCTACATATTGTATTACTACAGAATGTCCTGGAAGTTCGATATCTGAGAGGTCATTTTTGAGTATACGCGAAAAAATAGTCGGAGACCCAGTAAATCCCTGTGGCAGCCTCGTCCAAGTTAATTGTTGTCCCTTCCAAGTGAAAGCCAAGAGATCTTGGCTATCTTCAGCTATCGGTATACTAAAAAAGGCTGCCGTTAGGTCGATCACAGTAAAATAAGTTGCCCAAAGGGGTATCTGTAGTAAAATGGTTGATAGGTCGGGGACTACTGGATGTGGAGCAACTACCTGTTGGTTTATAGCCCTTAAGTCTTGTACAAACTGATACTCTGGATCACCATCAGAGTCTTGTCTGTTCTTTTTAACTGGCAGAATTGGGGTGTTGTACGGGGATTCACAGACTCTAAGGATACCCAGTTTCAAATAATGATTGATTTGTTTTTGGATGCTCTTCTCTGCTTCCTTTGGGATAGGGTATTGCTTAACTGCAGGAGGCAATCCCCCCTTTGTTTTTATCGAGACTGGACTAGCTGATTTCAGTAGTCCCACATCCATTCCTGAAGAGCTCCATAACTTTTTAGAAACTGGTTCTAAACCTGTTGGAATTTGCAGATTAGTTGACTCTGGTTCTGGTGTCTTAGCCAGAACACATGAGCCCATAATTATTAATTCCACCTCTTCTGGCTGTAAGCAGATCTGAGTATCCAAGGCTTGCAGGAGATCTCTCCCTAAAAGGCACATGGGCGCATCTGTGGAAATTATAATACATCCCCACACTGTTTTACCCCCAATAGTGAGTACTAAGGGCTTAGATAACATTCGTTTGCCTTTTCCCGCTACTCCTTGCATCATTATTTTATCTGGTGACTTGCATCCTTTAGGCTCAAACTTTAAAAGGGAAAGGGTGGCTCCAGTATCCACTAGAAAGGGAACTTCTAAGCCTTCTATATTTGCCATTACCTGCCCTTCAAATCCAAATCTACATCCCATGAATTTACCCCCATTTCCACAGTATTTTCTGAGTCTCCTATCTCCTGTCATTGTGGACTGATTTGATTGCCTCATGCTGGCCCCTCTATTCCCAAGTGCACAGGGCCTCACTGGGCATTCCTGCTTCCAGTGTCCTTGTTCCCCCCAAGAATGACAAACATCATTAACTCTTAATTGTACACCACCTTCACTTTGACTCCATCTATCTCCCCTGGTTCTTCCGCGCCCCCTCCCCTTGCCAGCCTGGCATATGCTCTTTAAAATACTTTTGTGTATCAGGGGCTGCTTGATCTATAAAAACAGTAATTGCAAGGAATGCAGACTGCTTGTAACTGCCTTATCTTCCCAGCTGGAACCAGCTCTGAGGCCCTTTTCTTACTGGACTAAGTAAAAGTTCATTATTTTCGATAAGTGCGGCCTAAGGCTTCAGCAAATTTAGCTCCTCATGCCAGGCAAGTTTTAGAGAAGTTGTGCTAAGCGGCTGCCTGTAGGCAGTTTCAGTTTGCTCTTCCTTAACACAAGGATCCTGCCTGGAAAGTACCAAGTGTGATGACATGGCTGTAGGCCTGGCAGGGCAGGTGGGGTTTTTCCTGCATGCTGCCAGTGAGGGGAATGGGCTTGAGCAGCAGTGCTTGGATCCAGCAGGTCAGCCCCTGGGTGTGCAGCTGGTGCTGGCAGCAGGGCTTTGTTTTCATGAGCGTGGGCCCCTCTTTGTGCATGAAGGCTGGCGTGGAGAGATGGTCCCCACGTGCCCCCTGGGGGCAAAAGCAAGAAAAGCACAAGCCCCGTGAGTAGGAAGAGGTGCACAGGTGAGGGCAGGGCCTGCTTGCCCAGGTGGCCTGGCGGTCCAGCAGCTGGACGTCCCGAAGGCGAGCCAGCAGCGAGGCACCAAGGCTGGGGGGTGTCACGCTTCATCAGGAGGAGAGTGTGCCCGTGTGCTGCCGTGAGGCTCAAGCCGGTGGCCAAGGTGGTGAGGAGAGCCCAAAAGTCGGTGCCCCTGAGGGGAGAGGAGGATGCATGGAAGAGTGAGGAAGCGATGGTGTGGGAGGGCAAGGCAAAGGTGCAGGGTGATGTGGAGCAAAGAAAGCCTGGAGGGGCCCAGCGCAGTGCGTGCACGCCAATAGGGAAGTGCTTAGAGAGCAACAGTCTGGAGAAATGAATCTCTGACAGCTTTTGTGGGAAATCTGCAGAGGCGGGCACCTGTCTCAGGGGTCCGTCCGCTAATGCCTGCAGCCTGGGGACCAGACAGGAGCACTTTGCAGTCTGTGTGCAGCTGCGGGCCTGCAGCGTGGCATGCCTGGAGCGCTGCGGTGGATGGCTGCAGCCTCTTTGGGAAGGCCCGTCTGGGAAGGTGCGGAGGGGCAGTTGGCCTTTCTGTGAGAAAGCAGCGGGAATGCAGGACGCTCTGCCTAGGGCTGGACGGTGAGGCATATGGGTGAGGCTTAGTGGCCCGAGCAAGAGGAGTGGTCTTGCAGTGGCTGGCTGTGTGCTCTAGAGGGCCTGAAGAAGGGCAGCATCTGCACGGTGTAGGAGGCAGAGAGGTGGGGAGAGGAAAATTCCTGCTGCGGCACAGATGGCAGCTCGGAGCTGGGCTCAGAAGCTGGCACCAGAGGCTGGGAGGCAAAGCCCTGGTGCTGGAGGTGCCCCCGGTGAGCAGCAAGGCCTTGTGATGTCGGTGCTAGCACGGTCACCAGCAAGGCCTTGTGATGCGGGTGCCCCTGGTGGCCAGCAGGAGGTGGTCACGGGGGTCCCCATGGCAACGTGCAGGGCTTTGTGATGGGGGTGGCATCATGCCCCCAAGGCCATTGTGATGGGGCGGTGCCCGTGGTGACCGAGTCCATGCTGGGAGCAGAGCCCCTGGCTGTGCCCTCTGAGGAGAGCAGCTCGCTGAGGAGGGAGCAGCTCTCTTGAGTGCCAGAGTGGCAGGTGCGCAGGAGAAGCTCCTGCAGATGGACAAGGGGCGGCAGGCGAATGCCGGCTCCCAGCCCGTGGATGGGCTTTCTGTGAGGCCGAAGCGCAGAAGCAAGGTGAGCGGTGGGGCTGGAGGGAGAGGCAGGCAGCAGGGCTGGGAGCCGCACGGAAAGCATGAGGACGGTGGGGAAGAGGAGGTGGGGCAAGCGAGCCAGGCCTGATCTTCTCTGGCCAGGGGGTATTTCTTGCTGGTGCTGGGGATTTTCTGGTGCACAAAGCACACCGACTGGGGTGCTGCAAGGCCCAAATGGAGCCTGTGAGCTGTGCTGAGGGTCAGAGAGCATCTCCAGGCTTAGCACAGCTGGGTCGTGCTAGGCCATGAGCTTCCCTTTGCCATGGGGCCGGGCTTTCCTGTGCCTGAGGGGCCGCTTGTACGAACGCAACCGCCTCCATCATGTGCTTCCTTCTCCCTGCAGGGGGGCCAGCGGGAGCCGCATGCAGTGACGCAACGCATCCCGACCCCGCCTTCATCGCAGCAAAGGGACAGGCGGCCGTTGCTGCCCGGCCCACAGAGCTGGCAAGACCCTGAAGACGTCATCGCGAAGGTAGCGAGCTGAGCAGCGATGGTGGCAAAGCCTCTGCCTGACTGTGCATAGCTGCCAAGCAGCAGGCGGGAAGTGGTGGGAGGGAGCAGGAGGAGCGCCTGCTCTGCATGGCAGTCGGCAAGGACATGGCTCGAGGTTTCCGAGGGAGCTGCCTTTGCCCATCTCTTGCCCAGTGGTGACCAGCCTTCTCCCCACGCAGCCTTTGGGAGCCAGCTGCGTGGGAGAGTGCTGCTGTTGTGGAGGGTTTCAGGGGCCACAGGGAGTGTGCATGTGGGAAGGCTGGGGGGGAGGGGTAAAGGGCAGCAGTAACTTGGCCTTCCTCATGGGCTTTGATTGCAGATGGCGGAGGACACTGTGAGGGAGGTTCTCGACTCGGTGCAAGCTCTTCATGCCTCCAGCAGCCTTGTGAAGAAGGCTCCTCCGGGGCGCCGGGAGACACTGCACAGCAGGCCTTGTGCAAGAGCAGAGACACCGCATCGGCCCGGCTTAGCGCCTCACGCAACCAAGGCAGCTAGGCAGGCACGTGGAGGCCTGGAGGCCTCTACAGGTCAAAGAGCGGCATCCGCACGTCGACCTCCAGAAAAATCCTGCAGATCTTCTTTGAGATGCACGGCCACTGCTGAGGCTCTGGAGGATGTGGCAAGGAGAGTGCCTGCCTCTCCAAAAGCTAAGCAGGAAGCTGGCGCTCTCCCCCGAGCAATTCAAGCTCCTGTCTCCTATTTGCCTGAGGCCAGGCCTGGGTCTTCCGCGCTGGGAAAAGCAAGGATGCTGCAAGCTGTTGAGAACATCCTTGCAGATGTGTGCATGGAAATGAGGGCTGAGGACCAGAGACCTGCTGCACACAGCCCCGCACTGCCTGCCGCACCTCTGATGCACGCACTGCTGGCGCTCGCGTCTGCAGCCTTGAGCCGTCCTGATGATGTGAGTGCGGGACATGGCCGGGAGCTCAGGGCAGCCGGGCCACAAAGGACCTTGGCATACACCATTGCTCTAGCAGGCCTGGCAAGCGCATTGCAGAAGGAGAGCAGGGAGCGTGGCAAAAACACAGCTGCCACAGCTCTGCAAGGGCCAGATTGCAACAGGCGTGGGGGCAAAAGGAAGGTCATGGGGGCCGGTGCACCAGCTTCCCCGTGCAGGGGCCATGGACTGGTCACACTAGGATGGCAACTTGCAGTGCAGAGGCCCAAACAGCAGCCTCTGGGCATCATCTGTCGCCTTCAAGGCACGCCACTGCGCATACACCCCGACAACCCCTCGCAGTATCTCGCCGTGCTCTCAATCAAAACAGAGACGCTGGAGGAGCTCGACAGGAGCTGCGTGGCGCGCACCGGGCAGAGCTTGGCTCAGCTGCGAGAAGCCTTTCTGGAGAGGAAGGAGCCGAGGCCAAAGGAGAGGGAGGTCGAGGAAGAGGAGGGCAAGGGGAAACGTTTCTCCCTGACAGCATCGGGATGCCTCAATGTTCGCCCCAAGGAGGTGAGTGCAAAGGGTGGGCCAGGGCAGATGGTGACCCTCCGTGTGCTGGGGCCAGCCGCTGCGCCCTGCTGCAACAGTGTGATGGTGGCAGTGCTGGCAGGGCCACGGGGGGCATTGCTGGTGGGAAAAGCAGCTGCCTTCACAAATCTCCCTCTCTGGCTTCAGCTCTGTGCCAGAAACTCCTTCTATAACCTGTGGCAACCGGAGGTGACGCGAGTGGAGCTCCTGAAGGATGCGAGGTCCAAGTGGGAGGTGCTGGAGCGGCTGTACGCCCATGCGCCCAGGAGGGAGCGCAAGATGGGAGCTGGGAAGAGAGTCCGGGGAGCACCAGAGGATGCTGGCGTGGAGTGGAGCGATGAGGAAGAGGACGTTGAAGAAGAACCTTTGGAATGGGAGGAGCTGGAGAAAAACACAGCCTTGGTCATGAGCTGGGTCAGACCGAGCCTCAGGAGCCTCTTGGCAGACCCACAGCCGTGTCCTGAGGAGGTGCCCTGCTCACCCGTTGTGAAGGGCAGAGATGCTGCCAGGGAGGCAGCTGGTGACCTGCAGAGCACGCCTCTGGCCCCAGCAGTGCCCCGAGGAGCCGTGGCAGCAGCATCTCCTTTGGCAGGAGGCTGCCAGGACGCGGGGGACAGTGTGCCTCTGGCTCCACTGGCCAGCACAGGAGCAAAGGCAGAGGCCTCCCCTGCAGCCAGAGGCCCTGAGGATGCAGGGGAAAATGCTCCTCTGCCTCCATCGCTTCCCGCAGAGGCTGCGCCAAAGGCCTCCCAGTTGTGCGGAGGCCCTTGTGGGGAGAGCAACAGCCTGCCTCTCCAACCACCATTGCCCGAAGAAAGCGCAGCAGAAGGCTCTGCCCTGGCCGCAGGCCTTCCTCACCAGGTGAGCAAGGAGCATGGCGTCGGCACCCACCACCAAAGGGAGGTGCGGTGTGAGCAGCGTCTGGGGTGTGCAGGGTGGGTGAGAAGAGCTGCCCCATCGCATGGGTCCCCCGCGGCCATGGTGAGAAGCTGTCCCCCCAGCCCTTTGCGCTCTGCACTCTCTGTCCTGGGGAAGATGGCTGGTGCTCTGTGTTTCCAAGTGCCAGAGGCCCAGGGCTGACGTGCCCTCCCCGGCCTGCACAGCATCCAGCCCTGGGGCATGGATGCTGAGCAAGGAGGGCAGGGGCAGCCCCAGCAGCAGCCGCCTCCCACAGCCAGCGAGCCAGCCCCCTTGTGCCACGTACCCGGCCACCTCCATCCCCCGCTGCCCGTCGTGGCCCCCGGCCCAGCCCTGCTGCTACGGCCCCAAGACAAGCCTTGTGCCATTGCCCAGCCAGCTGCATGTGCCTCCCCTTGGGGCTCGCGGCCACTCACAGCATCCCCCCACCCCAAACCCTTTGCCCCCTCCTATATCCCAGGGCACCAGGATGCTGAGCATGGCCAGCTGATATCACACAGGGCTGTGTTCCTGCTCTCCCCATGCAGGTTGCCTGTGAGCCCAAAGAGGAGCACAAGTCATCGTCTTCCCTCCGGCCCTGCGGGAGGGTGCGGGAGCTGGGAGCTGGGAAGAGAGTCTGGGAAGTGCCAGAGGATGCTGGCGTGGAGTGGAGCGATGAGGAAGAGGATGTTGATGAAGAGCCTTTGGAATGGGAGGAGCTGGAGGAAAACATGGCCTTGGTCATGAGCTGGGTCAGACCGAGCCTCAGGAGCCTCTTGGCAGACCCACAGCCGTGTCCTGAGGAGGTGCCCTGCTCACCCGTTGTGAAGGGCAGAGATGCTGCCAGGGAGGCAGCTGGTGACCTGCAGAGCACGCCTCTGGCCCCAGCAGTGCCCCGAGGAGCCGAGGCAGCGGCATCTGCTCTGGCGGGAGGCTGCCAGGATGCGGGGGACAGTGTGCCTCTGGCCCCATCAGCCAGCACAGGAACAAAGGCGGAGGCCTCCCCCGCAGCCAGAGACCCTCAGGCTTGCCCTGCACTTGCCCAGCCCCTCGCCCACGGCTCTCCTTCCTCCACAGGCATCACCGCCCTCCCGCATGCTGCGCCTTCCAGGCGATGGCCATTGCGGCTCAGGGCAGCGCTTCGGGCTCTGCGCAGAGCTTTTAGCTGCCGCTGTGACTCAGGGCAGTGAGAGGAACAGCGCGAGGATGCAGCTGCCAGACAGGTGGCCCGAGATGGGAGATGGCGCAGAGCAAAGAGGCAGAGCGACGGAGGCTCTCTCCTGGCTGCTACAGCAATGCTACTGCGTCGTGTCCCACAGCCCATGTGCTGCTCCAAATAAACCCTCGGCAGCTGTTCCCGCCGTGTTACTTGGTGTCAGGGAACTGTCAGGAGAAAGACTAGTGCAGGCGCTGCCAAGGAAGGCAGTCAGGGCTGCAGAGAAAGCCCTACAAGCAGTCGCAGAGTGAGAGAGCAGCTGGGGTGGGAAGGGTCTTCCGGAGGTGTCTGCTGCAACCTCCTGCTGCAAGTGGAGGCAAGCAGAGGAGGTTTCGCAGGGCCTGTCAGGGTCGAGCTCTGACTGTCTCTGGCGATGGATTCCCGCACGGCCCTGGCACCCTGCTCCGGTGTTGCACCACCATTCGGCTTCCAAGGCCATTTGCAGTCTCTGAGGGGACTTTTCCCTGCCACAAGCCGTGCCGTTGCCCTCAACCTGTCCCCAGGCCCCTCAGGACGTCTCTGGCTCCATGCTCTCTGCACGCTCCCGTTAGGCACTTGCAGGCAGCAGTGAGATCCCCCTACGCCTTCTCTTCTGCCGGCTGCACCAAGCCAGCACCCTTGGTCTCTGCTCCTGTGTGCTGTGCTGCAGCTGCCAGGCAGCTTGGGGGCCTGCGCTGGGCTTGCTGCAGTGTGGCCCCATCTGCGTGGGCCAGGGGGCTGGGGATATGGGTGCAATGGGGTGGGGGCCTGGGATATGGGTGCAATAGGGCGGGGGCCTGGGGATGTGGGTGCAATGGGGCAGGGGGCCTGGGGAGGTGGTTGCAATTGGCAGGGGCCTGGGGACATGGGCGCAAAGGGGCAGGGGGCTGGGGATATGGGTGCAATGAGTCGGGGAAGCTCCGGATATGGGCGTAATGGGGCAGGGGCAGGGGCCTGGGGACGTGGGTGCAATGGGGTGGGGGGCTGGGGACACAGGTGCAATGGGCCAGGGGGCTGGGACCATGGGTGCAATGGGGTGGGGGGCCTGGGTTCAGGGGTGGTGATGTGACCTCACGCCTGAGTCCATGGGTGCAAAGGGGGTCGACACCTGGGTCCATGGGTGGTGGTGGGTGCTGATGGGGCCGCCACCTGGGCCCATGTGTGATAACACGGGTGCAATGGGGCTGGACACCTGGGTCCATGGGTGGTCACAGGTGCTGATGGGTGGCCACCTGGGCCCATGGGTGATAACATGGGTGCAATTGTTACAAGACAACCCTGAGAAGCTCAGAAAGAATGTTTGAAGTAGGTAGATTTGGATAACTTCTATCTTAGACAGAATTTGCTTAGCATGAGTAGCCACACACTTGCTTAGCATGAGTAGCTAAATTTGCTGAAGCCTTAGGCCACGCTCCTAGTTCGGTAAGAAAGGGCCCCAGAGCTGGTGCAGGCTGGAAAGATAAGGGAGTTACAAGCAGTCTGCATTCCTGTGCCCCACTCTCCGAAAGGGAGGATGTCAAGGCTGTGAAATAAGGCCTGTTTGGGCGCCAGGACCTTGGGAAGCAAAGCCTCCTCTCACTGTTGAAACTGTGTTAATTAAGGGGTCTGGATTATGTCCTCTTCCTCAGGACCTTGGGAGATAACATCTACTGACCTAGCTGGGGCAGTGTTAATTGATCAGGACCTTGAGAAGCAGGGGTGGGACCCAGGGAATGAAGAAATCACTAACCAATCAGTGTAAAAGGGAAAGTCGCAAATCTGGCAATTTGTTTGTATAAATGCTACTTGAAAAGTTGGGGTGTGTGTGCTCGATTTGTGGGAAACCACCGAGCACCCAGGCTTGCGCAACTCTGAAATAAATAAACAAATGTCTCTCCTGAGTGTGTAATTATTGGCTTATTGCACACCGGGCAACGAATCCGCTTTTCGGACAACACATGGATGGGTGTGGGTGCTGATGGGACTGGATGCCTGGCTCCAGGGGTGCAACGGGGCTAGACGCCTGGGGCCCTGGGCAGCTCCTCACCCATGGGTGCCACCTTGGGCAGGTTTCCACATCTTCCAGTAGACCTATGGGTGCCGGGGTGGGCCGGGGACCACCTACCAGCACTCGGCCTTCGATGGGCACCACTCCCTGAGCTCCCACTGCTGGCTCCGCGTCCCCCCCTGTGACAGAGCCAACTCCATCCCCATCCCAATGGTGTCCCCGTCCCCACATCGTCCCCATCTCCATGGCGTCCCCGTCCCCACATCGTCCCCATCCCCCCATCATCCCCATCCCCACAGTGTCCCCCTGTCCCTGTGACAGAGCCAACTCCATCTCCAGCCCCACGGTGTCCCCATCCCCACATCGTCTCCAGCCCCACGGCGTCCCATCCCCCCAGTGGCCCCATCCCCATGGCATCCCCATCCCCACGTCGTCTCCGTCCCCACATCGGCCTCGGCCTCCCACATCGCCTCCGCGCTCCCGCCCACCACGCGCTCCGCGGAGATCCGCCCGGCGCCCGGGGGCGTCACCGCTGCCGCGCCTCGCCATTGGCGGGCGGCCGCCGGCGGGGCCAATGGCCGTGCGACAAGGCGGAGCGGGAGCCGCGGCTCGGCGCTGCGCAGCGCCCTCCGCAAGCGCCCTCGCTGTCGCTTCTCCCAACCCGCCGCGCCGGGATCAGCCCAGCGCCTGGGGACGCCTCAGCCGACAAGAGCCGCTATTGGCGGGCGGGGCAGCCAATGGCGGTGCGCCGCAGCGGAGCCAATGGTGGCGCGGGGGCGTGGCCGCCGTGGGCTTCGGCGCCGGGTGAGGGCGAGGGCGCTGGCAGCGAGGAGGCGGTAGCGGGGCGGGCGCTGGGGCCGGGGCTGCTGCTGCTGGGCGGCGGCGGCGGCGGTGGCGAGCGGTGAGTGCGGGCGGGGCCCCCGGGCCCCCCTCTGCCCCTCCCCCGGCGCCGGGCTCCCCGTCAGCGGCCCCACGGACCGGCCTGCAACCGCCCCCGGGAGGTGCTGCCCCCCCGATCTTCCCCCCGGGACGTGCTGCCCCCCCGGAGCCCCCCGACCTGCCCTCCCGGAATGTGCTGCCCCCCCGACGTGCCCCCCCTGTGTCGTGCTGCCCCCCTGACCTGCCCCCCGGGACGTGCTGCCCCCCCCGACCCCCCCGACTTCTCCCCCCGGGACATCTTGATCCCCCGGATGCCCCCCAACGTGCCCCCCCCGGCCCCTCACCACCTCCCGTGTCCCCGCAGGCCCCCACTCCCTGCGCTACTTCCACACCGCCGTGACGGAGCCCAGCCCGGGGCTGCCCGCCTTCGTCTCCGTGGGCTACGTGGACGGAGAGCTCATCGATGGCTACGACAGCGAGACGCAGAGGGCGGTGCCGGGTGCGGCCTGGATGGAGCAGGAGGGTCAGGACCACTGGGACAGGCAGCCCCAGAACGCATATGGCAATCATTAGTCTTACTGAGTGGAGCTGGACACACTGCAGAAGCGCTACAACCAGAGCGGGGGTGAGCGCGGGCCGGGGCTCCCAGCGGCAGCTGCTCGCTGTCAGCGCTGGGGGCTGCGGGTCTGGGGTGCCCCCGGCCCTGCGCTGGGTGCCGTGTCCAAGCCCCTGTGCGGGGCCGGGGCTGCCCCTGAGCCCCCGTCTCCCTGCTTGTGTCTCAGGGTATCACACAGTGCAGCGCACGTACGGCTGTGACCTCCTGGAGGACGGTGGGATCTGGGGGTTTCTGCGGGATGCCTACGACGGGAAGGATTTCATCGCCTTTGACAAGGACACGCTGACATTCGTCATGGCGTATGCTGCTGCGCTAATCACCAAGAGGAAGTGGGAGGCAGAGAATGAGCCTGAGAGGCTGAAGCACTACCTGGAGAAGAGCTGCATGGAGTGGCAGTGGAGATACATGGAGTACAGGAGGGCTGCGCTGGAGAGGAGAGGTGAGGGCGAGGCGGGACCCCCCGGACACGGGGACGGGCCCCGGGCTCGGTGTTATGGAAATGAGGCTTGTCAGCCACCATAACAGGGCCCGACCCTAGGTTCCCGCAGAAAAGTTTGGCGCCAAATCAAGGCAAATGAAATAATGAAATTTTAATGACACGCGTGCGGTAATTACAGCTCGAGCTGGGTGTCTCCGAAGAGGGACCCCAAACAAAGAAATGCCTGGGCAATTATACCTTCCAATGTAAGCTCTCCACCCCTCAGGCAGTAGTTTGGACCAATAGTAATATTTGGGCCTGGAGTCTCCTGCTCCTTATTGGGTCTCATCCCTGTGCCTAGGCAGGCTGTTTATCTTTACTGTTATGGTTTTTGTTGACAGATGTGTCTTGGTTCCTCGGGTCCCGCCCTTGTCTCTCCAGGCTCTGACAAAGAGGTGTTGTTCCAGCAATTAGCACTGCCCCAGCAGTGACAATAGGTGTTATCTGCCAAGGTCCTGATGAAGGGATATAATCCAGACCCCGAGATAGTCCAGACCCCCTAATTAACACTGTTTCAGCAATGAGAGGAGGCTTTGTTTCCCAGGGTCCTGGTGCCCAAGTAGGCCTTATTTCAAAGCCTTGACATCCTCCCTCCCAGAGCGTGAAGCACAGGAATGCGAACTGCTTGCAACTCCCTTATCATTCCAGCTTGAACCAGCTCTCAGTCCCTTTTCTTACTGAACTAGGTAAAAGTTCATTATTCCTCATGATTTATAAAACTGACTGATTATGCTTGCCATAAAATGGACACCCCTGTCTGAATCAGTGGCTTCTGGGACTCTGTACCTGGGTATGATTTCTTTCAGTAAGGCTTTTACTACCCGCCCTGTGTCAGCCGTTCTTGTTGGGAAAAGTCCTACCCAGCCATTTTAGGCTAGCATGTGCGCATATTCTTGCTATTTTTCCTTTTAGTGTTCTATTCATTCTTTCTACTTGTCCTGAAGATTGTGGGTGATAAGGGGTTGTAGGTTTCTTTTTATGCCTAATGATTTCTATAACTGAGTGATTATGCTTGCCGTAAAATGGGCACCCCTGTCTGAATCAGTGGCTTCTGGGACCCCATACCTGGGTATGATTTCCTTCAGTAAGGCTTTTACCACTCCCCGTGTGTCGGCCTTTCTTGTTGGGAAAGCTTCTACCCAGCCTGATAACTGATCTACTATCACTAACAAGTGTTTGTAGCCATTGGCAGATGGCATATCCGCATAATCTATTTGTAGCTTTTGGAAAGGGAAGTAGGCCCATGGTTGTGCCCCCCAACCCGAACTCTGAGCTTGGCTTGTTATTTGAAAACTTCTGGCAGGTCGGGCAGCTATTTGTTATTCTTTTTGCAGCCGCGTAGATTCCTGGAGCAGCCCATACTTTCTGTACCTGGTTAGCCACCGCCTCCGCTCCCCCATGAGCTTTATCGTGAAACCACCTAGCTATAGTAATTAAATTTTTTTTTTTGGTAGAATTGGTTTTCTTCCAAGTGTCCATATTCCATCATCACTTTGTTTTGCTTCCCACTGCTCCCATTGTTTTTTCTCTTCCACTGAGCAGTCTTTTTCATACGTGGTTTTGGGGTCTATTAAAATTGGCCATTCACTCTGGTCCATCCTTGGAACTGCCCCCATACATTCTCTCAGAGGTTGTCGAGCTGCAGCCTTCGCAGCAGCGTCGGCTAAAGCATTTCCTCTGCTAATTTCTGTAGTGTCTTTAGTATGGGCTGGGCAGTGTATTACAGCAATTTCTTTGGGCAGTTGGACTGCTTCCAGCAAATTACGTATTTCTTCTCCATTAGCTAATTTCTTTCCTGATGACGAAAAGAATCCTCGCTCTTTCCATAACATCCCTGTTACATGACCTACTCCAAATGCATATTTAGAATCGGTATAGATATTTACCTGCAGGTTCTTACCGATTTTTGCTGCTTGGGTCAATGCTATTAATTCTGCTGCTTGAGCACTTACAGACGGAGACAAAGGATTGGCCTCAAGTACCTCAAAGAGGTTAGTGACAGCATAGCCGGAGTGGTGCCTTCCGTCCAAATACTAGGATGATCCATCTGTAAACGGAACTAAGTCTGGGTTTTCCAAAGGTTTGTCTTTAAGGTCCTCCCGGGGCTTGCTCGAGCTGACGATCACCTGCTCACAGGAATGATGTGGTTCTCCATCCTCAGGTAGAGGCAATAGTGTTGCTGGATTTAAGATGTTGCATCTCTTTACATGCAGATAATGTGACCTTAATATTATCAGTTCATAGCGGTGAGCTCTCTGTGGGGATAGTGCTTGAGTCGCGTATTGTTTCATTAACAGTTCTACTTCATGTGGCACATACACAGTCAATGAGTGACCCAAAACTACAGGTCATGTTTTTTTCAGTAAGAGCTGCCGTAGCTGCTATTGCTCTGATGCATCCTGGAGTGCCTTTAGCTACCTCATCTAGCTGCGTGGAGTAATAGGCCACTGGTCTGTGGTGAGGGCCTAGTTTTTGGGTGAGTACCCCACTTGCTACTCCCTGTCACTCATGGACAAACAATTCGAATGGTTTGCTATAATCTGGTCACCCTAGAGCAGGGGCTGAAACCAACGCTTTTTTCACAGATGTAAAAGCTTTCTCCCTTTCTGGGCCCCAGGCCACAGGCTCCATCTCCTCCTTTTTTGTTGCCTGCACTAAAGGCTTAGTAAGTTCTGCTAACCCAGGAATCCACGGTTGGCAAAATCCTACAGCTCCTAAAAATCCCGTGTTGTTTTTTTGTTACAGGACGAGGCATATCAAGAGTTGTCTTTACTCGTTCTGGATCAACTAACCTGTGTCCTTCTTTTAAGATAAAACCCAAATATTTTACCTCTCTTTGACACAGCTGGAGTTTAGACAGAGATGCCTGATGCCCTTTTTCTGCAAGAGCGTTACATGGAGAAACAGTGTCTTTTAAAAATGTCTCATAATCTTTACTTGCTAATAACATATCATCTACATATTGTATTACTACAGAATGTCCTGGAAGTTCGATATCTGAGAGGTCATTTTTGAGTATACGCAAAAGAATAGTCAGAGACCCAGTAAATCCCTGTGGCAGCCTTGTCCAAGTTAATTGTTGTCCCTTCCAAGTGAAAGCCAAGAGATCTTGGCTATCTTCAGCTATCGGTATACTAAAAAAAGCTGCCGTTAGGTCAATCACAGTAAAATAAGTTGCCCAAAGGGGTATCTGTAGTAAAATGGTTGATGGGTTAGGGACTACTGGATGTGGAGCAACTACCTGTTGGTTTATAGCCCCTAAGTCTTGTATAAACTGATACTCTGGATCACCATCAGAATCTTGCCTGTTCTTTTTAACTGGCAGAATTGGGGTGTTGTACGGGGATTCACAGACTCTAAGGATACCCAGTTTCAAATAATGATTGATTTGTTTTTGGATGCTCTTCTCTGCTTCCTTTGGGATAGGGTATTGCTTAACTGCAGGAGGCAATCCCCCCTTTGTTTTTATCGAGACTGGACTAGCTGATTTCAGTAGTCCCACATCCATTCCTGAAGAGCTCCATAACCGTTTAGGAACTGATTCTAACCTTGTTGGAATTTGCAGATTAGTCGACTCTGGTTCTGGTGTCTTAGCCAGAACACATGAGCCCATAATTATTAATTCCACCTCTTCTGGCTGTAAGCAGATCTGAGTATCCAAGGCTTGCAGGAGATCTCTCCCTAAAAGGCACATGGGCGCGTCTGTGGAAATTATAATACATCCCCACGCTCTTTTACCTCCAATAGTAAGCAATAAGGGCTTAGATAACATTCGTTCGCCTTTTCCCGCTACTCCTTGCATCATTATTTTATCTGGTGACTTGCATCCTTTAGGCTCAAACTTTAAAAGGGAAAGGGTGGCTCCAGTATCCACTAGAAAGGGAACTTCTAAGCCTTCTATATTTGCCATTACCTGCCCTTCAAATCCAAATCTACATCCCATAAATTTACCCCCATTTCCACAGTATTTTCTGAGTCTCCTATCTCCTGTCATTGTGGACTGCCTGGGAATTGCCTGGTCTCCTTCTCAATATTTGATTGCCTCATGCTGGCCCCTCTATTCCCAAGTGCACAGGGCCTCACTGGGCATTCCTGCTTCCAGTGTCCTTGTTCCCCCCAAGAATGACAAACATCATTAACTCTTAATTGTACACCCCCTTCACTTTGATTCCATCTATCTCCCCTGGTTCTTCCGCGCCCCTCCCCTTGCCAGCCTGCCATATGCTCTTTAAAATACTTTTGTGTATCAGGGGCTGCTTGATCTATAAAAACACTAATTGCGAGAGCATCATTGAAGTTTTGTGGGGTCATTCCTCCCTATTTTAGCGGGGCTTACCGCAAAAGTCCCCAGAAGTCTTGGGGGTGTTCATCTAATCACTGTCTGCATTCTTGCACTCTAGTCCAATTTACTCCTAACTCTCTGCATGCTCTAATTACTTCTACTAAATTTCAAAGTCCTGTTGGACACACAGCTCTATCTCCTGCATTATTACAATCCCAATTTGGACCATTTGCTAGCCAGAGGTTTCTATTTCCCCCGGCTTGCTGCGCTTCTTCCGCATCTTTAATTATCTTATCCCCTTCATTTGGTTGAAATAATTCCCTCAAAAGAATTTGGGTATCACTCCAGTTTGGGTTGTGCCCAGTGCAGATATTAGAAAATAATTGGACACATCGCCCTGCATCTTTTCTTAATCTCTGCATTTTACCCCCCCATAAGGCGAGATGGCCGGGGTGCCAGGGCTGATTAGTAAATACCCGCAGCACAGGAGGAGGGGGACTGGCCCCTCCCTTTCCCCCTGGCTGTAAAGCGGCAGGGTTAGTCAGCACGTTGGGGATCATAGGATAGAGTCCGGCAGCCAATGGAGTAGAGGGAGAAGGAGGAGGAGAAGGAGAAGTAATGACAGAGAGATCATCAGGTATATCAGGTGGAGCAGAAACTTTTGGAGCACAGTCCGGGGTACTAGTATCTGCTAGCACAAGTGTTACGTTCGGCAGGTTTCTTTCCTCCCTCCCTCCTGGCTCAAATGCTCCCGCGCCCATGCCCAGTTATTGTTATGGAAATTATATGGAAATTAGGCTTGTTGGCCACCATAAGAGGGCTCGACCCTAGGTTTCCGCAGAAAAATTCAGAGCCAAATCAAAACAAATTAAAGAATTAAATATTAATGACGCGCGTGCAGTAATTACAGCTCGAGCTGGGTGCCTCCGAAGAGGGACCCTAACATAAACAAATCCTGGGCAATTATAGTTTTTTCAACGTACATTTCCCACCCTTCACGTGGTAGTTAGACCAATAGTAATTTTTTGGTCTGGGGTCTCCTGCTCCTCATTGGGTCTCATCGTCATTCTGAGGTAAGCTGTTTTTCTCCTTATTTTTGTTTTTTGCAGTCTCTGCTGACGGTTGTACCTCTGTTTTTGTGGGGTCTTACTGTTGTGTCTCAAGGTCCTGAGGAGGAGGTGATTCTAAATCATAACAATGAACACTGCCCCAGCAGTGAGCTAAGGCTTTGCCCCTCAAGGTCCTAATGCCCTGCACTGGTCTTACTTCAAAGCCTTGACACCCTCCCTTTGGGAGTGTGAGACGCATTCCTGCAGACACCCTCCCTTTGGGAGTGTGAGATGCAGGAATGCAGACTGCTTGTAACTTCCTTATCTTCCCAGCTGGAACCAGCTCTGAGGCCCTTTTCTTACTGGACTAAGTAAAAGTTCATTGTTTTCGCTAAGTGCGGCCTAAGGCTTCAGCAAATTTAGCTCCTCATGCTAAGCAAGTTTTAGAGAAGTTGTGCTAAGCGGCTACCTCTAGACAGTTTCAGTTCGCTATTCTTTAACAGTTCCCCGCTTTGTTTTTATGAAGCATCCCTGCTAATACTTGAAACAGAGTTCTCGAAGCCTTTCAAGGCGTGCTATCACGTTCCATAATCTTATGCATAATATGATCGTAAGCAATAGGCATAACACAGTTAAAGTTAACACAACTACTAGTGGGTGCAACACGTGATTATAAATCGCTGTTGTAGTTGGTGACCACCCTAGAAGAGTTTCCCAGCCATGATGTTCTCCATCCCTTTTTATCCTTTCCAAGACGTGGTGCATCTCTTCTGCTTCATGATGAATGGTGATTAGAGGGTTTTTTGTCCATTGTTTCGGGTACGTTCTAGCAGTCGACGCAGGTTGTCATGTTGTAGTAGTTTCTTCACTAGTGTGAGATTCTTTCCAATGGGGTTAGGTAGTAAATTTTGAATTAGTGTATAATTAGATTGTAACAATTGATAAGATCTAATAGGAGCTGAATGATTAAAGTCGCATCCCATAATTTTGGGTAATGTTACAAATACAAATATTTGAGTAATTAATTACTTGTATCTACACCAATGCCATCTATGAATGTAAGATTACAAAGTGTTCTTACACATACACATTCTTTTTTTAACATGTACAAGTACAGTTCAACTTGAACAGCAAAATAAGAACACAGTATGATAGTATATGGCCCGTTCCATTTAGGTTTTAACCTGGATTTTTTGTGAAAATACTTTAACTAAAACTTCATCCCCAGGCTGTATACCAGGCACTTGTATTTCAGGTGGTGTGGATTGATATCATTGAGCATATATTTATTTATTTCAAAGATTTTCAAACCTTTTTTGCATACTTAGAACATACTGGGTTAGTCATTCATCCCCGTCTAACAGGCTAGTCTTAGCTGGCATAACAAGTCCCTAGTACAGCTAAATGTTTCCCAAAGAGAATTTCTGCTGGTGTTAGTCCTATGGGTTGCCATGGGACATTTCAAACATCCCATAGAGCTAAGTTTAATGCTTCTGGCCATTTGAGGCTAGCATGTGTGCATTTCTTGCTATTTTTTCTTTTAATGTGCTGTTCATTCTTTCTACTTGTCCTGAAGATTGTGGGTGATAAGGGGTACATAGATTTCCTTTTATTCCTCATGATTTATAGAACTGACTGATTATGCTTGCCATAAAATGGGCACCCCTGTCTGAATCCATGGCTTCTGGGACTCTATACCTGGGTATGATTTCTTTCAGTAAGGCTTTTACTACCCGCCCTGCGTCAGCCGTTCTTGTTGGGAAAGGTCCTACCCAGCCATTTTAGGCTAGCATGTGCGCATATTCTTGCTATTTTTCCTTTTAGTGTTCTATTCATTCTTTCTACTTGTCCTGAAGATTGTGGGTGATAAGGGGTTGTAGGTTTCTTTTTATGCCTAATGATTTCTATAACTGAGTGATTATGCTTGCTGTAAAATGGGCACCCCTGTCTGAATCAGTGGCTTCTGGGACCCCATACCTGGGTATGATTTCTTTCAGTAAGGCTTTTACCACTCCCCGTGTGTCGGCCTTTCTTGTTGGGAAAGCTTCTACCCAGCCTGATAACTGATCTACTATCACTAACAAGTGTTTGTAGCCATTGGCAGATGGCATATCCGCATAATCTATTTGTAGCTTCTGGAAAGGGAAGTAGGCCCATGACCGTCCCCCTAACTCTGAGCTTGGCTTGTTATTTGAAAACTTCTGGCAGGTCGGGCAGCTATTTGTTATTCTTTTAGCAGCCGCGTAGATTCCTGGAGCGGCCCATACTTTCTGTACCTGCTTAGCTATTGCCTCCGCTCCCCCAAGAGCTTTATCGTGAAACCACCTAGCTATAGTAATTAACTATTTTTTTTTTTGGTAGAATTGGTTTTCTTCCAAGTGTCCATATTCCATCATCACTTTGTTTTGCTTCCCACTGCTCCCATTGTTTTTTCTCTTCCACTGAGCAGTCTTTTTCATACATGGTTTTGGGGTCTATTAAAATTGGCCGTTCACTCTGGTCCATCCTTGGAACTGCCCCCATACATTCTCTCAGAGGTTGTCGAGCTGCAGCCTTCGCAGCAGCGTCGGCTAAAGCATTTCCTCTGCTAATTTCTGTAGTGTCTTTAGTATGGGCTGGGCAGTGTATTACAGCAATTTCTTTGGGCAGTTGGACTGCTTCCAGCAAATTACGTATTTCTTCTCCATTAGCTAATTTCTTTCCTGATGACGAAAAGAATCCTCGCTCTTTCCATAACATCCCTGTTACATGACCTACTCCAAATGCATATTTAGAATCGGTATAGATATTTACCTGCAGGTTCTTACCGATTTTTGCTGCTTGGGTCAATGCTATTAATTCTGCTGCTTGAGCACTTACAGACGGAGACAAAGGATTGGCCTCAAGTACCTCAAAGAGGTTAGTGACAGCATAGCCGGAGTGGTGCCTTCCGTCCAAATACTAGGATGATCCATCTGTAAACGGAACTAAGTCTGGGTTTTCCAAAGGTTTGTCTTTAAGGTCCTCCCGGGGCTTGCTCGAGCTGACGATCACCTGCTCACAGGAATGATGTGGTTCTCCATCCTCAGGTAGAGGCAATAGTGTTGCTGGATTTAAGATGTTGCATCTCTTTACATGCAGATAATGTGACCTTAATATTATCAGTTCATAGCGGTGAGCTCTCTGTGGGGATAGTGCTTGAGTCGCGTATTGTTTCATTAACAGTTCTACTTCATGTGGCACATACACAGTCAATGAGTGACCCAAAACTACAGGTCATGTTTTTTTCAGTAAGAGCTGCCGTAGCTGCTATTGCTCTGATGCATCCTGGAGTGCCTTTAGCTACCTCATCTAGCTGCGTGGAGTAATAGGCCACTGGTCTGTGGTGAGGGCCTAGTTTTTGGGTGAGTACCCCACTTGCTACTCCCTGTCACTCATGGACAAACAATTCGAATGGTTTGCTATAATCTGGTCACCCTAGAGCAGGGGCTGAAACCAACGCTTTTTTCACAGATGTAAAAGCTTTCTCCCTTTCTGGGCCCCAGGCCACAGGCTCCATCTCCTCCTTTTTTGTTGCCTGCACTAAAGGCTTAGTAAGTTCTGCTAACCCAGGAATCCACGGTTGGCAAAATCCTACAGCTCCTAAAAATCCCGTGTTGTTTTTTTGTTACAGGACGAGGCATATCAAGAGTTGTCTTTACTCGTTCTGGATCAACTAACCTGTGTCCTTCTTTTAAGATAAAACCCAAATATTTTACCTCTCTTTGACACAGCTGGAGTTTAGACAGAGATGCTCGATGCCCTTTTTCTGCAAGAGTGTTAATCTTTACTTGCTAATAACAAATCATCTACATATTGTATTAATACAGAATGTCCTGGAAGTTCGATATCTGAGAGGTCATTTTTGAGTATACGCGAAAAAATAGTCGGAGACCCAGTAAATCCCTGTGGCAGCCTCGTCCAAGTTAATTGTTGTCCCTTCCAAGTGAAAGCCAGGAGATCTTGGCTATCTTCAGCTATCGGTATACTAAAAAAGGCTGCCGTTAGGTCGATCACAGTAAAATAAGTTGCCCAAAGGGGTATCTGTAGTAAAATGGTTGATAGGTCGGGGACTACTGGATGTGGAGCAACTACCTGTTGGTTTATAGCCCTTAAGTCTTGTACAAACTGATACTCTGGATCACCATCAGAGTCTTGTCTGTTCTTTTTAACTGGCAGAATTGGGGTGTTGTACGGGGATTCACAGACTCTAAGGATACCCAGTTTCAAATAATGATTGATTTGTTTTTGGATGCTCTTCTCTGCTTCCTTTGGGATAGGGTATTGCTTAACTGCAGGAGGCAATCCCCCCTTTGTTTTTATCGAGACTGGACTAGCTGATTTCAGTAGTCCCACATCCATTCCTGAAGAGCTCCATAACTTTTTAGAAACTGGTTCTAAACCTGTTGGAATTTGCAGATTAGTTGACTCTGGTTCTGGTGTCTTAGCCAGAACACATGAGCCCATAATTATTAATTCCACCTCTTCTGGCTGTAAGCAGATCTGAGTATCCAAGGCTTGCAGGAGATCTCTCCCTAAAAGGCACATGGGCGCGTCTGTGGAAATTATAATACATCCCCACACTGTTTTACCCCCAATAGTGAGTACTAAGGGCTTAGATAACATTCGTTTGCCTTTTCCCGCTACTCCTTGCATCATTATTTTATCTGGTGACTTGCATCCTTTAGGCTCAAACTTTAAAAGGGAAAGGGTGGCTCCAGTATCCACTAGAAAGGGAACTTCTAAGCCTTCTGTATTTGCCATTACCTGCCCTTCAAATCCAAATCTACATCCCATGAATTTACCCCCATTTCCACAGTATTTTCTGAGTCTCCTATCTCCTGTCATTGTGGACTGATTTGATTGCCTCATGCTGGCCCCTCTATTCCCAAGTGCACAGGGCCTCACTGGGCATTCCTGCTTCCAGTGTCCTTGTTCCCCCCAAGAATGACAAACATCATTAACTCTTAATTGTACACCACCTTCACTTTGACTCCATCTATCTCCCCTGGTTCTTCCGCGCCCCCTCCCCTTGCCAGCCTGGCATATGCTCTTTAAAATACTTTTGTGTATCAGGGGCTGCTTGATCTATAAAAACAGTAATTGCAAGGAATGCAGACTGCTTGTAACTGCCTTATCTTCCCAGCTGGAACCAGCTCTGAGGCCCTTTTCTTACTGGACTAAGTAAAAGTTCATTATTTTCGATAAGTGCGGCCTAAGGCTTCAGCAAATTTAGCTCCTCATGCCAGGCAAGTTTTAGAGAAGTTGTGCTAAGCGGCTGCCTGTAGGCAGTTTCAGTTTGCTCTTCCTTAACACAAGGATCCTGCCTGGAAAGTACCAAGTGTGATGACATGGCTGTAGGCCTGGCAGGGCAGGTGGGGTTTTTCCTGCATGCTGCCAGTGAGGGGAATGGGCTTGAGCAGCAGTGCTTGGATCCAGCAGGTCAGCCCCTGGGTGTGCAGCTGGTGCTGGCAGCAGGGCTTTGTTTTCATGAGCGTGGGCCCCTCTTTGTGCATGAAGGCTGGCGTGGAGAGATGGTCCCCACGTGCCCCCTGGGGGCAAAAGCAAGAAAAGCACAAGCCCCGTGAGTAGGAAGAGGTGCACAGGTGAGGGCAGGGCCTGCTTGCCCAGGTGGCCTGGCGGTCCAGCAGCTGGACGTCCCGAAGGCGAGCCAGCAGCGAGGCACCAAGGCTGGGGGGTGTCACGCTTCATCAGGAGGAGAGTGTGCCCGTGTGCTGCCGTGAGGCTCAAGCCGGTGGCCAAGGTGGTGAGGAGAGCCCAAAAGTCGGTGCCCCTGAGGGGAGAGGAGGATGCATGGAAGAGTGAGGAAGCGATGGTGTGGGAGGGCAAGGCAAAGGTGCAGGGTGATGTGGAGCAAAGAAAGCCTGGAGGGGCCCAGCGCAGTGCGTGCACGCCAATAGGGAAGTGCTTAGAGAGCAACAGTCTGGAGAAATGAATCTCTGACAGCTTTTGTGGGAAATCTGCAGAGGCGGGCACCTGTCTCAGGGGTCCGTCCGCTAATGCCTGCAGCCTGGGGACCAGACAGGAGCACTTTGCAGTCTGTGTGCAGCTGCGGGCCTGCAGCGTGGCATGCCTGGAGCGCTGCGGTGGATGGCTGCAGCCTCTTTGGGAAGGCCCGTCTGGGAAGGTGCGGAGGGGCAGTTGGCCTTTCTGTGAGAAAGCAGCGGGAATGCAGGACGCTCTGCCTAGGGCTGGACGGTGAGGCATATGGGTGAGGCTTAGTGGCCCCAGCAAGAGGAGTGGTCTTGCAGTGGCTGGCTGTGTGCTCTAGAGGGCCTGAAGAAGGGCAGCATCTGCACGGTGTAGGAGGCAGAGAGGTGGGGAGAGGAAAATTCCTGCTGCGGCACAGATGGCAGCTCGGAGCTGGGCTCAGAAGCTGGCACCAGAGGCTGGGAGGCAAAGCCCTGGTGCTGGAGGTGCCCCCGGTGAGCAGCAAGGCCTTGTGATGTCGGTGCTAGCACGGTCACCAGCAAGGCCTTGTGATGCGGGTGCCCCTGGTGGCCAGCAGGAGGTGGTCACGGGGGTCCCCATGGCAACGTGCAGGGCTTTGTGATGGGGGTGGCATCATGCCCCCAAGGCCATTGTGATGGGGCGGTGCCCGTGGTGACCGAGTCCATGCTGGGAGCAGAGCCCCTGGCTGTGCCCTCTGAGGAGAGCAGCTCGCTGAGGAGGGAGCAGCTCTCTTGAGTGCCAGAGTGGCAGGTGCGCAGGAGAAGCTCCTGCTGATGGACAAGGGGCGGCAGGCGAATGCCGGCTCCCAGCCCATGGATGGGCTTTCTGTGAGGCCGAAGCGCAGAAGCAAGGTGAGCGGTGGGGCTGGAGGGAGAGGCAGGCAGCAGGGCTGGGAGCCGCACGGAAAGCATGAGGACGGTGGGGAAGAGGAGGTGGGGCAAGCGAGCCAGGCCTGAGCTTCTCTGGCCAGGGGGTATTTCTTGCTGGTGCTGGGGATTTTCTGGTGCACAAAGCACACCGACTGGGGTGCTGCAAGGCCCAAATGGAGCCTGTGAGCTGTGCTGAGGGTCAGAGAGCATCTCCAGGCTTAGCACAGCTGGGTCGTGCTAGGCCATGAGCTTCCCTTTGCCATGGGGCCGGGCTTTCCTGTGCCTGAGGGGCCGCTTGTACGAACGCAACCGCCTCCATCATGTGCTTCCTTCTCCCTGCAGGGGGGCCAGCGGGAGCCGCATGCAGTGACGCAACGCATCCCGACCCCGACTTCATCGCAGCAAAGGGACAGGCGGCCGTTGCTGCCCGGCCCACAGAGCTGGCAAGACCCTGAAGACGTCATCGCGAAGGTAGCGAGCTGAGCAGCGATGGTGGCAAAGCCTCTGCCTGACTGTGCATAGCTGCCAAGCAGCAGGCGGGAAGTGGTGGGAGGGAGCAGGAGGAGCGCCTGCTCTGCATGGCAGTCGGCAAGGACATGGCTCGAGGTTTCCGAGGGAGCTGCCTTTGCCCATCTCTTGCCCAGTGGTGACCAGCCTTCTCCCCACGCAGCCCTTGGGAGCCAGCTGCGTGGGAGAGTGCTGCTGTTGTGGAGGGTTTCAGGGGCCACAGGGAGTGTGCATGTGGGAAGGCTGGGGGGGAGGGGTAAAGGGCAGCAGTAACTTGGCCTTCCTCATGGGCTTTGATTGCAGATGGCGGAGGACACTGTGAGGGAGGTTCTCGACTCGGTGCAAGCTCTTCATGCCTCCAGCAGCCTTGTGAAGAAGGCTCCTCCGGGGCGCCGGGAGACACTGCACAGCAGGCCTTGTGCAAGAGCAGAGACACCGCATCGGCCCGGCTTAGCGCCTCACGCAACCAAGGCAGCTAGGCAGGCACGTGGAGGCCTGGAGGCCTCTACAGGTCAAAGAGCGGCATCCGCATGTCGACCTCCAGAAAAATCCTGCAGATCTTCTTTGAGATGCACGGCCACTGCTGAGGCTCTGGAGGATGTGGCAAGGAGAGTGCCTGCCTCTCCAAAAGCTAAGCAGGAAGCTGGCGCTCTCCCCCGAGCAATTCAAGCTCCTGTCTCCTATTTGCCTGAGGCCAGGCCTGGGTCTTCCGCGCTGGGAAAAGCAAGGATGCTGCAAGCTGTTGAGAACATCCTTGCAGATGTGTGCATGGAAATGAGGGCTGAGGACCAGAGACCTGCTGCACACAGCCCCGCACTGCCTGCCGCACCTCTGATGCACGCACTGCTGGCGCTCGCGTCTGCAGCCTTGAGCCGTCCTGATGATGCGAGTGCGGGACATGGCCGGGAGCTCAGGGCAGCCGGGCCACAAAGGACCTTGGCATACACCATTGCTCTAGCAGGCCTGGCAAGCGCATTGCAGAAGGAGAGCAGGGAGCGTGGCAAAAACACAGCTGCCACAGCTCTGCAAGGGCCAGATTGCAACAGGCGTGGGGGCAAAAGGAAGGTCATGGGGGCCGGTGCACCAGCTTCCCCGTGCAGGGGCCATGGACTGGTCACACTAGGATGGCAACTTGCAGTGCAGAGGCCCAAACAGCAGCCTCTGGGCATCATCTGTCGCCTTCAAGGCACGCCACTGCGCATACACCCCGACAACCCCTCGCAGTATCTCGCCGTGCTCTCAATCAAAACAGAGACGCTGGAGGAGCTCGACAGGAGCTGCGTGGCGCGCACCGGGCAGAGCTTGGCTCAGCTGCGAGAAGCCTTTCTGGAGAGGAAGGAGCCGAGGCCAAAGGAGAGGGAGGTCGAGGAAGAGGAGGGCAAGGGGAAACGTTTCTCCCTGACAGCATCGGGATGCCTCAATGTTCGCCCCAAGGAGGTGAGTGCAAAGGGTGGGCCAGGGCAGATGGTGACCCTCCGTGTGCTGGGGCCAGCCGCTGCGCCCTGCTGCAACAGTGTGATGGTGGCAGTGCTGGCAGGGCCACGGGGGGCATTGCTGGTGGGAAAAGCAGCTGCCTTCACAAATCTCCCTCTCTGGCTTCAGCTCTGTGCCAGAAACTCCTTCTATAACCTGTGGCAACCGGAGGTGACGCGAGTGGAGCTCCTGAAGGATGCGAGGTCCAAGTGGGAGGTGCTGGAGCGGCTGTACGCCCATGCGCCCAGGAGGGAGCGCAAGATGGGAGCTGGGAAGAGAGTCTGGGGAGCACCAGAGGATGCTGGCGTGGAGTGGAGCGATGAGGAAGAGGACGTTGAAGAAGAACCTTTGGAATGGGAGGAGCTGGAGAAAAACACAGCCTTGGTCATGAGCTGGGTCAGACCGAGCCTCAGGAGCCTCTTGGCAGACCCACAGCCGTGTCCTGAGGAGGTGCCCTGCTCACCCGTTGTGAAGGGCAGAGATGCTGCCAGGGAGGCAGCTGGTGACCTGCAGAGCACGCCTCTGGCCCCAGCAGTGCCCCGAGGAGCCGTGGCAGCGGCATCTCCTTTGGCAGGAGGCTGCCAGGACGCGGGGGACAGTGTGCCTCTGGCTCCACTGGCCAGCACAGGAGCAAAGGCAGAGGCCTCCCCTGCAGCCAGAGGCCCTGAGGATGCAGGGGAAAATGCTCCTCTGCCTCCATCGCTTCCCGCAGAGGCTGCGCCAAAGGCCTCCCAGTTGTGCGGAGGCCCTTGTGGGGAGAGCAACAGCCTGCCTCTCCAACCACCATTGCCCGAAGAAAGCGCAGCAGAAGGCTCTGCCCTGGCCGCAGGCCTTCCTCACCAGGTGAGCAAGGAGCATGGCGTCGGCACCCACCACCAAAGGGAGGTGCGGTGTGAGCAGCGTCTGGGGTGTGCAGGGTGGGTGAGAAGAGCTGCCCCATCGCATGGGTCCCCCGCGGCCGTGGTGAGAAGCTGTCCCCCCAGCCCTTTGCGCTCTGCACTCTCTGTCCTGGGGAAGATGCCTGGTGCTCTGTGTTTCCAAGTGCCAGAGGCCCAGGGCTGACGTGCCCTCCCCGGCCTGCACAGCATCCAGCCCTGGGGCATGGATGCTGAGCAAGGAGGGCAGGGGCAGCCCCAGCAGCAGCCGCCTCCCACAGCCAGCGAGCCAGCCCCCTTGTGCCACGTACCCGGCCACCTCCATCCCCCGCTGCCCGTCGTGGCCCCCGGCCCAGCCCTGCTGCTACGGCCCCAAGACAAGCCTTGTGCCATTGCCCAGCCAGCTGCATGTGCCTCCCCTTGGGGCTCGCGGCCACTCACAGCATCCCCCCACCCCAAACCCTTTGCCCCCTCCTATATCCCAGGGCACCAGGATGCTGAGCATGGCCAGCTGATATCACACAGGGCTGTGTTCCTGCTCTCCCCATGCAGGTTGCCTGTGAGCCCAAAGAGGAGCACAAGTCATCGTCTTCCCTCCGGCCCTGCGGGAGGGCGCGGGAGCTGGGAGCTGGGAAGAGAGTCTGGGAAGTGCCAGAGGATGCTGGCGTGGAGTGGAGCGATGAGGAAGAGGATGTTGATGAAGAGCCTTTGGAATGGGAGGAGCTGGAGGAAAACATGGCCTTGGTCATGAGCTGGGTCAGACCGAGCCTCAGGAGCCTCTTGGCAGACCCACAGCCGTGTCCTGAGGAGGTGCCCTGCTCACCCGTTGTGAAGGGCAGAGATGCTGCCAGGGAGGCAGCTGGTGACCTGCAGAGCACGCCTCTGGCCCCAGCAGTGCCCCGAGGAGCCGAGGCAGCGGCATCTGCTCTGGCGGGAGGCTGCCAGGATGCGGGGGACAGTGTGCCTCTGGCCCCATCAGCCAGCACAGGAACAAAGGCGGAGGCCTCCCCCGCAGCCAGAGACCCTCAGGCTTGCCCTGCACTTGCCCAGCCCCTCGCCCACGGCTCTCCTTCCTCCACAGGCATCACCGCCCTCCCGCATGCTGCGCCTTCCAGGCGATGGCCATTGCGGCTCAGGGCAGCGCTTCGGGCTCTGCGCAGAGCTTTTAGCTGCCGCTGTGACTCAGGGCAGTGAGAGGAACAGCGCGAGGATGCAGCTGCCAGACAGGTGGCCCGAGATGGGAGATGGCGCAGAGCAAAGAGGCAGAGCGACGGAGGCTCTCTCCTGGCTGCTACAGCAATGCTACTGCGTCGTGTCCCACAGCCCATGTGCTGCTCCAAATAAACCCTCGGCAGCTGTTCCCGCTGTGTTACTTGGTGTCAGGGAACTGTCAGGAGAAAGACTAGTGCAGGCGCTGCCAAGGAAGGCAGTCAGGGCTGCAGAGAAAGCCCTACAAGCAGTCGCAGAGTGAGAGAGCAGCTGGGGTGGGAAGGGTCTTCCGGAGGTGTCTGCTGCAACCTCCTGCTGCAAGTGGAGGCAAGCAGAGGAGGTTTCGCAGGGCCTGTCAGGGTCGAGCTCTGACTGTCTCTGGCGATGGATTCCCGCACGGCCCTGGCACCCTGCTCCGGTGTTGCACCACCATTCGGCTTCCAAGGCCATTTGCAGTCTCTGAGGGGACTTTTCCCTGCCACAAGCCGTGCCGTTGCCCTCAACCTGTCCCCAGGCCCCTCAGGACGTCTCTGGCTCCATGCTCTCTGCACGCTCCCGTTAGGCACTTGCAGGCAGCAGTGAGATCCCCCTACGCCTTCTCTTCTGCCGGCTGCACCAAGCCAGCACCCTTGGTCTCTGCTCCTGTGTGCTGTGCTGCAGCTGCCAGGCAGCTTGGGGGCCTGCGCTGGGCTTGCTGCAGTGTGGCCCCATCTGCGTGGGCCAGGGGGCTGGGGATATGGGTGCAATGGGGTGGGGGCCTGGGATATGGGTGCAATAGGGCGGGGGCCTGGGGATGTGGGTGCAATGGGGCAGGGGGCCTGGGGAGGTGGTTGCAATTGGCAGGGGCCTGGGGACATGGGCGCAAAGGGGCAGGGGGCTGGGGATATGGGTGCAATGAGTCGGGGAAGCTCCGGATATGGGCGTAATGGGGCAGGGGCAGGGGCCTGGGGACGTGGGTGCAATGGGGTGGGGGGCTGGGGACACAGGTGCAATGGGCCAGGGGGCTGGGACCATGGGTGCAATGGGGTGGGGGGCCTGGGTTCAGGGGTGGTGATGTGACCTCACGCCTGAGTCCATGGGTGCAAAGGGGGTCGACACCTGGGTCCATGGGTGGTGGTGGGTGCTGATGGGGCCGCCACCTGGGCCCATGTGTGATAACACGGGTGCAATGGGGCTGGACACCTGGGTCCATGGGTGGTCACAGGTGCTGATGGGTGGCCACCTGGGCCCATGGGTGATAACATGGGTGCAATTGTTACAAGACAACCCTGAGAAGCTCAGAAAGAATGTTTGAAGTAGGTAGATTTGGATAACTTCTATCTTAGACAGAATTTGCTTAGCATGAGTAGCCACACACTTGCTTAGCATGAGTAGCTAAATTTGCTGAAGCCTTAGGCCACGCTCCTAGTTCGGTAAGAAAGGGCCCCAGAGCTGGTGCAGGCTGGAAAGATAAGGGAGTTACAAGCAGTCTGCATTCCTGTGCCCCACTCTCCGAAAGGGAGGATGTCAAGGCTGTGAAATAAGGCCTGTTTGGGCGCCAGGACCTTGGGAAGCAAAGCCTCCTCTCACTGTTGAAACTGTGTTAATTAAGGGGTCTGGATTATGTCCTCTTCCTCAGGACCTTGGGAGATAACATCTACTGACCTAGCTGGGGCAGTGTTAATTGATCAGGACCTTGAGAAGCAGGGGTGGGACCCAGGGAATGAAGAAATCACTAACCAATCAGTGTAAAAGGGAAAGTCGCAAATCTGGCAATTTGTTTGTATAAATGCTACTTGAAAAGTTGGGGTGTGTGTGCTCGATTTGTGGGAAACCACCGAGCACCCAGGCTTGCGCAACTCTGAAATAAATAAACAAATGTCTCTCCTGAGTGTGTAATTATTGGCTTATTGCACACCGGGCAACGAATCCGCTTTTCGGACAACACATGGATGGGTGTGGGTGCTGATGGGATTGGATGCCTGGCTCCAGGGGTGCAACGGGGCTAGACGCCTGGGGCCCTGGGCAGCTCCTCACCCATGGGTGCCACCTTGGGCAGGTTTCCACATCTTCCAGTAGACCTATGGGTGCCGGGGTGGGCCGGGGACCACCTACCAGCACTCGGCCTTCGATGGGCGCCACTCCCTGAGCTCCCACTGCTGGCTCCGCGTCCCCCCCTGTGACAGAGCCAACTCCATCCCCATCCCAATGGTGTCCCCGTCCCCACATCGTCCCCATCTCCATGGCGTCCCCGTCCCCACATCGTCCCCATCCCCCCATCATCCCCATCCCCACAGTGTCCCCCTGTCCCTGTGACAGAGCCAACTCCATCTCCAGCCCCACGGTGTCCCCATCCCCACATCGTCTCCAGCCCCACGGCGTCCCATCCCCCCAGTGGCCCCATCCCCATGGCGTCCCCATCCCCACGTCGTCTCCGTCCCCACATCGGCCTCGGCCTCCCACATCGCCTCCGCGCTCCCGCCCACCACGCGCTCCGCGGAGATCCGCCCGGCGCCCGGGGGCGTCACCGCTGCCGCGCCTCGCCATTGGCGGGCGGCCGCCGGCGGGGCCAATGGCCGTGCGACAAGGCGGAGCGGGAGCCGCGGCTCGGCGCTGCGCAGCGCCCTCCGCAAGCGCCCTCGCTGTCGCTTCTCCCAACCCGCCGCGCCGGGATCAGCCCAGCGCCTGGGGACGCCTCAGCCGACAAGAGCCGCTATTGGCGGGCGGGGCAGCCAATGGCGGTGCGCCGCAGCGGAGCCAATGGTGGCGCGGGGGCGTGGCCGCCGTGGGCTTCGGCGCCGGGTGAGGGCGAGGGCGCTGGCAGCGAGGAGGCGGTAGCGGGGCGGGCGCTGGGGCCGGGGCTGCTGCTGCTGGGCGGCGGCGGCGGCGGTGGCGAGCGGTGAGTGCGGGCGGGGCCCCCGGGCCCCCCTCTGCCCCTCCCCCGGCGCCGGGCTCCCCGTCAGCGGCCCCACGGACCGGCCTGCAACCGCCCCCGGGAGGTGCTGCCCCCCCGATCTTCCCCCCGGGACGTGCTGCCCCCCCGGAGCCCCCCGACCTGCCCTCCCGGAATGTGCTGCCCCCCCGACGTGCCCCCCCTGTGTCGTGCTGCCCCCCTGACCTGCCCCCCGGGACGTGCTGCCCCCCCCGACCCCCCCGACTTCTCCCCCCGGGACATCTTGATCCCCCGGATGCCCCCCAACGTGCCCCCCCCGGCCCCTCACCACCCCCCGTGTCCCCGCAGGCCCCCACTCCCTGCGCTACTTCCACACCACCGTGACGGAGCCCAGCCCGGGGCTGCCCGCCTTCGTCTCCGTGGGCTACGTGGACGGAGAGCTCATCGATGGCTACGACAGCGAGACGCAGAGGGCGGTGCCGGGTGCGGCCTGGATGGAGCAGGAGGGTCAGGACCACTGGGACAGGCAGCCCCAGAACGCATATGGCAATCATTAGTCTTACTGAGTGGAGCTGGACACACTGCAGAAGCGCTACAACCAGAGCGGGGGTGAGCGCGGGCCGGGGCTCCCAGCGGCAGCTGCTCGCTGTCAGCGCTGGGGGCTGCGGGTCTGGGGTGCCCCCGGCCCTGCGCTGGGTGCCGTGTCCAAGCCCCTGTGCGGGGCCGGGGCTGCCCCTGAGCCCCCGTCTCCCTGCTTGTGTCTCAGGGTATCACACAGTGCAGCGCACGTACGGCTGTGACCTCCTGGAGGACGGCGGGATCTGGGGGTTTCTGCGGGATGCCTACGACGGGAAGGATTTCATCGCCTTTGACAAGGACACGCTGACATTCGTCATGGCGTATGCTGCTGCGCTAATCACCAAGAGGAAGTGGGAGGCAGAGAATGAGCCTGAGAGGCTGAAGCACTACCTGGAGAAGAGCTGCATGGAGTGGCAGTGGAGATACATGGAGTACAGGAGGGCTGCGCTGGAGAGGAGAGGTGAGGGCGAGGCGGGACCCCCCGGACACGGGGACGGGCCCCGGGCTCGGTGTTATGGAAATGAGGCTTGTCAGCCACCATAACAGGGCCCGACCCTAGGTTCCCGCAGAAAAGTTTGGCGCCAAATCAAAGCAAATGAAATAATGAAATTTTAATGACACGCGTGCGGTAATTACAGCTCGAGCTGGGTGTCTCCGAAGAGGGACCCCAAACAAAGAAATGCCTGGGCAATTATACCTTCCAATGTAAGCTCTCCACCCCTCAGGCAGTAGTTTGGACCAATAGTAATATTTGGGCCTGGAGTCTCCTGCTCCTTATTGGGTCTCATCCCTGTGCCTAGGCAGGCTGTTTATCTTTACTGTTATGGTTTTTGTTGACAGATGTGTCTTGGTTCCTCGGGTCCCGCCCTTGTCTCTCCAGGCTCTGACAAAGAGGTGTTGTTCCAGCAATTAGCACTGCCCCAGCAGTGACAATAGGTGTTATCTGCCAAGGTCCTGATGAAGGGATATAATCCAGACCCCGAGATAGTCCAGACCCCCTAATTAACACTGTTTCAGCAATGAGAGGAGGCTTTGTTTCCCAGGGTCCTGGTGCCCAAGTAGGCCTTATTTCAAAGCCTTGACATCCTCCCTCCCAGAGCGTGAAGCACAGGAATGCGAACTGCTTGCAACTCCCTTATCATTCCAGCTTGAACCAGCTCTCAGTCCCTTTTCTTACTGAACTAGGTAAAAGTTCATTATTCCTCATGATTTATAAAACTGACTGATTATGCTTGCCATAAAATGGACACCCCTGTCTGAATCAGTGGCTTCTGGGACTCTGTACCTGGGTATGATTTCTTTCAGTAAGGCTTTTACTACCCGCCCTGTGTCAGCCGTTCTTGTTGGGAAAAGTCCTACCCAGCCATTTTAGGCTAGCATGTGCGCATATTCTTGCTATTTTTCCTTTTAGTGTTCTATTCATTCTTTCTACTTGTCCTGAAGATTGTGGGTGATAAGGGGTTGTAGGTTTCTTTTTATGCCTAATGATTTCTATAACTGAGTGATTATGCTTGCCGTAAAATGGGCACCCCTGTCTGAATCAGTGGCTTCTGGGACCCCATACCTGGATATGATTTCCTTCAGTAAGGCTTTTACCACTCCCCGTGTGTCGGCCTTTCTTGTTGGGAAAGCTTCTACCCAGCCTGATAACTGATCTACTATCACTAACAAGTGTTTGTAGCCATTGGCAGATGGCATATCCGCATAATCTATTTGTAGCTTTTGGAAAGGGAAGTAGGCCCATGACCGTCCCCCTAACTCTGAGCTTGGCTTGTTATTTGAAAACTTCTGGCAGGTCGGGCAGCTATTTGTTATTCTTTTTGCAGCCGCGTAGATTCCTGGAGCAGCCCATACTTTCTGTACCTGGTTAGCCACCGCCTCCGCTCCCCCATGAGCTTTATCGTGAAACCACCTAGCTATAGTAATTAAATTTTTTTTTTTGGTAGAATTGGTTTTCTTCCAAGTGTCCATATTCCATCATCACTTTGTTTTGCTTCCCACTGCTCCCATTGTTTTTTCTCTTCCACTGAGCAGTCTTTTTCATACGTGGTTTTGGGGTCTATTAAAATTGGCCATTCACTCTGGTCCATCCTTGGAACTGCCCCCATACATTCTCTCAGAGGTTGTCGAGCTGCAGCCTTCGCAGCAGCGTCGGCTAAAGCATTTCCTCTGCTAATTTCTGTAGTGTCTTTAGTATGGGCTGGGCAGTGTATTACAGCAATTTCTTTGGGCAGTTGGACTGCTTCCAGCAAATTACGTATTTCTTCTCCATTAGCTAATTTCTTTCCTGATGACGAAAAGAATCCTCGCTCTTTCCATAACATCCCTGTTACATGACCTACTCCAAATGCATATTTAGAATCGGTATAGATATTTACCTGCAGGTTCTTACCAATTTTTACTGCTTGGGTCAATGCTATTAATTCTGCTCCTTGAGCACTTACAGACGGAGACAAAGGATTGGCCTCAAGTACCTCAAAGAGGTTAGTGACAGCATAGCCGGAGTGGTGCCTTCCGTCCAAATACTAGGATGATCCATCTGTAAACGGAACTAAGTCTGGGTTTCCCAAAGGTTCGTCTTTAAGGTCCTCCCGGGGCTTGCTCGAGCTGACGATCACCTGCTCACAGGAATGATGTGGTTCTCCATCCTCAGGTAGAGGCAATAGTGTTGCTGGATTTAAGATGTTGCATCTCTTTAAGGTCCCATTATCTGCATGCAGTATTATCAGTTCATAGCGGTGAGCTCTCTGTGGGGATAGTGCTTGAGTCACGTATTGTTTCATTGACAGTTCTACTTCATGTGGCACATACACAGTCAATGAGTGACCCAAAACTACAGGTCATGTTTTTTTCAGTAAGAGCTGCCATAGCTGCTATTGCTCTGATGCATCCTGGAGTGCCTTTAGCTACCTCATCTAGCTGCGTGGAATAATAGGCCACTGGTCTGTGGTGAGGGCCTAGTTTTTGGGTGAGTACCCCACTTGCTACTCCCTGTCGTTCATGGACAAATAATTCCAATGGTTTGCTATAATCTGGTCACCCTAGAGCAGGGGCTAAAACCAACGCTTTTTTCACAGATGTAAAAGCTTTCTCCCTTTCTGGGCCCCAGGCCACAGGCTCTATCTCCTCCTTTTTTGTTGCCTGCACTAAAGGCTTAGTAAGTTCTGCTAACCCAGGAATCCACGGTTGGCAAAATCCTACAGCTCCTAAAAATCCCGTGTTGTTTTTTTGTTACAGGACGAGGCATATCAAGAATTGTCTTTACTCGTTCTGGATCAACTAACCTGTGTCCTTCTTTTCAGATAAAACCCAAATATTTTACCTCTCTTTGACACAGCTGGAGTTTAGACAGAGATGCCTGATGCCCTTTTTCTGCAAGAGCGTTACATGGAGAAACAGTGTCTTTTAAAAATGTCTCATAATCTTTACTTGCTAATAACATATCATCTACATATTGTATTAATACAGAATGTCCTGGAAGTTCGATATCTGAGAGGTCATTTTTGAGTATACGCGAAAGAATAGTCAGAGACCCAGTAAATCCCTGTGGCAGCTTTGTCCAAGTTAATTGTTGTCCCTTCCAAGTGAAAGCCAAGAGATCTTGGCTATCTTCAGCTATCGGTATACTAAAAAAAGCTGCTGTTAGGTCGATCACAGTAAAATAAGTTGCCCAAAGGGGTATCTGTAGTAAAATGGTTGATGGGTTAGGGACTACTGGATGTGGAGCAACTACCTGTTGGTTTATAGCCCCTAAGTCTTGTATAAACTGATACTCTGGATCACCATCAGAATCTTGCCTGTTCTTTTTAACTGGCAGAATTGGGGTGTTGTACGGGGATTCACAGACTCTAAGGATACCCAGTTTCAAATAATGATTGATTTGTTTTTGGATGCTCTTCTCTGCTTCCTTTGGGATAGGGTATTGCTTAACTGCAGGAGGCAATCCCCCCTTTGTTTTTATCGAGACTGGACTAGCTGATTTCAGTAGTCCCACATCCATTGCTGAAGAGCTCCATAACCGTTTAGGAACTGATTCTAACCTTGTTGGAATTTGCAGATTAGTCGACTCTGGTTCTGGTGTCTTAGCCAGAACACATGAGCCCATAATTATTAATTCCACCTCTTCTGGCTGTAAGCAGATCTGAGTATCCAAGGCTTGCAGGAGATCTCTCCCTAAAAGGCACATGGGCGCGTCTGTGGAAATTATAATACATCCCCACGCTCTTTTACCTCCAATAGTAAGCAATAAGGGCTTAGATAACATTCGTTTGCCTTTTCCCGCTACTCCTTGCATCATTATTTTATCTGGTGACTTGCATCCTTTAGGCTCAAACTTTAAAAGGGAAAGGGTGGCTCCAGTATCCACTAGAAAGGGAACTTCTAAGCCTTCTATATTTGCCATTACCTGCCCTTCAAATCCAAATCTACATCCCATAAATTTACCCCCATTTCCACAGTATTTTCTGAGTCTCCTATCTCCTGTCATTGTGGACTGATTTGATTGCCTCATGCTGGCCCCTCTATTCCCAAGTGCACAGGGCCTCACTGGGCATTCCTGCTTCCAGTGTCCTTGTTCCCCCCAAGAATGACAAACATCATTAACTCTTAATTGTACACCACCTTCACTTTGACTCCATCTATCTCCCCTGGTTCTTCCGCGCCCCCTCCCCTTGCCAGCCTGGCATATGCTCTTTAAAATACTTTTGTGTATCAGGGGCTGCTTGATCTATAAAAACAGTAATTGCAAGGAATGCAGACTGCTTGTAACTGCCTTATCTTCCCAGCTGGAACCAGCTCTGAGGCCCTTTTCTTACTGGACTAAGTAAAAGTTCATTATTTTCGATAAGTGCGGCCTAAGGCTTCAGCAAATTTAGCTCCTCATGCCAGGCAAGTTTTAGAGAAGTTGTGCTAAGCGGCTGCCTGTAGGCAGTTTCAGTTTGCTCTTCCTTAACACAAGGATCCTGCCTGGAAAGTACCAAGTGTGATGACATGGCTGTAGGCCTGGCAGGGCAGGTGGGGTTTTTCCTGCATGCTGCCAGTGAGGGGAATGGGCTTGAGCAGCAGTGCTTGGATCCAGCAGGTCAGCCCCTGGGTGTGCAGCTGGTGCTGGCAGCAGGGCTTTGGTTTCATGAGCGTGGGCCCCTCTTTGTGCATGAAGGCTGGCGTGGAGAGATGGTCCCCACGTGCCCCCTGGGGGCAAAAGCAAGAAAAGCACAAGCCCCGTGAGTAGGAAGAGGTGCACAGGTGAGGGCAGGGCCTGCTTGCCCAGGTGGCCTGGCGGTCCAGCAGCTGGACGTCCCGAAGGCGAGCCAGCAGCGAGGCACCAAGGCTGGGGGGTGTCACGCTTCATCAGGAGGAGAGTGTGCCCGTGTGCTGCCGTGAGGCTCAAGCCGGTGGCCAAGGTGGTGAGGAGAGCCCAAAAGTCGGTGCCCCTGAGGGGAGAGGAGGATGCATGGAAGAGTGAGGAAGCGATGGTGTGGGAGGGCAAGGCAAAGGTGCAGGGTGATGTGGAGCAAAGAAAGCCTGGAGGGGCCCAGCGCAGTGCGTGCACGCCAATAGGGAAGTGCTTAGAGAGCAACAGTCTGGAGAAATGAATCTCTGACAGCTTTTGTGGGAAATCTGCAGAGGCGGGCACCTGTCTCAGGGGTCCGTCCGCTAATGCCTGCAGCCTGGGGACCAGACAGGAGCACTTTGCAGTCTGTGTGCAGCTGCGGGCCTGCAGCGTGGCATGCCTGGAGCGCTGCGGTGGATGGCTGCAGCCTCTTTGGGAAGGCCCGTCTGGGAAGGTGCGGAGGGGCAGTTGGCCTTTCTGTGAGAAAGCAGCGGGAATGCAGGACGCTCTGCCTAGGGCTGGACGGTGAGGCATATGGGTGAGGCTTAGTGGCCCCAGCAAGAGGAGTGGTCTTGCAGTGGCTGGCTGTGTGCTCTAGAGGGCCTGAAGAAGGGCAGCATCTGCACGGTGTAGGAGGCAGAGAGGTGGGGAGAGGAAAATTCCTGCTGCGGCACAGATGGCAGCTCGGAGCTGGGCTCAGAAGCTGGCACCAGAGGCTGGGAGGCAAAGCCCTGGTGCTGGAGGTGCCCCCGGTGAGCAGCAAGGCCTTGTGATGTCGGTGCTAGCACGGTCACCAGCAAGGCCTTGTGATGCGGGTGCCCCTGGTGGCCAGCAGGAGGTGGTCACGGGGGTCCCCATGGCAACGTGCAGGGCTTTGTGATGGGGGTAGCATCATGCCCCCAAGGCCATTGTGATGGGGCGGTGCCCGTGGTGACCGAGTCCATGCTGGGAGCAGAGCCCCTGGCTGTGCCCTCTGAGGAGAGCAGCTCGCTGAGGAGGGAGCAGCTCTCTTGAGTGCCAGAGTGGCAGGTGCGCAGGAGAAGCTCCTGCTGATGGACAAGGGGCGGCAGGCGAATGCCGGCTCCCAGCCCGTGGATGGGCTTTCTGTGAGGCCGAAGCGCAGAAGCAAGGTGAGCGGTGGGGCTGGAGGGAGAGGCAGGCAGCAGGGCTGGGAGCCGCACGGAAAGCATGAGGACGGTGGGGAAGAGGAGGTGGGGCAAGCGAGCCAGGCCTGATCTTCTCTGGCCAGGGGGTATTTCTTGCTGGTGCTGGGGATTTTCTGGTGCACAAAGCACACCGACTGGGGTGCTGCAAGGCCCAAATGGAGCCTGTGAGCTGTGCTGAGGGTCAGAGAGCATCTCCAGGCTTAGCACAGCTGGGTCGTGCTAGGCCATGAGCTTCCCTTTGCCATGGGGCCGGGCTTTCCTGTGCCTGAGGGGCCGCTTGTACGAACGCAACCGCCTCCATCATGTGCTTCCTTCTCCCTGCAGGGGGGCCAGCGGGAGCCGCATGCAGTGACGCAACGCATCCCGACCCCGACTTCATCTCTCCAAAGGGACAGGCGGCCGTTGCTGCCCGGCCCACAGAGCTGGCAAGACCCTGAAGACGTCATCGCGAAGGTAGCGAGCTGAGCAGCGATGGTGGCAAAGCCTCTGCCTGACTGTGCATAGCTGCCAAGCAGCAGGCGGGAAGTGGTGGGAGGGAGCAGGAGGAGCGCCTGCTCTGCATGGCAGTCGGCAAGGACATGGCTCGAGGTTTCCGAGGGAGCTGCCTTTGCCCATCTCTTGCCCAGTGGTGACCAGCCTTCTCCCCACGCAGCCTTTGGGAGCCAGCTGCGTGGGAGAGTGCTGCTGTTGTGGAGGGTTTCAGGGGCCACAGGGAGTGTGCATGTGGGAAGGCTGGGGGGGAGGGGTAAAGGGCAGCAGTAACTTGGCCTTCCTCATGGGCTTTGATTGCAGATGGCGGAGGACACTGTGAGGGAGGTTCTCGACTCGGTGCAAGCTCTTCATGCCTCCAGCAGCCTTGTGAAGAAGGCTCCTCCGGGGCGCCGGGAGACACTGCACAGCAGGCCTTGTGCAAGAGCAGAGACACCGCATCGGCCCGGCTTAGCGCCTCACGCAACCAAGGCAGCTAGGCAGGCACGTGGAGGCCTGGAGGCCTCTACAGGTCAAAGAGCGGCATCCGCATGTCGACCTCCAGAAAAATCCTGCAGATCTTCTTTGAGATGCAGGGCCACTGCTGAGGCTCTGGAGGATGTGGCAAGGAGAGTGCCTGCCTCTCCAAAAGCTAAGCAGGAAGCTGGCGCTCTCCCCCGAGCAATTCAAGCTCCTGTCTCCTATTTGCCTGAGGCCAGGCCTGGGTCTTCCGCGCTGGGAAAAGCAAGGATGCTGCAAGCTGTTGAGAACATCCTTGCAGATGTGTGCATGGAAATGAGGGCTGAGGACCAGAGACCTGCTGCACACAGCCCCGCACTGCCTGCCGCACCTCTGATGCACGCACTGCTGGCGCTCGCGTCTGCAGCCTTGAGCCGTCCTGATGATGTGAGTGCGGGACATGGCCGGGAGCTCAGGGCAGCCGGGCCACAAAGGACCTTGGCATACACCATTGCTCTAGCAGGCCTGGCAAGCGCATTGCAGAAGGAGAGCAGGGAGCGTGGCAAAAACACAGCTGCCACAGCTCTGCAAGGGCCAGATTGCAACAGGCGTGGGGGCAAAAGGAAGGTCATGGGGGCCGGTGCACCAGCTTCCCCGGGCAGGGGCCATGGACTGGTCACACTAGGATGGCAACTTGCAGTGCAGAGGCCCAAACAGCAGCCTCTGGGCATCATCTGTCGCCTTCAAGGCACGCCACTGCGCATACACCCCAACAACCCCTCGCAGTATCTCGCCGTGCTCTCAATCAAAACAGAGACGCTGGAGGAGCTCGACAGGAGCTGCGTGGCGCGCACCGGGCAGAGCTTGGCTCAGCTGCGAGAAGCCTTTCTGGAGAGGAAGGAGCCGAGGCCAAAGGAGAGGGAGGTCGAGGAAGAGGAGGGCAAGGGGAAACGTTTCTCCCTGACAGCATCGGGATGCCTCAATGTTCGCCCCAAGGAGGTGAGTGCAAAGGGTGGGCCAGGGCAGATGGTGACCCTCCGTGTGCTGGGGCCAGCCGCTGCGCCCTGCTGCAACAGTGTGATGGTGGCAGTGCTGGCAGGGCCACGGGGGGCATTGCTGGTGGGAAAAGCAGCTGCCTTCACAAATCTCCCTCTCTGGCTTCAGCTCTGTGCCAGAAACTCCTTCTATAACCTGTGGCAACCGGAGGTGACGCGAGTGGAGCTCCTGAAGGATGCGAGGTCCAAGTGGGAGGTGCTGGAGCGGCTGTACGCCCATGCGCCCAGGAGGGAGCGCAAGATGGGAGCTGGGAAGAGAGTCCGGGGAGCACCAGAGGATGCTGGCGTGGAGTGGAGCGATGAGGAAGAGGACGTTGAAGAAGAACCTTTGGAATGGGAGGAGCTGGAGAAAAACACAGCCTTGGTCATGAGCTGGGTCAGACCGAGCCTCAGGAGCCTCTTGGCAGACCCACAGCCGTGTCCTGAGGAGGTGCCCTGCTCACCCGTTGTGAAGGGCAGAGATGCTGCCAGGGAGGCAGCTGGTGACCTGCAGAGCACGCCTCTGGCCCCAGCAGTGCCCCGAGGAGCCGTGGCAGCGGCATCTCCTTTGGCAGGAGGCTGCCAGGACGCGGGGGACAGTGTGCCTCTGGCTCCACTGGCCAGCACAGGAGCAAAGGCAGAGGCCTCCCCTGCAGCCAGAGGCCCTGAGGATGCAGGGGAAAATGCTCCTCTGCCTCCATCGCTTCCCGCAGAGGCTGCGCCAAAGGCCTCCCAGTTGTGCGGAGGCCCTTGTGGGGAGAGCAACAGCCTGCCTCTCCAACCACCATTGCCCGAAGAAAGCGCAGCAGAAGGCTCTGCCCTGGCCGCAGGCCTTCCTCACCAGGTGAGCAAGGAGCATGGCGTCGGCACCCACCACCAAAGGGAGGTGCGGTGTGAGCAGCGTCTGGGGTGTGCAGGGTGGGTGAGAAGAGCTGCCCCATCGCATGGGTCCCCCGCGGCCGTGGTGAGAAGCTGTCCCCCCAGCCCTTTGCGCTCTGCACTCTCTGTCCTGGGGAAGATGCCTGGTGCTCTGTGTTTCCAAGTGCCAGAGGCCCAGGGCTGACGTGCCCTCCCCGGCCTGCACAGCATCCAGCCCTGGGGCATGGATGCTGAGCAAGGAGGGCAGGGGCAGCCCCAGCAGCAGCCGCCTCCCACAGCCAGCGAGCCAGCCCCCTTGTGCCACGTACCCGGCCACCTCCATCCCCCGCTGCCCGTCGTGGCCCCCGGCCCAGCCCTGCTGCTACGGCCCCAAGACAAGCCTTGTGCCATTGCCCAGCCAGCTGCATGTGCCTCCCCTTGGGGCTCGCGGCCACTCACAGCATCCCCCCACCCCAAACCCTTTGCCCCCTCCTATATCCCAGGGCACCAGGATGCTGAGCATGGCCAGCTGATATCACACAGGGCTGTGTTCCTGCTCTCCCCATGCAGGTTGCCTGTGAGCCCAAAGAGGAGCACAAGTCATCGTCTTCCCTCCGGCCCTGCGGGAGGGCGCGGGAGCTGGGAGCTGGGAAGAGAGTCTGGGAAGTGCCAGAGGATGCTGGCGTGGAGTGGAGCGATGAGGAAGAGGATGTTGATGAAGAGCCTTTGGAATGGGAGGAGCTGGAGGAAAACATGGCCTTGGTCATGAGCTGGGTCAGACCGAGCCTCAGGAGCCTCTTGGCAGACCCACAGCCGTGTCCTGAGGAGGTGCCCTGCTCACCCGTTGTGAAGGGCAGAGATGCTGCCAGGGAGGCAGCTGGTGACCTGCAGAGCACGCCTCTGGCCCCAGCAGTGCCCCGAGGAGCCGAGGCAGCGGCATCTGCTCTGGCGGGAGGCTGCCAGGATGCGGGGGACAGTGTGCCTCTGGCCCCATCAGCCAGCACAGGAACAAAGGCGGAGGCCTCCCCCGCAGCCAGAGACCCTCAGGCTTGCCCTGCACTTGCCCAGCCCCTCGCCCACGGCTCTCCTTCCTCCACAGGCATCACCGCCCTCCCGCATGCTGCGCCTTCCAGGCGATGGCCATTGCGGCTCAGGGCAGCGCTTCGGGCTCTGCGCAGAGCTTTTAGCTGCCGCTGTGACTCAGGGCAGTGAGAGGAACAGCGCGAGGATGCAGCTGCCAGACAGGTGGCCCGAGATGGGAGATGGCGCAGAGCAAAGAGGCAGAGCGACGGAGGCTCTCTCCTGGCTGCTACAGCAATGCTACTGCGTCGTGTCCCACAGCCCATGTGCTGCTCCAAATAAACCCTCGGCAGCTGTTCCCGCTGTGTTACTTGGTGTCAGGGAACTGTCAGGAGAAAGACTAGTGCAGGCGCTGCCAAGGAAGGCAGTCAGGGCTGCAGAGAAAGCCCTACAAGCAGTCGCAGAGTGAGAGAGCAGCTGGGGTGGGAAGGGTCTTCCGGAGGTGTCTGCTGCAACCTCCTGCTGCAAGTGGAGGCAAGCAGAGGAGGTTTCGCAGGGCCTGTCAGGGTCGAGCTCTGACTGTCTCTGGCGATGGATTCCCGCACGGCCCTGGCACCCTGCTCCAGTGTTGCACCACCATTCGGCTTCCAAGGCCATTTGCAGTCTCTGAGGGGACTTTTCCCTGCCACAAGCCGTGCCGTTGCCCTCAACCTGTCCCCAGGCCCCTCAGGACGTCTCTGGCTCCATGCTCTCTGCACGCTCCCGTTAGGCACTTGCAGGCAGCAGTGAGATCCCCCTACGCCTTCTCTTCCGCCGGCTGCACCAAGCCAGCACCCTTGGTCTCTGCTCCTGTGTGCTGTGCTGCAGCTGCCAGGCAGCTTGGGGGCCTGCGCTGGGCTTGCTGCAGTGTGGCCCCATCTGCGTGGGCCAGGGGGCTGGGGATAGGGTGCAATGGGGTGGGGGCCTGGGATATGGGTGCAATAGGGCGGGGGCCTGGGGATGTGGGTGCAATGGGGCAGAGGGGCTGGGAATATGGGTGCATTGGGGCGGGGGGCTGGGGAGGTGGGTGCAATTGGGCAGGGGCCTGGGGACATGGGCGCAAAGGGGCAGGGGGCTGGGGATATGGGTGCAATGAGTCGGGGAAGCTCCGGATATGGGCGTAATGGGGCAGGGGCCTGGGGACGTGGGTGCAATGGGGTGGGGGGCTGGGGACACAGGTGCAATGGGCCAGGGGGCTGGGACCATGGGTGCAATGGGGTGGGGGGCCTGGGTTCAGGGGTGGTGATGTGACCTCACGCCTGAGTCCATGGGTGCAACGGGGGTGGACACCTGGGTCCATGGGCGCTGATGGGTGCTGATGGGACCTAATGCCTGGGTCCGTGGGTGTTGATGTGACCTCACGCCTGAGTCCATGGGTGCAAAGGGGGTCGACACCTGGGTCCATGGGTGATGGTGGGTGCTGATGGGGCCGCCACCTGGGCCCATGTGTGCTAACACGGGTGCAATGGGGCTGGACACCTGGGTCCATGGGTGGTCACAGGTGCTGATGGGTGGCCACCTGGGCCCATGGGTGATAACACGGGTGCAATTGTTACAAGACAACCCTGAGAAGCTCAGAAAGAATGTTTGAAGTAGGTAGATTTGGATAACTTCTATCTTAGACAGAATTTGCTTAGCATGAGTAGCCGCACACTTGCTTAGCATGAGTAGCTAAATTTGCTGAAGCCTTAGGCCACGCTCCTAGTTCGGTAAGAAAGGGCCCCAGAGCTGGTGCAGGCTGGAAAGATAAGGGAGTTACAAGCAGTCTGCATTCCTGTGCCCCACTCTCCGAAAGGGAGGATGTCAAGGCTGTGAAATAAGGCCTGTTTGGGCGCCAGGACCTTGGGAAGCAAAGCCTCCTCTCACTGTTGAAACTGTGTTAATTAAGGGGTCTGGATTATGTCCTCTTTGTCAGGACCTTGGGAGATAACATCTACTGACCTAGCTGGGGCAGTGTTAATTGATCAGGACCTTGAGAAGCAGGGGTGGGACCCAGGGAATGAAGAAATCACTAACCAATCAGTGTAAAAGGGAAAGTCGCAAATCTGGCAATTTGTTTGTATAAATGCTACTTGAAAAGTTGGGGGGTGTGTGCTCGATTTGTGGGAAACCACCGAGCACCCAGGCTTGCGCAACTCTGAAATAAATAAACAAATGTCTCTCCTGAGTGTGTAATTATTGGCTTATTGCACACCAGGCAACGAACCCGCTTTTCGGACAACACATGGATGGGTGTGGGTGCTGATGGGACTGGATGCCTGGCTCCAGGGGTGCAACGGGGCTAGACGCCTGGGGCCCTGGGCAGCTCCTCACCCATGGGTGCCACCTTGGGCAGGTTTCCACATCTTCCAGTAGACCTATGGGTGCCGGGGGTGGGCCGGGGGCCACCTACCAGCACTCGGCCTTCGATGGGCGCCACTCCCTGAGCTCCCACTGCTGGCTCCGTGTCCCCATCGCCATGTCCCCGTGGTCTCCTGTCCCTATCCCTGCCCCCAGCCCTGCATCCTCGGGTCCCCATCTCCACCGCCGGGTCCCCGTCCCTTGGCCGAGCCAAACTCCATCCCCGGAGCTGACCCCTGTCCCCACCACGTCCCCCCATCCCTGTGACAGAGCCAACTCCATCTCTTTCCCCACGGTGTCCCTGTCCCCACGGTGTCCCTGTCCCCACCACGTCCCCCTGCCCCTGTGACAGAGCCAACTCCATCTCCAGCCCCACAGTGTCCCTGTTCCCACGGTGTCCCTGTCCCCACCACATCCCCCTGCCCCTGTGACAGAGTCAGCTCCATCTCCAGCACCACAGTGTCCCTGTCCCCACGGTGTCCCTGTCCCCATCACGTCCCCCTGCCCCTGTGACAGAGCCAACTCCATCCCCATCCCAATGGTGTCCCCATCCCCACATCGTCCCCATCCCCCCATCATCCCCATCCCCACAGTGTCCCCCTGTCCCTGTGACAGAGCCAACTCCATCTCCAGCCCCACGGTGTCCCCATCCCCACATCGTCTCCAGTCCCACGGCGTCCCATCCCCCCAGTGTCCCCATCCCCATGGCATCCCCATCCCCACGTCGTCTCCGTCCCCACATCGGCCTCGGCCTCCCACATCGCCTCCACCCTCCCGCCCACCACGTGCTCCGCGGGGATACGCCCGGCGCCCGGGGGCGTCACCGCTGCCGCGCCTCGCCATTGGCGGGCGGCCGCCGGCGGGGCCAATGGCCGTGCGACAAGGCGGAGCGGGAGCCGCGGCTCGGCGCTGCGCAGCGCCCTCCGCAAGCGCCCTCGCTGTCGCTTCTCCCAACCCGCCGCGCCGGGATCTGCCCAGCACCTGGGGACGCCTCAGCCGACGAGAGCCGCTATTGGCGGGCGGGACAGAGCGCAGCCAATGGCGGTGCGCCGCAGCGGAGCCAATGGCGGCGCGGGGGCGTGGCCGCCGTGGGCGTCGGCGCCGGGTGAGGGCGAGGGCGCTGGCAGCGAGGAGGCGGTAGCGGGGCGGGCGCTGGGGCCGGGGCTGCTGCTGCTGGGCGGCGGCGGCGGCGGCGGCGAGCGGTGAGTGCGGGCGGGGCCCCCGGGCCCCCCTCTGCCCCTCCCCCGGCGCCGGGCTCCCCGTCAGCGGCCCCACGGACCGGCCTGCAACCGCCCCCGGGAGGTGCTGCCCCCCCGATCTGCGCCCCGGGACGTGCTGCCCCCCCGGAGCCCCCCGACCTGCCCTCCCGGAATGTGCTGCCCCCCCGACGTGCCCCCCCTGTGTCGTGCTGCCCCCCTGACCTGCCCCCCGGGACGTGCTGCCCCCCCCGACCCCCCCGACTTCTCCCCCCGGGACATCTTGATCCCCCGGATGCCCCCCAACGTGCCCCCCCCGGCCCCTCACCACCCCCCGTGTCCCCGCAGGCCCCCACTCCCTGCGCTACTTCCACACCGCCGTGACGGAGCCCAGCCCGGGGCTGCCCGCCTTCGTCTCCGTGGGCTACGTGGACGGAGAGCTCATCGATGGCTACGACAGCGAGACGCAGAGGGCGGTGCCGGGCGCGGCCTGGATGGAGCAGGAGGGTCAGGACCACTGGGACAGGCAGCCCCAGAACGCATATGGCAATCATTAGTCTTACTGAGTGGAGCTGGACACACTGCAGAAGCGCTACAACCAGAGCGGGGGTGAGCGCGGGCCGGGGCTCCCAGCGGCAGCTGCTCGCTGTCAGCGCTGGGGGCTGCGGGTCTGGGGTGCCCCCAGCCCTGCGCTGGGTGCCGTGTCCAAGCCCCTGTGCGGGGCCGGGGCTGCCCCTGAGCCCCCGTCTCCCTGCTTGTGTCTCAGGGTATCACACAGTGCAGCGCACGTACGGCTGTGAGCTCCTGGAGGACGGCGGGATCTGGGGGTTTCTGCGGGATGCCTACGACGGGAAGGATTTCATCGCCTTTGACAAGGACACGCTGACATTCGTCATGGCGTATGCTGCTGCGCTAATCACCAAGAGGAAGTGGGAGGCAGAGAATGAGCCTGAGAGGCTGAAGCACTACCTGGAGAAGAGCTGCATGGAGTGGCAGTGGAGATACATGGAGTACAGGAGGGCTGCGCTGGAGAGGAGAGGTGAGGGCGAGGCGGGACCCCCCGGACACGGGGACGGGCCCCGGGCTCGGTGTTATGGAAATGAGGCTTGTCAGCCACCATAACAGGGCCCGACCCTAGGTTCCCGCAGAAAAGTTTGGCGCCAAATCAAGGCAAATGAAATAATTAAATTTTAATGACACGCGTGCAGTAATTACAGCTCGAGCTGGGTGTCTCCGAAGAGGGACCCCAAACAAAGAAATGCCTGGGCAATTATACCTTCCAATGTAAGCTCTCCACCCCTCAGGCGCTAGTTTGGACCAATAGTAATATTTAGGTCTGGGGTCTCCTGCTCCTTATTGGGTCTCATCCCTGTGCCTAGGCAGGCTGTTTATCTTTATTGTTGCGGTTTCTGCTGACAGATGTGTCTTGATTCCTCGGGTCCCGCCCTTGTCTCTCCAGGCTCTGACAAAGAGGTGTTGTTCCAGCAATTAGCACTGCCCCAGCAGTGACAATAGGTGTTATCTGCCAAGGTCCTGACGAAGGGGATATAATCCAGACCCCAAGATAGTCCAGACCCCCTAATTAACACTGTTTCAGCAGTGAGAGGAGGCTTTGTTTCCCAGGGTCCTGGTGCCCAAGTAGGCCTTATTTCAAAGCCTTGATATCCTCCCTCCCAGAGCGTGAAGCACAGGAATGCGAACTGCTTGCAACTCCCTTATCATTCCAGCTTGAACCAGCTCTCAGTCCCTTTTCTTACTGAACTAGGTAAAAGTTCATTATTCCTCATGATTTATAAAACTGACTGATTATGCTTGCCATAAAATGGACACCCCTGTCTGAATCCATGGCTTCTGGGACTCTATACCTGGGTATGATTTCTTTCAGTAAGGCTTTTACTACCCGCCCTGCGTCAGCCGTTCTTGTTGGGAAAAGTCCTACCCAGCCATTTTAGGCTAGCATGTGCGCATATTCTTGCTATTTTTCCTTTTAGTGTTCTATTCATTCTTTCTACTTGTCCTGAAGATTGTGGGTGATAAGGGGTTGTAGGTTTCTTTTTATGCCTAATGATTTCTATAACTGAGTGATTATGCTTGCCGTAAAATGGGCACCCCTGTCTGAATCAGTGGCTTCTGGGACCCCATACCTGGGTATGATTTCTTTCAGTAAGGCTTTTACCACTCCCCGTGTGTCGGCCTTTCTTGTTGGGAAAGCTTCTACCCAGCCTGATAACTGATCTACTATCACTAACAAGTGTTTGTAGCCATTGGCAGATGGCATATCCGCATAATCTATTTGTAGCTTCTGGAAAGGGAAGTAGGCCCATGACCGTCCCCCTAACTCTGAGCTTGGCTTGTTATTTGAAAACTTCTGGCAGGTCGGGCAGCTATTTGTTATTCTTTTTGCAGCCGCGTAGATTCCTGAAGCGGCCCATACTTTCTGTACCTGGTTAGCTATTGCCTCGGCTCCCCCATGAGCTTTATCGTGAAACCACCTAGCTATAGTAATTAACTATTTTTTTTTTTGGTAGAATTGGTTTTCTTCCAAGTGTCCATATTCCATCATCACTTTGTTTTGCTTCCCACTGCTCCCATTGTTTTTTCTCTTCCACTGAGCAGTCTTTTTCATACATGGTTTTGGGGTCTATTAAAATTGGCCGTTCACTCTGGTCCATCCTTGGAACTACACCCATACATTCTCTCAGAGGTTGTCGAGCTGCAGCCTTCGCAGCAGCGTCGGCTAAAGCATTTCCTCTGCTAATTTCTGTAGTGTCTTTAGTATGGGCTGGGCAGTGTATTACAGCAATTTCTTTGGGCAGTTGGACTGCTTCCAGCAAATTACGTATTTCTTCTCCATTAGCTAATTTCTTTCCTGATGACGAAAAGAATCCTCGCTCTTTCCATAACATCCCTGTTACATGACCTACTCCAAATGCATATTTAGAATCGGTATAGATATTTACCTGCAGGTTCTTACCGATTTTTGCTGCTTGGGTCAATGCTATTAATTCTGCTCCTTGAGCACTTACAGACGGAGACAAAGGATTGGCCTCAAGTACCTCAAAGAGGTTAGTGACAGCATAGCCGGAGTGGTGCCTTCCGTCCAAATACTAGGATGATCCATCTGTAAACGGAACTAAGTCTGGGTTTTCCAAAGGTTTGTCTTTAAGGTCCTCCCGGGGCTTGCTCGAGCTGACGATCAGCTGCTCACAGGAATGATGTGGCTCTCCATCCTCAGGTAGAGGCAATAGTGTTGCTGGATTTAAGATGTTGCATCTCTTTAAGGTCCCATTATCTGCATGCAGTATTATCAGTTCATAGCGGTGAGCTCTCTGTGGGGATAGTGCTTGAGTCACGTATTGTTTCATTGACAGTTCTACTTCATGTGGCACATACACAGTCAATGAGTGACCCAAAACTACAGGTCATGTTTTTTTCAGTAAGAGCTGCCGTAGCTGCTATTGCTCTGATGCATCCTGGAGTGCCTTTAGCTCCCTCATCTAGCTGCGTGGAGTAATAGGCCACTGGTCTGTGGTGAGGGCCTAGTTTTTGGGTGAGTACCCCACTTGCTATTCCCTGTCGTTCATGGACAAACAATTCCAATGGTTTGCTATAATCTGGTAACCCTAGAGCAGGGGCTGAAACCAATGCTTTTTTCACAGATGTAAAAGCTTTCTCCCTTTCTGGGCCCCAGGCCACAGGCTCTATCTCCTCCTTTTTTGTTGTCTGCACTAAAGGCTTAGTAAGTTCTGCTAACCCAGGAATCCACGGTTGGCAAAATCCTACAGCTCCTAAAAATCCCGTGTTGTTTTTTTGTTACAGGACGAGGCATATCAAGAATTGTCTTTACTCGTTCTGGATCAACTAACCTGTGTCCTTCTTTTCAGATAAAACCCAAATATTTTACCTCTCTTTGACACAGCTGGAGTTTAGACAGAGATGCTCGATGCCCTTTTTCTGCAAGAGTGTTAATCTTTACTTGCTAATAACAAATCATCTACATATTGTATTGCTACAGAATGTCCTGGAAGTTCGATATCTGAGAGGTCATTTTTGAGTTTGCGCGAAAGAATAGTCGGAGACCCAGTAAATCCCTGTGGCAGCCTCGTCCAAGTTAATTGTTGTCCCTTCCAAGTGAAAGCCAGGAGATCTTGGCTATCTTCAGCTATCGGTATACTAAAAAAGGCTGCTGTTAGGTCGATCACAGTAAAATAAGTTGCCCAAAGGGGTATCTGTAGTCAAATGGTTGATGGGTTAGGGACTACTGGACGTGGAGCAACTACCTGTTGGTTTATAGCCCTCAAGTCTTGTACAAACTGATACTCTGGATCACCATCAGAGTCTTGCCTGTTCTTTTTAACTGGCAGAATTGGGGTGTTATATGGGGATTCACAGACTCTAAGGATACCCAGTTTCAGGTAATGATTGGTGTGTTTTTGGATGCTCTTCTCTGCTTCCTTTGGGATAGGGTATTGCTTAACTGCAGGAGGCAATCCCCCCTTTGTTTTTATCGAGACTGGACTAGCTGATTTCAGTAGTCCCACATCCATTGCTGAAGAGCTCCATAACCGTTTAGGAACTGATTCTAACCTTGTTGGAATTTGCAGATTAGTCGACTCTGGTTCTGGTGTCTTAGCCAGAACACATGAGCCCATAATTATTAATTCCACCTCTTCTGGCTGTAAGCAGATCTGAGTATCCAAGGCTTGCAGGAGATCTCTCCCTAAAAGGCACATGGGCGCGTCTGTGGAAATTATAATACATCCCCACGCTCTTTTACCTCCAATAGTAAGCAATAAGGGCTTAGATAACATTCGTTCGCCTTTTCCCGCTACTCCTTGCATCATTATTTTATCTGGTGACTTGCATCCTTTAGGCTCAAACTTTAAAAGGGAAAGGGTGGCTCCAGTATCCACTAGAAAGGGAACTTCTAAGCCTTCTATATTTGCCATTACCTGCCCTTCAAATCCAAATCTACATCCCATAAATTTACCCCCATTTCCACAGTATTTTCTGAGTCTCCTATCTCCTGTCATTGTGGACTGATTTGATTGCCTCATGCTGGCCCCTCTATTCCCAAGTGCACAGGGCCTCACTGGGCATTCCTGCTTCCAGTGCCCTTGTTCCCCGCAATAATGACAAACATCATTAACTCTTAATTGTACACCACCTTCACTTTGACTCCATCTATCTCCCCTGGTTCTTCCGCGCCCCCTCCCCTTGCCAGCCTGCCATATGCTCTTTAAAATACTTTTGTGTATCAGGGGCTGCTTGATCTATAAAAACAGTAATTGCAAGGAATGCAGACTGCTTGTAACTGCCTTATCTTCCCAGCTGGAACCAGCTCTGAGGCCCTTTTCTTACTGGACTAAGGAAAAGCTCATTAGTTTCAGTTTGCTCTTCCTTAACACAAGGATCCTGCCTGGAAAGTACCAAGTGTGATGACATGGCTGTAGGCCTGGCAGGGCAGGTGGGGTTTTTCCTGCATGCTGCCAGTGAGGGGAATGGGCTTGAGCAGCAGTGCTTGGATCCAGCAGGTCAGCCCCTGGGTGTGCAGCTGGTGCTGGCAGCAGGGCTTTGTTTTCATGAGCGTGGGCCCCTCTTTGTGCATGAAGGCTGGCGTGGAGAGATGGTCCCCACGTGCCCCCTGGGGGCAAAAGCAAGAAAAGCACAAGCCCCGTGAGTAGGAAGAGGTGCACAGGTGAGGGCAGGGCTGCTTGCCCAGGTGGCCTGGCGGTCCAGCAGCTGGACGTCCCGAAGGCGAGCCAGCAGCGAGGCACCAAGGCTGGGGGGTGTCACGCTTCATCAGGAGGAGAGTGTGCCCGTGTGCTGCCGTGAGGCTCAAGCCGGTGGCCAAGGTGGTGAGGAGAGCCCAAAAGTCGGTGCCCCTGAGGGGAGAGGAGGATGCATGGAAGAGTGAGGAAGCGATGGTGTGGGAGGGCAAGGCAAAGGTGCAGGGTGATGTGGAGCAAAGAAAGCCTGGAGGGGCCCAGCGCAGTGCGTGCACGCCAATAGGGAAGTGCTTAGAGAGCAACAGTCTGGAGAAATGAATCTCTGACAGCTTTTGTGGGAAATCTGCAGAGGCGGGCACCTGTCTCAGGGGTCCGTCCGCTAATGCCTGCAGCCTGGGGACCAGACAGGAGCACTTTGCAGTCTGTGTGCAGCTGCGGGCCTGCAGCGTGGCATGCCTGGAGCGCTGCGGTGGATGGCTGCAGCCTCTTTGGGAAGGCCCGTCTGGGAAGGTGCGGAGGGGCAGTTGGCCTTTCTGTGAGAAAGCAGCGGGAATGCAGGACGCTCTGCCTAGGGCTGGACGGTGAGGCATATGGGTGAGGCTTAGTGGCCCGAGCAAGAGGAGTGGTCTTGCAGTGGCTGGCTGTGTGCTCTAGAGGGCCTGAAGAAGGGCAGCATCTGCACGGTGTAGGAGGCAGAGAGGTGGGGAGAGGAAAATTCCTGCTGCGGCACAGATGGCAGCTCGGAGCTGGGCTCAGAAGCTGGCACCAGAGGCTTGGAGGCAAAGCCCTGGTGCTGGAGGTGCCCCCGGTGAGCAGCAAGGCCTCGTGATGTCGGTGCTAGCACGGTCACCAGCAAGGCCTTGTGATGCGGGTGCCCCTGGTGGCCAGCAGGAGGTGGTCACGGGGGTCCCCATGGCAACGTGCAGGGCTTTGTGATGGGGGTGGCATCATGCCCCCAAGGCCATTGTGATGGGGCGGTGCCCGTGGTGACCGAGTCCATGCTGGGAGCAGAGCCCCTGGCTGTGCCCTCTGAGGAGAGCAGCTCGCTGAGGAGGGAGCAGCTCTCTTGAGTGCCAGAGTGGCAGGTGCGCAGGAGAAGCTCCTGCAGATGGACAAGGGGCGGCAGGCGAATGCCGGCTCCCAGCCCGTGGATGGGCTTTCTGTGAGGCCGAAGCGCAGAAGCCAGGTGAGCGGTGGGGCTGGAGGGAGAGGCAGGCAGCAGGGCTGGGAGCCGCACGGAAAGCATGAGGACGGTGGGGAAGAGGAGGTGGGGCAAGCGAGCCAGGCCTGAGCTTCTCTGGCCAGGGGGTATTTCTTGCTGGTGCTGGGGATTTTCTGGTGCACAAAGCACACCGACCGGGATGCTGCAAGGCCCAAATGGAGCCTGTGAGCTGTGCTGAGGGTCAGAGAGCACCTCTGGGCTTAGTGCAGCTGGGTCGTGCTAGGCCATGAGCTTCCCTTCGCCATGGGGCCGGGCTTTCCTGTGCCTGAGGGGCCGCTTGTACGAACGCAACCGCCTCCATCATGTGCTTCCTTCTCCCTGCAGGGGGGCCAGCGGGAGCCGCATGCAGTGACGCAACGCATCCCGACCCCGACTTCATCGCAGCAAAGGGACAGGCGGCCGTTGCTGCCCGGCCCACAGAGCTGGCAAGGCCTTGAATGCCTCATTGCAGAGGTACCGAGCTGAGCAGCGATGGTGGCAAAGCCTCTGCCTGCCTGGCTGCAGCTGTGGAGAAGCAGGCAGGAAGCGGTGGGGAGACCAGGAGGTCTCTGTCCCCCAGCAGGCTGACTGCCTGCTCTGCATGGCAGCCTGCAAGGCCATGCCTCAGGGTCCTCAGGGCAACTGCCTTTGCCCCTGTCTTGCGCAGTGCTGATGAGCCCTGTCCCCATGCAGCCTTTGGGAGCAGGGTGGGAGCTGCCTGCGTGGCAGAGCGCTGCCGCTGTTGAGGGCATCAGAGGTGCTGGAAATTGACCTGTGGGAAGGATGGAGAGTGGGGGCGGGAGGGGAGGAAAGGGCTGCAATCACTTTCCTACCTCCTGGGCTTGGATTGCAGATGGTGAAGGACACTGCCAGAGATGTTCTCATCGCAGCGTTCAAGAGACAAATGGAAACACTCCATCTGCCCAGCTTAGCACCTCGTGCACCCAAGGCAGCTAGGCAGCTCCTTGGAGGCCTGGAGGCCTCTGCAGCTAAAACAGCAGGATCTGGCTGTGGAACCAAGCTGCCTGCTCTGGAGACATGCTGCAGATCTTCTGCAAGAGGCAGGGCCAAAGCCAGGGAGCAGCTGCCACCTCTTAGTGCTGCTGTGATGTGTCTGGAGTGCAGGAAGAGCCTGGCAGAGGAAGATGTAAAGGCAGTGCATCTTCCTTTGCCTGCCCTTCAAGAAGGCAAGCGGGAAGCTGGGGCTCTGCCCCGGGCAATTCAAGCTGCTGTCCGCTGCTTGCCTGAGGCCAGGACTGGGTCTTCCGCGCTGGGAAAAACAAGGCTGCTGCAAGCTGATGGTGCCAGGACAAGTCTTCCTGTGCAAAGCCGGCAGCTGCCAGGAGGCACCTCCTTTGTCATGGGAGCAGAGAGCATTCCTCAAAGGCAGATGCGAGGCATGCCAGCATGCAAGGAGCAGGATGAGCCATGGCCAGGCTGCCTGACAGAGCCAAGGCTGCCACCGTTGCCGTTGAGGGTGGCTTTTTCAAGAACTCTGGAAGGACTGTGCCAGGAGCTAGGTGGCAAGGTGCTGGCAGCTCCCAGAGATGCCTGTGCGCAGGAGACCAAGGCACAACAGTTGGACATGATGGCGCACAGCCAGGACTTGGTGCGGAGCAAGGCCTCAGCGTCCCAAGGTGTTGAGGTGCAGCCTGCAGAAGGACAAGTTTCCCCCGCTGAGAATCCCCAAGGAGAGTCAGCCTCTTCTGGCGTGGGGGAGGTCCCGCAGTGGGAGACAATGGCGAAAGGTGTTTCACAGCAGGTTTGGCTCGGCAGCCCCCGCTTCGCAGAGGTGCCACCCAGCTCTGCCAAAGCCGTTGCTGGCAGCTGCCCCAGTGAAATGGCCGCACCACAGTCCATGTCCCCTTCCTGGCCTGAGCCTGCTGGCTTTGTTGAGAACATCCTTGCAGATGCGTGCATGGAAATGAAGGCTGAGGACCAGAGACCTGCTCCACACAGCCCCGCACTGCCTGCCGCACCTCTGATGCACGCACTGCTGGCGCTCGCGTCTGCAGCCTTGAGCCGTCCTGATGACGCGAGTGCGGGACACGGCCGGGAGCTCGGGGCAGCCGGGCCACAAAGGACCTTGGCATACACCATTGCTCTAGCAGGCCTGGCAAGCGCATTGCAGAAGGAGAGCAGGGAGCGTGGCAAAAACACAGCTGCCACAGCTCTGCAAGGGCCAGATTGCAACAGGCGTGGGGGCAAAAGGAAGGTCATGAGGGCCGGTGCACCAGCTTCCCCGTGCAGGGGCCATGGACTGGTCACACTAGGATGGCAACTTGCAGTGCAGAGGCCCAAACAGCAGCCTCTGGGCATCATCTGTCGCCTTCAAGGCACGCCGCTGAGCATACACCCCGACAACCCCTCGCAGTATCTCGCCGTGCTCTCAATCAAAACAGAGACGCTGGAGGAGCTCGACAGGAGCTGCGTGGCGCGCACCGGGCAGAGCTTGGCTCAGCTGCGAGAAGCCTTTCTGGAGAGGAAGGAGCCGAGGCCAAAGGAGAGGGAGGTCGAGGAAGAGGAGGGCAAGGGGAAACGTTTCTCCCTGACAGCATCGGGATGCCTCAATGTTCGCCCCAAGGAGGTGAGTGCAAAGGGTGGGCCGGGGCAGATGGTGACCCTCCGTGTGCTGGGGCCAGCCGCTGCGCCCTGCTGCAACAGTGTGATGGTGGCAGTGCTGGCAGGGCCACGGGGGGCATTGCTGGTGGGAAAAGCAGCTGCCTTCACAAATCTCCCTCTCTGGCTTCAGCTCTGTGCCAGAAACTCCTTCTATAACCTGTGGCAACCGGAGGTGACGCGAGTAGAGCTCCTGAAGGACGCGAGGTCCAAGTGGGAGGTGCTGGAGCGGCTGTACGCCCATGCGCCCAGGAGGGAGCACAAGATGGGAGCTGGGAAGAGAGTCCGGGGAGCACCAGAGGATGCTGGCGTGGAGTGGAGCGATGAGGAAGAGGATGTTGATGAAGAGCCTTTGCAATGGGAGGAGCTGGAGAAAAACACAGCCTTGGTCATGAGCTGGGTCAGACCGAGCCTCAGGAGCCTCTTGGCAGATCCACAGCCGTGTCCTGAGGAGGTGCCCTGCTCACCCGTTGTGAAGGGCAGAGATGCTGCCAGGGAGGCAGCTGGTGACCTGCAGAGCACGCCTCTGGCCCCAGCAGTGCCCCGAGGAGCCGAGGCAGCGGCATCTGCTCTGGCGGGAGGCTGCCAGGACGCGGGGGACAGTGTGCCTCTGGCTCCACTGGCCAGCACAGGAACAAAGGCGGAGGCCTCCCCTGCAGCCAGAGGCCCTGAGGATGCAGGGGAAAACGCTCCTCTGCCTCCATCGCTTCCCGCAGAGGCTGCGTCAAAGGCCTCCCAGTTGTGCGGAGGCCCTTGTGGGGAGAGCAACAGCCTGCCTCTCCAACCACCATTGCCCGAAGAAAGCGCAGCAGAAGGCTCTGCCCTGGCCGCAGGCCTTCCTCACCAGGTGAGCAAGGAGCATGGCGTCGGCACCCACCACCAAAGGGAGGTGCGGTGTGAGCAGCGTCTGGGGTGTGCAGGGTGGGTGAGAAGAGCTGCCCCATCGCATGGGTCCCCTGCGGCCATGGTGAGAAGCTGTCCCCCCAGCCCTTTGCGCTCTGCACTCTCTGTCCTGGGGAAGATGCCTGGTGCTCTGTGTTTCCAAGTGCCAGAGGCCCAGGGCTGACGTGCCCTCCCCGGCCTGCACAGCATCCAGCCCTGGGGCATGGATGCTGAGCAAGGAGGGCAGGGGCAGCCCCAGCAGCAGCCACCTCCCACAGCCAGCGAGCCAGCCCCCTTGTGCCACGCACCCGGCCACCTCCATCCCCCGCTGCCCGTCGTGGCCCCCAGCCCAGCCCTGCTGCTACGGCCCCAAGACAAGCCTTGTGCCATTGCCCAGCCAGCTGCATGTGCCTCCCCTTGGGGCTCGCGGCCACTCACAGCATCCCCCCACCCCAAACCCTTTGCCCCCTCCTATATCCCAGGGCACCAGGATGCTGAGCATGGCCAGCTGATATCACACAGGCCCGTGTTCCTGCTCTCCCCATGCAGGTTGCCTGTGAGCCCCAAGAGGAGCACAAGTCATCGTCTTCCCTCCGGCCCACGCCAGAGGTGGACTCAGGTAGGTACCCAAGTCGAGAGCCGTTCTGGGGACAGCACAGTGAGCGGCACTGAGGCTGGCAGCAGGAAGCACCCAGGGGCTGGCCATGCCGAGGCCATGAGCCCTCGGGAAAGCCTTTGATGCCAGGGACAGGCAGGTGCTTGCCCTGCACCTGCCCAGCCCCTCGCCCACGGCTCTCCTTCCTCCACAGGCATCACCGCCCTCCCGCATGCTGCGCCTTCCAGGCGATGGCCATCGCGGCTCAGGGCAGCGCTTCGGGCTCTGCGCAGAGCTTTTAGCTGCCGCTGTGTCTCAGGGCAGTGAGAGGAACAGTGCGAGGATGCAGCTGCCAGACAGGTGGCCCGAGATGGGGCATGGTGCAGAGCAAAGAGGCAGAGCGACGGAGGCTCTCTCCTGGCTGCTACAGCAATGCTGCCGCATCGTGTCCCACAGCCCATGTTCTGCTTCCAATAAACCCTTTTAGCTTCTTCTCCGTGTTTCTGTGAGGAGAGCAACCTGTGAAGCCTTCCCCTCTCCCATTGGCTAACCTGAAATGGCTGCCCTGCGCCATCGCCCTGAGGCAGGCACAGCAGGCATGTACAGCACGTACTGCACGGATCACTGTGCTGAGGGAAACTTCAGCGCTGGCAGAGGCTGTATAAGGCCTCCTCGTGCTCGGACATTTTGTGGTCTTCACCAGACTCATTGCGAGCGTGAAACTCCCAACGGGGCTGAGGCAAGCAGGGGACGCCCCACTGGAACTAGGGCTGAGGCAAGGGAATGGGGCCTCCAGAAGGGGAGAAAGTCAGTACATGTGGTTATGTATTAGAAAGCTGAAACGGTCTTACCGCACGTGCTTGTTGTTTGGTTTGTGTGTGTTAAAGAAGCTTCATCCTTTGGCTCAGAGTCATAGGGCCTCATAATGGCCTTCTCATGGCCAATCCTGAAGAAGCAGTGGCCCATGCCATGGACACCGTTGTGAGGCACTTTGCTGCTCTGGCGGTGAATATTCCCCTCGAGAAATCTAAAGGACCAAATCAGGAAGTCCCATCCCTGGGGCTGATCTAGTGGGGTGGCCAGAGGATGACTCCTCCAGATGGCCTTACCCAGTTAGAAAATCTTCCACCTCCCTCCTCCCATGCAAAAGAATCAAATCAAGGGTGAGGGACGCGGCAGTTCTGGGCAAAACATATTCCAGGTGCTAGTCCACTTGCCAGGCCACTTTATAATTTATTAAAGAGACGAGCAGTATGGAGATGGGGGCTGGAGCACAAAGAAGCCCTTAAAGGCTTAATTCACTCCGTTCAGCAACATCAAACTCTGGCTCTAGGGTTTCCACCTCAGCTTTGCGAGTTACAGATTGGGATTAGTGAGGCAGCGTATCAGCGGGGACTGTGGCAAAGGCCCCCAGCAGGCGCACTCCTTATCCCCCTTCCCTTTGGGTCCCGAACGTGGAGGGGAGCCACAGACCGGTAAGCTGAAGCCCTGAGCAAGGGTTCCTCGCAGTTTATCAAGCACTATCGGATACAGAGTCTATCAGCGGAGATGACGCAGATGCTACAGTCCGGACCCCACTTGCCCTCTTGCGGGGAGTATGGGAGGTTGCCCTCCCTCCTCAGGCTAGAGCCACGTGTCCCACGCTACAGAAGGGGATATTCTATCTAGCCCATTGGATTTGGAGTTTGTTGCCGGATGCAGGAATGCTTTGGGGAGGTCTGACTGAGAGAGCTTTTTCCTCTGTCCCCTCACGGGAAGAGCAGAAGCTGATTCAAGTTAGCAGGAATGCTGCAGCTGGAATTTGTGCCAAATTACCCAATGGTAAAACCTTTACTATTACTCTCACCTGCCCCGCCTTGGCGATGGGCTTGCATGGCTTCTGCTGACCAGGGCTGTCGCCGGATGACCGACTATCTTTACAGTCCCGGCCTGTGAGGGTGTGGCGCGAGGGAGGGGAGGAGGGGAGAGGGAGATTTGCTGCATGACTCCACAACTTACTTTAAAGATCTACATTTACTACACAAGTTACAACAGTACAAAGCAACAGTTCTTATCAAGAGACACTTAGTTCAACCAGAATACTTATTTCCCAATTCTAATTGATCTTACCCACGCGTTGCCTCAGCAGCCAACCTACCCTCAATCCCAGGGAAGTAACTGCGGGAGGGCATCCCCGTCCCGAGGGGATCCGCAAGTTGGCAGAGCCTCTGTCACGCGCCAAGAGCCAAAGATGGCCCTGAGGCCAACCTATCTATACCCTTCAGGGGAAGGTGGCGGTGGGGTCACTAGGCCAGTTGCAGTTCTCTTTGCGCAGTCGCAGTCCCTAGCTCTTGCCTGTTGCAGGGTTCAACTCTCCTCTGTCGTCGTTATGACGATGGCCCCCACAGTCATGGGGTGGGGGGTGGCAGAACACTGTCAAGGGCAGCCTAGCTGCCTTGGGCACTCTTCAGCACTGAAGAAAGGAGTTTGAGTGACTGCGAATGACTGCTTTCCTCTTGCAGGGGTGGTCCCAAGGAGACATCCCATAGCTTGGGTAAGAGGGAGTGAATTCCACTCCGCAATGATTAACACTGGCCCAGCAGTGAAAGCAGGTGTTGTCTCCCAAGGTCCTGAGGAGGAGGAGATAGGCCAGACCCCCTAATTAACACTGTCCCAGCAGGGAGAGGAGGCTTTGTTTCCCAGGGTCCTGGAGCCCAAGCAGGCCTTCTCTCAAAGCTTTGACATCCTCCCTTTCCGAGTGTGAAGCACAGGAAGGCAGACTGCTTGTAACTGGCACCAGATTGAGGGGGGCCGGGGATGTGTGTGTGTTAAAGAATACTGAACTGAAACTGTCTAGAGGTAGCTGCTTAGCATGGCTTCCATAAAACTTGCTTAGCATGAGGAGCTAAATTTGCTGAAGCCTTAGGCAACACTTAGATAAAATAATGAACTTTTAGCTAGTTCAGTAAGAAAAGGGCCTCAGAGCTGCTTCAAGCTGAGAAGATAAGGAAGCTACCAGCAGTCTGCATTCCTGTGCTTCACACTCCGAAAGGGAGGATGTCAGGACTTTGAAAGAAGACTGGTGCAGGGCATCAGGACCATGAGGGACAAAGCCTCAGCTCCCTGCTGGGGCAGTGTTCATTGTTATGATTTGGAATCACCTCCTCCTCCTCCTCAGGACCTTGAGAGACAACGGTAGGACCCAACAAGAAACAAAGGCACAACTGTCAGCAGAAACCACAACAATAAAGCTAAGGGAGAAAACCAGCCTGCCTAGGAACAACGATGAGAGCCAACAAGGAGCAGGAGACCCCAGACCTGGATATTACTACTGGTCCGAACTACCATGTGAGGGCTGGAGAACTTAGATTGAAAAGTTATAATGCCCAGGGAGTTCTTCTTCGGGGTCCCTCTTCAGAGGCACCCAGCTCGAGCTGTAATTACGGCAAGCACATCATGAAAACTTACTTATTTAATTTGCTTTGATTTAGCCCTGAACTTTTCAGTGGGAACCTAGGGTCGGACCCTGTTGTGGTAGCCGGCGAGCCTATTTTCCATAACACTAGTTCTCTGGAAAGCCCCTCTTTTCCACTACAACCTGCTTTTGTGACTGGCACAGGAGAAGTGACAGAGAGCGAGAAGTGGCAGTCGAGTGGAAGAGCCGAGCTGGTAAGTTAGGGTCGGGGCCCAGCTCTGGAGCACCATGGTACATGGCCAGGCAGGGGCATGGCTGCAATGCAGGGGCAACATAGGTCAGGCAGGGACCAAGGGCAAGAGCCTCAGCTTAAAAGCAGCTGGAAGGAGGGCCACGTCCTCACTGAGGCTTCTTCTCGCTCTCTTTCTTTCCAGGTTACCAGCTGCACTCTCTCTTAAGCGGGCCCTGAGCCCAAGGAGCCAAACTCCCACAGGTGTGGGCGTGTGCATGAGCGGGTGCACATAGAGCCCTGACAGACTGATGCTTTCCTTCTTCCCTCCACAGAGGGCTTGGAGGTGGGTGTCCAGAGCTTCCGAAGGCACATCGTGCCCCTTTGCAGTGTTACAGCTTGGGGTTCTCCCTTTCTCTGCTGACATGGACACTGTCAGGGGGATGTACAGAATTCCCCCGCAGAACTGCCTTCTGCTGCTGAAACACGTGCAGAGCCTGTGAGTCCACCACAAAGAGCCTTCTGGGCTCCCACCAATTCACCTAGTGGATGTTTTCAGATTTCTCCTACCATGTCTGGCTGTCTCCTCAAGGCAGCCAAGTCCTCCAGGCAGAACCCAGACTCCCTTCCCTCTTGCTGGTAGCTCTACAGAGCGGAACAGGTACATGATAGGCACTCATGGAATTACCACGTTGCATCTAATTGCAGGAGAGGCTATGAAATGCCCCACTAAGAGGTGTCCATAGTAGCAGCCTTCGAGAGCGTCCTTTACAAGATGCCAGTCGCTCTGTATTTTGACAAAGGATTCTTCCTATCTGTGCTCTCCGAAAACAAACCCAAACTCTTTGTCTGGGGACTGCTTATGCTAGAAATGTTAACTGTTAGGCTTCTATGGCATAGACAAATGCACAGTTCCTGTTCGGTGCACTGATTGCTTGCTTAGCTCACTGCTCAGAATACAGGGGCTCGTGAGTTGGGCCTGTTGCAGAAAAGCACTGTTGACAGGAAGGCTCCAAGCAAGGGTCAGAAGAGCACTAGGAAAAGCCCCCCAAGCCCCAAAGAGATGAGAAGAATACTGCCTGCTGTTCCATTTCCATGGCTCCCCTGGCCCCCCTGGAAATGTATGCTTTTGGGTCAAAGAAATCCCCAGGCATCCTGGGCTGATGAGAAGCCAAAGAAAGCAAAGGCAGAAGGAGCGTACTAGCAGGCTGGGATGGAGAAGAACGCTGTATGAGCACTGCAGGCTTTTTCAAACCTGCCAGACAAGAACCATTGTCTCATCTAAAGGAGCTGAGGCATGAAGGTATCCAAGTCTAGCAGCGTTTTGGCTGCAGAGCAGCAAGGCAGAGGGGACTGTTGTCTTGCCTGCTTCACCGCTCATTGTTAGCAGGGAGAAGTTGTTGAAGCAACAGACAAAGGGCAAAATCAGCAACGCGCTGGAGGGCTATAATTGGCTTCCATGCTGTTCAGTCACACTGCCTCTGGCCACACCTCGGTTTCCAACACACGACTGAGCTTTCCCCATTGCATCATCCTTGAGATAGCATGACTTCTGCCAGAGGAGCTACATGAGATGGTTTGTGAGCATTTCATTAGGTGAGACCTGCTAACCCACCCCCACCCCCCGGAGGATATTACCTCTGAGTTCCTGATTTGCAACATGGTGAGTCCCTCCCCTCACCGTATGCTACCGTCTCAGGAAGGAGATCACAGTGAGACAGAGGGGACAAGTGGACACTGTAGTGAATCCCTGGTCAGGCTCTAACACCACCATGCAGGTTGTGAGGTGGATATGCTCCTGCTTCTCCAGCCATAACGGCACGGTCCGTGCAGGCAGGTCTCTGTGGTGTCTCTGTTTGGAGAAACAGAAACACTGAGCTGCAGCGTTGGATTTAGGAGAGTCTGTCTTCTTTTGAGAGGCCAGGCAGACCAGAGTCAGACGGGCAGGAGAGCCCCCAGGGCAAGTAAATGTGTGCTTGATCCAGGCACAGCCTGGGAAACTGGAGTGTCACTGCCCCGCCAAGGGGGCCCTGAGCTCCTCCAGTGCCTTGAATAGGTTTCCAAGGATAAACAAATGCTTGCCTGAAGACTCTTGAAGAAGAACAGAAAAAACACTCTTCCCTTCTGCTCTCCATTTCCTGCTATTCCTCGAGCAGGAGAGCAGAAAATGGGCAACACTTTTCCTGGCTCCCTTTCTGCGATTCTCTGTTTTCCGCACCTTGGCAATACCCCCTGCTCCCCCCGCTTCTCTTTTTCCTTTGTATCCTTTTCAGATGAGAAAATCTGGCAAGAGGCAGCCCAGCCTGAAGCAGACTCCTGCCAGGAACAAGACCAAGCAAGGCAGAAAACCTCTTTATTGCACTCAGCTTCTGAGGTCCCCAGCTGTCCCTTGCAATACGCAGGTTTCGGGTCAAGTTTTCTGTGGTGTGAAAGACAGGATTAACACCAGAGGAGAAACTGTCACTTGCGCACTTCCAAGTATCCTCATGACACATGAAATACTGCCATGTGAGAAGCAGGGAAGGGGTGAAGGGAAGCAAGTTAGCCCTAGTTCCAGAAGGGATATCAGGGGCCCTGAAAGCAATCGGAGTTCCAGTGTTATAAGGGCAGAGCTCAGTCAGGAGTCCCAATTACCTATTTCTTCTTCTTGCCTCAGGCTATGCTCAACGAGTCTCTGATGCATGCAGCTCCCTTTCCAGGGCTAGAGCCACAAGCAGCATAAATCAAGCGAGTTGGCTCCTTCCAGTTCATGGAGCTCTGTCCCATTTGACCACTGAAGAGGCAAGCTTGATTTCTGAAGAGCTGGTCAAAGAGGGACCATTTTGTTGCCATTTAAAATGGAAACGAAGGCTAAAAGGAGAAAAACATTCCCATGCTTTCCCTGTTTCTCCTTTTCAATGCATTCATGTTCTCGGTCCCACAGCAGAGGTGGAGGGGATCCCTAGGAGGGATGTGCCCCCACGGTCAGCCTTGTCTCCCACAGACAGATCTTGGTGCCCGGCGGCCAGGTGAGGGCCAGGAGGTGCCGCAAGGCCAGCAATCCTTGGCCTCCCCTGGTGCCTTCAGGCCTGCTCCCCTAAGCCAGGTACTGGCACCAGCTTGGGCTTCTTGTGGGGGGGCCGTGCCTCAGCTGGTGAGGAGCAGGGGGCCCTTCTTCAGGGCTAGCGCCTCCTCTTTGGTCCCTTGGGCAGGGCAACAGGGTGTGGGGCAGGCTGCCCCTCTGTCTTGTGCACCTCCATGGGCTCCTCCTCCTCCAGGCCAGTCTGCATCCATGATGTATCTCCGGGGTGGCTGTGGGGTCTGGAGAAGGGCGGCGTGTCAGTCCCAGAGGGTTCTGCCCCCCTTCCTCTTCCTGCAGCCGTTTCCAGGCTTCTGGGCACTTCTGGTGGCTTGCTGCTGCTGCTGCTGCTTAGGAGTTGCTTCTGGAGGAGTTGGTCTCTTTCCAAATCTCCTCTGCAGTTCCATGAATGGAAAGGGCCCAGGCACAGAGACCGGCTCTGCCTGTCCCACGGGCTGCCCTCCCAGCGGGCGAGGGGCAGAGCCCTTGGCCAGCCCCACACTCCCTCGTCCTCCTCTGCTTCTGAGAGGGACATCGCCTGGGTCCACATAGGGCCCCACTCATGGCCCCACCGCAGGCTGCTGCCTGCAAAGGGTGAAACCCCAACGTTCCTGGGACAGAGCTGACGATGAAGCAGCATCTGGAGCCCAGCCAGCCCCAGAGCCCTCAACCCTCCCTGGCCCAGCTGTGGGGCCCTGAGTAGGGCTGCTCACCCTGCCACACTGCCCCCCGTGCTCCCCTTCCCCTCGTGCCTTTCCCACCCCTGGCCTTTGCAGTTGCATCTGCCTGCTCTGCCCACTTGCCTTCACCACAGTCACGGCTGCACTGGAAGCCCATGAAAATCCCAGGGCTCCTGCCCTCCAGCTGGCATCCACCCCGAACCTGGAGCCTGGCTGGCCACAAAGGCATCGCCCACCCAGCACCCCAGCTGTGCAGCCAAGGGCAGGGGTCTGCACCCCAGTTTCCCTGCTCCTCCCCCTGCTCCCAGCACTGCTGCTGCTGTGCCCATGTCAAACCCTCCTGCCGCCAGACGGCCCCGGGGCCCGAGGCAGCTCCAGCTCCCTGCAAGACCACGCTGAAGCCTTTCAGGAGCAGGCTGAGGTGGGGCTGGCTCTGCCAGGGTGGGTTGGGAGAGGGCAGCTCCCCTCTGCCATGCTGGGGCTGGGGCTGGGGCTGGGCACAGCTTTTCCCTGGGCAGCTCCTGGAGGAGCCGCTCCAGGGGATCCTCCACCTCTGCCCTGGCAGCAGCACCATCGCTCAGGGTGCCGGGGGAGAGAAGTGCACTGAGGTGAGGGCAAAAGATGGGCTGGGGCAGGTGGTAAAAGATGGGCCGCTGCGCCCTGCTGCAACAGCGTGATGGTGGCAGTGCTGGCAGGGCTGCGGGGGGCATTGCTGGTGGCAAAAGCAGCTGCCGGGGAGCACCGGAGGATGCTGGCGTGCAGTGGAGCGATGAGGAAGAGGACTTTGTTGAAGATCCATGGCAAACGGGAGCAGCTGGGTGAGACCAAGGCTGAGGAGCCTCTTGGCAGACACACAGCCGTGTCCTGAGGAGGTGCCCTGCTCACCCGTTGTGAAGGGCAGAGATGCTGCCAGGGAGGCAGCTGGTGTGGGAGGGCAAGGCAAAGGTGCAGGGTGATGTGGAGCAAAGAAAGCCTGCAGGGGCCCAGCACAGTGCGTGCACGCCAATAGGGAAGTGCTTAGAGAGCAACAGTCTGGAGAAATGAATCTCTGACAGCTTTTGTGGGAAATCTGCAGAGGCGGGCACCTGTCTCAGGGGTCCGTCCGCTAATGCCTGCAGCCTGGGGACCAGACAGGAGCACTTTGCAGTCTGTGTGCAGCTGCGGGCCTGCAGCGTGGCATGCCTGGAGCGCTGCGGTGGATGGCTGCAGCCTCTTTGGGAAGGCCCGTCTGGGAAGGTGCGGAGGGGCAGTTGGCCTTTCTGTGAGAAAGCAGCGGGAATGCAGGACGCTCTGCCTAGGGCTGGACGGTGAGGCATATGGGTGAGGCTTGGTGGCCTGAGCAAGAGGAGTGGTCTTGCAGTGGCTGGCTGTGTGCTCTAGAGGGCCTGAAGAAGGGCAGCATCTGCACGGTGTAGGAGGCAGAGAGGTGGGGAGAGGAAAATTCCTGCTGCGGCACAGATGGCAGCTCGGAGCTGGGCTCAGAAGCTGGCACCAGAGGCTTGGAGGCAAAGCCCTGGTGCTGGAGGTGCCCCCGGTGAGCAGCAAGGCCTCGTGATGTCGGTGCTAGCACGGTCACCAGCAAGGCCTTGTGATGCGGGTGCCCCTGGTGGCCAGCAGGAGGTGGTCACGGGGGTCCCCATGGCAACGTGCAGGGCTTTGTGATGGGGGTGGCATCATGCCCCCAAGGCCATTGTGATGGGGCGGTGCCCGTGGTGACCGAGTCCATGCTGGGAGCAGAGCCCCTGGCTGTGCCCTCTGAGGAGAGCAGCTCGCTGAGGAGGGAGCAGCTCTCTTGAGTGCCAGAGTGGCAGGTGCGCAGGAGAAGCTCCTGCAGATGGACAAGGGGCGGCAGGCGAATGCCGGCTCCCAGCCCGTGGATGGGCTTTCTGTGAGGCCGAAGCGCAGAAGCCAGGTGAGCGGTGGGGCTGGAGGGAGAGGCAGGCAGCAGGGCTGGGAGCCGCACGGAAAGCATGAGGACGGTGGGGAAGAGGAGGTGGGGCAAGCGAGCCAGGCCTGAGCTTCTCTGGCCAGGGGGTATTTCTTGCTGGTGCTGGGGATTTTCTGGTGCACAAAGCACACCGACCGGGATGCTGCAAGGCCCAAATGGAGCCTGTGAGCTGTGCTGAGGGTCAGAGAGCACCTCTGGGCTTAGTGCAGCTGGGTCGTGCTAGGCCATGAGCTTCCCTTCGCCATGGGGCCGGGCTTTCCTGTGCCTGAGGGGCCGCTTGTACGAACGCAACCGCCTCCATCATGTGCTTCCTTCTCCCTGCAGGGGGGCCAGCGGGAGCCGCATGCAGTGACGCAACGCATCCCGACCCCGACTTCATCGCAGCAAAGGGACAGGCGGCCGTTGCTGCCCGGCCCACAGAGCTGGCAAGGCCTTGAATGCCTCATTGCAGAGGTACCGAGCTGAGCAGCGATGGTGGCAAAGCCTCTGCCTGCCTGGCTGCAGCTGTGGAGAAGCAGGCAGGAAGCGGTGGGGAGACCAGGAGGTCTCTGTCCCCCAGCAGGCTGACTGCCTGCTCTGCATGGCAGCCTGCAAGGCCATGCCTCAGGGTCCTCAGGGCAACTGCCTTTGCCCCTGTCTTGCGCAGTGCTGATGAGCCCTGTCCCCATGCAGCCTTTGGGAGCAGGGTGGGAGCTGCCTGCGTGGCAGAGCGCTGCCGCTGTTGAGGGCATCAGAGGTGCTGGAAATTGACCTGTGGGAAGGATGGAGAGTGGGGGCGGGAGGGGAGGAAAGGGCTGCAATCACTTTCCTACCTCCTGGGCTTGGATTGCAGATGGTGAAGGACACTGCCAGAGATGTTCTCATCGCAGCGTTCAAGAGACAAATGGAAACACTCCATCTGCCCAGCTTAGCACCTCGTGCACCCAAGGCAGCTAGGCAGCTCCTTGGAGGCCTGGAGGCCTCTGCAGCTAAAACAGCAGGATCTGGCTGTGGAACCAAGCTGCCTGCTCTGGAGACATGCTGCAGATCTTCTGCAAGAGGCAGGGCCAAAGCCAGGGAGCAGCTGCCACCTCTTAGTGCTGCTGTGATGTGTCTGGAGTGCAGGAAGAGCCTGGCAGAGGAAGATGTAAAGGCAGTGCATCTTCCTTTGCCTGCCCTTCAAGAAGGCAAGCGGGAAGCTGGGGCTCTGCCCCGGGCAATTCAAGCTGCTGTCCGCTGCTTGCCTGAGGCCAGGACTGGGTCTTCCGCGCTGGGAAAAACAAGGCTGCTGCAAGCTGATGGTGCCAGGACAAGTCTTCCTGTGCAAAGCCGGCAGCTGCCAGGAGGCACCTCCTTTGTCATGGGAGCAGAGAGCATTCCTCAAAGGCAGATGCGAGGCATGCCAGCATGCAAGGAGCAGGATGAGCCATGGCCAGGCTGCCTGACAGAGCCAAGGCTGCCACCGTTGCCGTTGAGGGTGGCTTTTTCAAGAACTCTGGAAGGACTGTGCCAGGAGCTAGGTGGCAAGGTGCTGGCAGCTCCCAGAGATGCCTGTGCGCAGGAGACCAAGGCACAACAGTTGGACATGATGGCGCACAGCCAGGACTTGGTGCGGAGCAAGGCCTCAGCGTCCCAAGGTGTTGAGGTGCAGCCTGCAGAAGGACAAGTTTCCCCCGCTGAGAATCCCCAAGGAGAGTCAGCCTCTTCTGGCGTGGGGGAGGTCCCGCAGTGGGAGACAATGGCGAAAGGTGTTTCACAGCAGGTTTGGCTCGGCAGCCCCCGCTTCGCAGAGGTGCCACCCAGCTCTGCCAAAGCCGTTGCTGGCAGCTGCCCCAGTGAAATGGCCGCACCACAGTCCATGTCCCCTTCCTGGCCTGAGCCTGCTGGCTTTGTTGAGAACATCCTTGCAGATGCGTGCATGGAAATGAAGGCTGAGGACCAGAGACCTGCTCCACACAGCCCCGCACTGCCTGCCGCACCTCTGATGCACGCACTGCTGGCGCTCGCGTCTGCAGCCTTGAGCCGTCCTGATGACGCGAGTGCGGGACACGGCCGGGAGCTCGGGGCAGCCGGGCCACAAAGGACCTTGGCATACACCATTGCTCTAGCAGGCCTGGCAAGCGCATTGCAGAAGGAGAGCAGGGAGCGTGGCAAAAACACAGCTGCCACAGCTCTGCAAGGGCCAGATTGCAACAGGCGTGGGGGCAAAAGGAAGGTCATGAGGGCCGGTGCACCAGCTTCCCCGTGCAGGGGCCATGGACTGGTCACACTAGGATGGCAACTTGCAGTGCAGAGGCCCAAACAGCAGCCTCTGGGCATCATCTGTCGCCTTCAAGGCACGCCGCTGAGCATACACCCCGACAACCCCTCGCAGTATCTCGCCGTGCTCTCAATCAAAACAGAGACGCTGGAGGAGCTCGACAGGAGCTGCGTGGCGCGCACCGGGCAGAGCTTGGCTCAGCTGCGAGAAGCCTTTCTGGAGAGGAAGGAGCCGAGGCCAAAGGAGAGGGAGGTCGAGGAAGAGGAGGGCAAGGGGAAACGTTTCTCCCTGACAGCATCGGGATGCCTCAATGTTCGCCCCAAGGAGGTGAGTGCAAAGGGTGGGCCGGGGCAGATGGTGACCCTCCGTGTGCTGGGGCCAGCCGCTGCGCCCTGCTGCAACAGTGTGATGGTGGCAGTGCTGGCAGGGCCACGGGGGGCATTGCTGGTGGGAAAAGCAGCTGCCTTCACAAATCTCCCTCTCTGGCTTCAGCTCTGTGCCAGAAACTCCTTCTATAACCTGTGGCAACCGGAGGTGACGCGAGTAGAGCTCCTGAAGGACGCGAGGTCCAAGTGGGAGGTGCTGGAGCGGCTGTACGCCCATGCGCCCAGGAGGGAGCACAAGATGGGAGCTGGGAAGAGAGTCCGGGGAGCACCAGAGGATGCTGGCGTGGAGTGGAGCGATGAGGAAGAGGATGTTGATGAAGAGCCTTTGCAATGGGAGGAGCTGGAGAAAAACACAGCCTTGGTCATGAGCTGGGTCAGACCGAGCCTCAGGAGCCTCTTGGCAGATCCACAGCCGTGTCCTGAGGAGGTGCCCTGCTCACCCGTTGTGAAGGGCAGAGATGCTGCCAGGGAGGCAGCTGGTGACCTGCAGAGCACGCCTCTGGCCCCAGCAGTGCCCCGAGGAGCCGAGGCAGCGGCATCTGCTCTGGCGGGAGGCTGCCAGGACGCGGGGGACAGTGTGCCTCTGGCTCCACTGGCCAGCACAGGAACAAAGGCGGAGGCCTCCCCTGCAGCCAGAGGCCCTGAGGATGCAGGGGAAAACGCTCCTCTGCCTCCATCGCTTCCCGCAGAGGCTGCGTCAAAGGCCTCCCAGTTGTGCGGAGGCCCTTGTGGGGAGAGCAACAGCCTGCCTCTCCAACCACCATTGCCCGAAGAAAGCGCAGCAGAAGGCTCTGCCCTGGCCGCAGGCCTTCCTCACCAGGTGAGCAAGGAGCATGGCGTCGGCACCCACCACCAAAGGGAGGTGCGGTGTGAGCAGCGTCTGGGGTGTGCAGGGTGGGTGAGAAGAGCTGCCCCATCGCATGGGTCCCCTGCGGCCATGGTGAGAAGCTGTCCCCCCAGCCCTTTGCGCTCTGCACTCTCTGTCCTGGGGAAGATGCCTGGTGCTCTGTGTTTCCAAGTGCCAGAGGCCCAGGGCTGACGTGCCCTCCCCGGCCTGCACAGCATCCAGCCCTGGGGCATGGATGCTGAGCAAGGAGGGCAGGGGCAGCCCCAGCAGCAGCCACCTCCCACAGCCAGCGAGCCAGCCCCCTTGTGCCACGCACCCGGCCACCTCCATCCCCCGCTGCCCGTCGTGGCCCCCAGCCCAGCCCTGCTGCTACGGCCCCAAGACAAGCCTTGTGCCATTGCCCAGCCAGCTGCATGTGCCTCCCCTTGGGGCTCGCGGCCACTCACAGCATCCCCCCACCCCAAACCCTTTGCCCCCTCCTATATCCCAGGGCACCAGGATGCTGAGCATGGCCAGCTGATATCACACAGGCCCGTGTTCCTGCTCTCCCCATGCAGGTTGCCTGTGAGCCCCAAGAGGAGCACAAGTCATCGTCTTCCCTCCGGCCCACGCCAGAGGTGGACTCAGGTAGGTACCCAAGTCGAGAGCCGTTCTGGGGACAGCACAGTGAGCGGCACTGAGGCTGGCAGCAGGAAGCACCCAGGGGCTGGCCATGCCGAGGCCATGAGCCCTCGGGAAAGCCTTTGATGCCAGGGACAGGCAGGTGCTTGCCCTGCACCTGCCCAGCCCCTCGCCCACGGCTCTCCTTCCTCCACAGGCATCACCGCCCTCCCGCATGCTGCGCCTTCCAGGCGATGGCCATCGCGGCTCAGGGCAGCGCTTCGGGCTCTGCGCAGAGCTTTTAGCTGCCGCTGTGTCTCAGGGCAGTGAGAGGAACAGTGCGAGGATGCAGCTGCCAGACAGGTGGCCCGAGATGGGGCATGGTGCAGAGCAAAGAGGCAGAGCGACGGAGGCTCTCTCCTGGCTGCTACAGCAATGCTGCCGCATCGTGTCCCACAGCCCATGTTCTGCTTCCAATAAACCCTTTTAGCTTCTTCTCCGTGTTTCTGTGAGGAGAGCAACCTGTGAAGCCTTCCCCTCTCCCATTGGCTAACCTGAAATGGCTGCCCTGCGCCATCGCCCTGAGGCAGGCACAGCAGGCATGTACAGCACGTACTGCACGGATCACTGTGCTGAGGGAAACTTCAGCGCTGGCAGAGGCTGTATAAGGCCTCCTCGTGCTCGGACATTTTGTGGTCTTCACCAGACTCATTGCGAGCGTGAAACTCCCAACGGGGCTGAGGCAAGCAGGGGACGCCCCACTGGAACTAGGGCTGAGGCAAGGGAATGGGGCCTCCAGAAGGGGAGAAAGTCAGTACATGTGGTTATGTATTAGAAAGCTGAAACGGTCTTACCGCACGTGCTTGTTGTTTGGTTTGTGTGTGTTAAAGAAGCTTCATCCTTTGGCTCAGAGTCATAGGGCCTCATAATGGCCTTCTCATGGCCAATCCTGAAGAAGCAGTGGCCCATGCCATGGACACCGTTGTGAGGCACTTTGCTGCTCTGGCGGTGAATATTCCCCTCGAGAAATCTAAAGGACCAAATCAGGAAGTCCCATCCCTGGGGCTGATCTAGTGGGGTGGCCAGAGGATGACTCCTCCAGATGGCCTTACCCAGTTAGAAAATCTTCCACCTCCCTCCTCCCATGCAAAAGAATCAAATCAAGGGTGAGGGACGCGGCAGTTCTGGGCAAAACATATTCCAGGTGCTAGTCCACTTGCCAGGCCACTTTATAATTTATTAAAGAGACGAGCAGTATGGAGATGGGGGCTGGAGCACAAAGAAGCCCTTAAAGGCTTAATTCACTCCGTTCAGCAACATCAAACTCTGGCTCTAGGGTTTCCACCTCAGCTTTGCGAGTTACAGATTGGGATTAGTGAGGCAGCGTATCAGCGGGGACTGTGGCAAAGGCCCCCAGCAGGCGCACTCCTTATCCCCCTTCCCTTTGGGTCCCGAACGTGGAGGGGAGCCACAGACCGGTAAGCTGAAGCCCTGAGCAAGGGTTCCTCGCAGTTTATCAAGCACTATCGGATACAGAGTCTATCAGCGGAGATGACGCAGATGCTACAGTCCGGACCCCACTTGCCCTCTTGCGGGGAGTATGGGAGGTTGCCCTCCCTCCTCAGGCTAGAGCCACGTGTCCCACGCTACAGAAGGGGATATTCTATCTAGCCCATTGGATTTGGAGTTTGTTGCCGGATGCAGGAATGCTTTGGGGAGGTCTGACTGAGAGAGCTTTTTCCTCTGTCCCCTCACGGGAAGAGCAGAAGCTGATTCAAGTTAGCAGGAATGCTGCAGCTGGAATTTGTGCCAAATTACCCAATGGTAAAACCTTTACTATTACTCTCACCTGCCCCGCCTTGGCGATGGGCTTGCATGGCTTCTGCTGACCAGGGCTGTCGCCGGATGACCGACTATCTTTACAGTCCCGGCCTGTGAGGGTGTGGCGCGAGGGAGGGGAGGAGGGGAGAGGGAGATTTGCTGCATGACTCCACAACTTACTTTAAAGATCTACATTTACTACACAAGTTACAACAGTACAAAGCAACAGTTCTTATCAAGAGACACTTAGTTCAACCAGAATACTTATTTCCCAATTCTAATTGATCTTACCCACGCGTTGCCTCAGCAGCCAACCTACCCTCAATCCCAGGGAAGTAACTGCGGGAGGGCATCCCCGTCCCGAGGGGATCCGCAAGTTGGCAGAGCCTCTGTCACGCGCCAAGAGCCAAAGATGGCCCTGAGGCCAACCTATCTATACCCTTCAGGGGAAGGTGGCGGTGGGGTCACTAGGCCAGTTGCAGTTCTCTTTGCGCAGTCGCAGTCCCTAGCTCTTGCCTGTTGCAGGGTTCAACTCTCCTCTGTCGTCGTTATGACGATGGCCCCCACAGTCATGGGGTGGGGGGTGGCAGAACACTGTCAAGGGCAGCCTAGCTGCCTTGGGCACTCTTCAGCACTGAAGAAAGGAGTTTGAGTGACTGCGAATGACTGCTTTCCTCTTGCAGGGGTGGTCCCAAGGAGACATCCCATAGCTTGGGTAAGAGGGAGTGAATTCCACTCCGCAATGATTAACACTGGCCCAGCAGTGAAAGCAGGTGTTGTCTCCCAAGGTCCTGAGGAGGAGGAGATAGGCCAGACCCCCTAATTAACACTGTCCCAGCAGGGAGAGGAGGCTTTGTTTCCCAGGGTCCTGGAGCCCAAGCAGGCCTTCTCTCAAAGCTTTGACATCCTCCCTTTCCGAGTGTGAAGCACAGGAAGGCAGACTGCTTGTAACTGGCACCAGATTGAGGGGGGCCGGGGATGTGTGTGTGTTAAAGAATACTGAACTGAAACTGTCTAGAGGTAGCTGCTTAGCATGGCTTCCATAAAACTTGCTTAGCATGAGGAGCTAAATTTGCTGAAGCCTTAGGCAACACTTAGATAAAATAATGAACTTTTAGCTAGTTCAGTAAGAAAAGGGCCTCAGAGCTGCTTCAAGCTGAGAAGATAAGGAAGCTACCAGCAGTCTGCATTCCTGTGCTTCACACTCCGAAAGGGAGGATGTCAGGACTTTGAAAGAAGACTGGTGCAGGGCATCAGGACCATGAGGGACAAAGCCTCAGCTCCCTGCTGGGGCAGTGTTCATTGTTATGATTTGGAATCACCTCCTCCTCCTCCTCAGGACCTTGAGAGACAACGGTAGGACCCAACAAGAAACAAAGGCACAACTGTCAGCAGAAACCACAACAATAAAGCTAAGGGAGAAAACCAGCCTGCCTAGGAACAACGATGAGAGCCAACAAGGAGCAGGAGACCCCAGACCTGGATATTACTACTGGTCCGAACTACCATGTGAGGGCTGGAGAACTTAGATTGAAAAGTTATAATGCCCAGGGAGTTCTTCTTCGGGGTCCCTCTTCAGAGGCACCCAGCTCGAGCTGTAATTACGGCAAGCACATCATGAAAACTTACTTATTTAATTTGCTTTGATTTAGCCCTGAACTTTTCAGTGGGAACCTAGGGTCGGACCCTGTTGTGGTAGCCGGCGAGCCTATTTTCCATAACACTAGTTCTCTGGAAAGCCCCTCTTTTCCACTACAACCTGCTTTTGTGACTGGCACAGGAGAAGTGACAGAGAGCGAGAAGTGGCAGTCGAGTGGAAGAGCCGAGCTGGTAAGTTAGGGTCGGGGCCCAGCTCTGGAGCACCATGGTACATGGCCAGGCAGGGGCATGGCTGCAATGCAGGGGCAACATAGGTCAGGCAGGGACCAAGGGCAAGAGCCTCAGCTTAAAAGCAGCTGGAAGGAGGGCCACGTCCTCACTGAGGCTTCTTCTCGCTCTCTTTCTTTCCAGGTTACCAGCTGCACTCTCTCTTAAGCGGGCCCTGAGCCCAAGGAGCCAAACTCCCACAGGTGTGGGTGTGTGCATGAGCGGGTGCACATAGAGCCCTGACAGACTGATGCTTTCCTTCTTCCCTCCACAGAGGGCTTGGAGGTGGGTGTCCAGAGCTTCCGAAGGCACATCGTGCCCCTTTGCAGTGTTACAGCTTGGGGTTCTCCCTTTCTCTGCTGACATGGACACTGTCAGGGGGATGTACAGAATTCCCCCGCAGAACTGCCTTCTGCTGCTGAAACACGTGCAGAGCCTGTGAGTCCACCACAAAGAGCCTTCTGGGCTCCCACCAATTCACCTAGTGGATGTTTTCAGATTTCTCCTACCATGTCTGGCTGTCTCCTCAAGGCAGCCAAGTCCTCCAGGCAGAACCCAGACTCCCTTCCCTCTTGCTGGTAGCTCTACAGAGCGGAACAGGTACATGATAGGCACTCATGGAATTACCACGTTGCATCTAATTGCAGGAGAGGCTATGAAATGCCCCACTAAGAGGTGTCCATAGTAGCAGCCTTCGAGAGCGTCCTTTACAAGATGCCAGTCGCTCTGTATTTTGACAAAGGATTCTTCCTATCTGTGCTCTCCGAAAACAAACCCAAACTCTTTGTCTGGGGACTGCTTATGCTAGAAATGTTAACTGTTAGGCTTCTATGGCATAGACAAATGCACAGTTCCTGTTCGGTGCACTGATTGCTTGCTTAGCTCACTGCTCAGAATACAGGGGCTCGTGAGTTGGGCCTGTTGCAGAAAAGCACTGTTGACAGGAAGGCTCCAAGCAAGGGTCAGAAGAGCACTAGGAAAAGCCCCCCAAGCCCCAAAGAGATGAGAAGAATACTGCCTGCTGTTCCATTTCCATGGCTCCCCTGGCCCCCCTGGAAATGTATGCTTTTGGGTCAAAGAAATCCCCAGGCATCCTGGGCTGATGAGAAGCCAAAGAAAGCAAAGGCAGAAGGAGCGTACTAGCAGGCTGGGATGGAGAAGAACGCTGTATGAGCACTGCAGGCTTTTTCAAACCTGCCAGACAAGAACCATTGTCTCATCTAAAGGAGCTGAGGCATGAAGGTATCCAAGTCTAGCAGCGTTTTGGCTGCAGAGCAGCAAGGCAGAGGGGACTGTTGTCTTGCCTGCTTCACCGCTCATTGTTAGCAGGGAGAAGTTGTTGAAGCAACAGACAAAGGGCAAAATCAGCAACGCGCTGGAGGGCTATAATTGGCTTCCATGCTGTTCAGTCACACTGCCTCTGGCCACACCTCGGTTTCCAACACACGACTGAGCTTTCCCCATTGCATCATCCTTGAGATAGCATGACTTCTGCCAGAGGAGCTACATGAGATGGTTTGTGAGCATTTCATTAGGTGAGACCTGCTAACCCACCCCCACCCCCCGGAGGATATTACCTCTGAGTTCCTGATTTGCAACATGGTGAGTCCCTCCCCTCACCGTATGCTACCGTCTCAGGAAGGAGATCACAGTGAGACAGAGGGGACAAGTGGACACTGTAGTGAATCCCTGGTCAGGCTCTAACACCACCATGCAGGTTGTGAGGTGGATATGCTCCTGCTTCTCCAGCCATAACGGCACGGTCCGTGCAGGCAGGTCTCTGTGGTGTCTCTGTTTGGAGAAACAGAAACACTGAGCTGCAGCGTTGGATTTAGGAGAGTCTGTCTTCTTTTGAGAGGCCAGGCAGACCAGAGTCAGACGGGCAGGAGAGCCCCCAGGGCAAGTAAATGTGTGCTTGATCCAGGCACAGCCTGGGAAACTGGAGTGTCACTGCCCCGCCAAGGGGGCCCTGAGCTCCTCCAGTGCCTTGAATAGGTTTCCAAGGATAAACAAATGCTTGCCTGAAGACTCTTGAAGAAGAACAGAAAAAACACTCTTCCCTTCTGCTCTCCATTTCCTGCTATTCCTCGAGCAGGAGAGCAGAAAATGGGCAACACTTTTCCTGGCTCCCTTTCTGCGATTCTCTGTTTTCCGCACCTTGGCAATACCCCCTGCTCCCCCCGCTTCTCTTTTTCCTTTGTATCCTTTTCAGATGAGAAAATCTGGCAAGAGGCAGCCCAGCCTGAAGCAGACTCCTGCCAGGAACAAGACCAAGCAAGGCAGAAAACCTCTTTATTGCACTCAGCTTCTGAGGTCCCCAGCTGTCCCTTGCAATACGCAGGTTTCGGGTCAAGTTTTCTGTGGTGTGAAAGACAGGATTAACACCAGAGGAGAAACTGTCACTTGCGCACTTCCAAGTATCCTCATGACACATGAAATACTGCCATGTGAGAAGCAGGGAAGGGGTGAAGGGAAGCAAGTTAGCCCTAGTTCCAGAAGGGATATCAGGGGCCCTGAAAGCAATCGGAGTTCCAGTGTTATAAGGGCAGAGCTCAGTCAGGAGTCCCAATTACCTATTTCTTCTTCTTGCCTCAGGCTATGCTCAACGAGTCTCTGATGCATGCAGCTCCCTTTCCAGGGCTAGAGCCACAAGCAGCATAAATCAAGCGAGTTGGCTCCTTCCAGTTCATGGAGCTCTGTCCCATTTGACCACTGAAGAGGCAAGCTTGATTTCTGAAGAGCTGGTCAAAGAGGGACCATTTTGTTGCCATTTAAAATGGAAACGAAGGCTAAAAGGAGAAAAACATTCCCATGCTTTCCCTGTTTCTCCTTTTCAATGCATTCATGTTCTCGGTCCCACAGCAGAGGTGGAGGGGATCCCTAGGAGGGATGTGCCCCCACGGTCAGCCTTGTCTCCCACAGACAGATCTTGGTGCCCGGCGGCCAGGTGAGGGCCAGGAGGTGCCGCAAGGCCAGCAATCCTTGGCCTCCCCTGGTGCCTTCAGGCCTGCTCCCCTAAGCCAGGTACTGGCACCAGCTTGGGCTTCTTGTGGGGGGGCCGTGCCTCAGCTGGTGAGGAGCAGGGGGCCCTTCTTCAGGGCTAGCGCCTCCTCTTTGGTCCCTTGGGCAGGGCAACAGGGTGTGGGGCAGGCTGCCCCTCTGTCTTGTGCACCTCCATGGGCTCCTCCTCCTCCAGGCCAGTCTGCATCCATGATGTATCTCCGGGGTGGCTGTGGGGTCTGGAGAAGGGCGGCGTGTCAGTCCCAGAGGGTTCTGCCCCCCTTCCTCTTCCTGCAGCCGTTTCCAGGCTTCTGGGCACTTCTGGTGGCTTGCTGCTGCTGCTGCTGCTTAGGAGTTGCTTCTGGAGGAGTTGGTCTCTTTCCAAATCTCCTCTGCAGTTCCATGAATGGAAAGGGCCCAGGCACAGAGACCGGCTCTGCCTGTCCCACGGGCTGCCCTCCCAGCGGGCGAGGGGCAGAGCCCTTGGCCAGCCCCACACTCCCTCGTCCTCCTCTGCTTCTGAGAGGGACATCGCCTGGGTCCACATAGGGCCCCACTCATGGCCCCACCGCAGGCTGCTGCCTGCAAAGGGTGAAACCCCAACGTTCCTGGGACAGAGCTGACGATGAAGCAGCATCTGGAGCCCAGCCAGCCCCAGAGCCCTCAACCCTCCCTGGCCCAGCTGTGGGGCCCTGAGTAGGGCTGCTCACCCTGCCACACTGCCCCCCGTGCTCCCCTTCCCCTCGTGCCTTTCCCACCCCTGGCCTTTGCAGTTGCATCTGCCTGCTCTGCCCACTTGCCTTCACCACAGTCACGGCTGCACTGGAAGCCCATGAAAATCCCAGGGCTCCTGCCCTCCAGCTGGCATCCACCCCGAACCTGGAGCCTGGCTGGCCACAAAGGCATCGCCCACCCAGCACCCCAGCTGTGCAGCCAAGGGCAGGGGTCTGCACCCCAGTTTCCCTGCTCCTCCCCCTGCTCCCAGCACTGCTGCTGCTGTGCCCATGTCAAACCCTCCTGCCGCCAGACGGCCCCGGGGCCCGAGGCAGCTCCAGCTCCCTGCAAGACCACGCTGAAGCCTTTCAGGAGCAGGCTGAGGTGGGGCTGGCTCTGCCAGGGTGGGTTGGGAGAGGGCAGCTCCCCTCTGCCATGCTGGGGCTGGGGCTGGGGCTGGGCACAGCTTTTCCCTGGGCAGCTCCTGGAGGAGCCGCTCCAGGGGATCCTCCACCTCTGCCCTGGCAGCAGCACCATCGCTCAGGGTGCCGGGGGAGAGAAGTGCACTGAGGTGAGGGCAAAAGATGGGCTGGGGCAGGTGGTAAAAGATGGGCCGCTGCGCCCTGCTGCAACAGCGTGATGGTGGCAGTGCTGGCAGGGCTGCGGGGGGCATTGCTGGTGGCAAAAGCAGCTGCCGGGGAGCACCGGAGGATGCTGGCGTGCAGTGGAGCGATGAGGAAGAGGACTTTGTTGAAGATCCATGGCAAACGGGAGCAGCTGGGTGAGACCAAGGCTGAGGAGCCTCTTGGCAGACACACAGCCGTGTCCTGAGGAGGTGCCCTGCTCACCCGTTGTGAAGGGCAGAGATGCTGCCAGGGAGGCAGCTGGTGTGGGAGGGCAAGGCAAAGGTGCAGGGTGATGTGGAGCAAAGAAAGCCTGCAGGGGCCCAGCACAGTGCGTGCACGCCAATAGGGAAGTGCTTAGAGAGCAACAGTCTGGAGAAATGAATCTCTGACAGCTTTTGTGGGAAATCTGCAGAGGCGGGCACCTGTCTCAGGGGTCCGTCCGCTAATGCCTGCAGCCTGGGGACCAGACAGGAGCACTTTGCAGTCTGTGTGCAGCTGCGGGCCTGCAGCGTGGCATGCCTGGAGCGCTGCGGTGGATGGCTGCAGCCTCTTTGGGAAGGCCCGTCTGGGAAGGTGCGGAGGGGCAGTTGGCCTTTCTGTGAGAAAGCAGCGGGAATGCAGGACGCTCTGCCTAGGGCTGGACGGTGAGGCATATGGGTGAGGCTTGGTGGCCTGAGCAAGAGGAGTGGTCTTGCAGTGGCTGGCTGTGTGCTCTAGAGGGCCTGAAGAAGGGCAGCATCTGCACGGTGTAGGAGGCAGAGAGGTGGGGAGAGGAAAATTCCTGCTGCGGCACAGATGGCAGCTCGGAGCTGGGCTCAGAAGCTGGCACCAGAGGCTGGGAGGCAAAGCCCTGGTGCTGGAGGTGCCCCCGGTGAGCAGCAAGGCCTCGTGATGTCGGTGCTAGCACGGTCACCAGCAAGGCCTTGTGATGCGGGTGCCCCTGGTGGCCAGCAGGAGGTGGTCACGGGGGTCCCCATGGCAACGTGCAGGGCTTTGTGATGGGGGTGGCATCATGCCCCCAAGGCCATTGTGATGGGGCAGTGCCCGTGGTGACCGAGTCCATGCTGGGAGCAGAGCCCCTGGCTGTGCCCTCTGAGGAGAGCAGCTCGCTGAGGAGGGAGCAGCTCTCTTGAGTGCCAGAGTGGCAGGTGCGCAGGAGAAGCTCCTGCAGATGGACAAGGGGCGGCAGGCGAATGCCGGCTCCCAGCCCGTGGATGGGCTTTCTGTGAGGCCGAAGCGCAGAAGCAAGGTGAGCGGTGGGGCTGGAGGGAGAGGCAGGCAGCAGGGCTGGGAGCCGCACGGAAAGCATGAGGACGGTGGGGAAGAGGAGGTGGGGCAAGCGAGCCAGGCCTGAGCTTCTCTGGCCAGGGGGTATTTCTTGCTGGTGCTGGGGATTTTCTGGTGCACAAAGCACACCGACTGGGGTGCTGCAAGGCCCAAATGGAGCCTGTGAGCTGTGCTGAGGGTCAGAGAGCATCTCCAGGCTTAGCACAGCTGGGTCGTGCTAGGCCATGAGCTTCCCTTTGCCATGGGGCCGGGCTTTCCTGTGCCTGAGGGGCCGCTTGTACGAACGCAACCGCCTCCATCATGTGCTTCCTTCTCCCTGCAGGGGGGCCAGCGGGAGCCGCATGCAGTGACGCAATGCATCCCGACCCCGACTTCATCGCAGCAAAGGGACAGGCGGCCGTTGCTGCCCAGCCGACAGAGCTGGCAAGGCCTTGAATGCCTCATTGCAGAGGTACCGAGCTGAGCAGCGATGGTGGCAAAGCCTCTGCCTGCCTGGCTGCAGCTGTGGAGAAGCAGGCAGGAAGCGGTGGGGAGACCAGGAGGTCTCTGTCCCCCAGCAGGCTGACTGCCTGCTCTGCATGGCAGCCTGCAAGGCCATGCCTCAGGGTCCTCAGGGCAACTGCCTTTGCCCCTGTCTTGCGCAGTGCTGATGAGCCCTGTCCCCATGCAGCCTTTGGGAGCAGGGTGGGAGCTGCCTGCGTGGCAGAGCGCTGCCGCTGTTGAGGGCATCAGAGGTGCTGGAAATTGACCTGTGGGAAGGATGGAGAGTGGGGGCGGGAGGGGAGGAAAGGGCTGCAATCACTTTCCTACCTCCTGGGCTTGGATTGCAGATGGTGAAGGACACTGCCAGAGATGTTCTCATCGCAGCGTTCAAGAGACAAATGGAAACACTCCATCTGCCCAGCTTAGCACCTCGTGCACCCAAGGCAGCTAGGCAGCTCCTTGGAGGCCTGGAGGCCTCTGCAGCTAAAACAGCAGGATCTGGCTGTGGAACCAAGCTGCCTGCTCTGGAGACATGCTGCAGATCTTCTGCAAGAGGCAGGGCCAAAGCCAGGGAGCAGCTGCCACCTCTTAGTGCTGCTGTGATGTGTCTGGAGTGCAGGAAGAGCCTGGCAGAGGAAGATGTAAAGGCAGTGCATCTTCCTTTGCCTGCCCTTCAAGAAGGCAAGCGGGAAGCTGGGGCTCTGCCCCGGGCAATTCAAGCTGCTGTCCACTGCTTGCCTGAGGCCAGGACTGGGTCTTCCGCGCTGGGAAAAACAAGGCTGCTGCGAGCTGATGGTGCCGGGACAAGTCTTCCTGTGCAAAGCCGGCAGCTGCCAGGAGGCACCTCCTTTGTTGCGGGAGCACAGAGCAGGCCTCAAAGGCAGACAGCTGCCACAGCTCTGCAAGGGCCTGATGCCCACACTCGTGATGGCAAAAGGAAGGTCATGGGGGCCGGTGCACCAGCTTTCCCGGGCAGGGGCCATGGACTGGTCACACTAGGATGGCAACTTGCAGTGCAGAGGCCCAAACAGCAGCCTCTGGGCATCATCTGTCGCCTTCAAGGCACGCCGCTGAGCATACACCCCGACAACCCCTCGCAGTATCTCGCCGTGCTCTCAATCAAAACAGAGACGCTGGAGGAGCTCGACAGGAGCTGCGTGGCGCGCACCGGGCAGAGCTTGGCCCAGCTGCGAGAAGCCTTTCTGGAGAGGAAGGAGCCGAGGCCAAAGGAGAGGGAGGTCGAGGAAGAGGAGGGCAAGGGGAAACGTTTCTCCCTGACAGCATCGGGATGCCTCAATGTTCGCCCCAAGGAGGTGAGTGCAAAGGGTGGGCCGGGGCAGATGGTGACTCTCCGTGTGCTGGAGCCAGCCGCTGCGTCCTGCTGCAACAGCGTGATGGTGACAGTGCTGGCAGGGCTGCGGGGGGCATTGCTGGTGGGAAAAGCAGCTGCCTTCACAAATCTCCCTCTCTGGCTTCAGCTCTGTGCCAGAAACTCCTTCTATAACCTGTGGCAACCGGAGGTGACACGAGTGGAGCTCCTGAAGGACGCGAGGTCCAAGTGGGAGGTGCAGGAGCGGCTGTACGCCCATGCGCCCAGGAGGGAGCGCAAGATGGGAGCTGGGAAGAGAGTCCGGGGAGCACCAGAGGATGCTGGCGTGGAGTGGAGCGATGAGGAAGAGGACGTTGAAGAAGAACCTTTGGAATTGGAGGAGCTGGAGAAAAACACAGCCTTGGTCATGAGCTGGGTCAGACCGAGCCTCAGGAGCCTCTTGGCAGACCCACAGCCGTGTCCTGAGGAGGTGCCCTGCTCACCCGTTGTGAAGGGCAGAGATGCTGCCAGGGAGGCAGCTGGTGACCTGCAGAGCACGCCTCTGGCCCCAGCAGTGCCCCGAGGAGCCGTGGCAGCGGCATCTCCTTTGGCAGGAGGCTGCCAGGACGCGGGGGACAGTGTGCCTCTGGCTCCACTGGCCAGCACAGGAGCAAAGGCGGAGGCCTCCCCTGCAGCCAGAGGCCCTGAGGATGCAGGGGAAAATGCTCCTCTGCTTATATCGCTTCCCGCAGAGGCTGCGCCAGAGGCCTCGCAGTTGTGCGGAGGCCCTTGTGGGGAGAGCAACAGCCTGCCTCTCCAACCACCATTGCCCGAAGAAAGCGCAGCAGAAGGCTCTGCCCTGGCCGCAGGCCTTCCTCACCAGGTGAGCAAGGAGCATGGTGTCGGCACCCACCACCAAAGGGAGGTGCGGTGTGAGCAGCGTCTGGGGTGTGCAGGGTGGGTGAGAAGAGCTGCCCCATCGCATGGGTCCCCTGCGGCCATGGTGAGAAGCTGTCCCCCCAGCCCTTTACGCTCTGCACTCTCTGCCCTGGGGAAGATGCCTGGTGCTCTGCGTTTCCAAGTGCCAGAGGCCCAGGGCTGACGTGCCCTCCCCGGCCTGCACAGCATCCAGCCCTGGGGCATGGCTGCTGAGCAAGGAGGGCAGGGGCAGCCCCAGCAGCAGCCGCCTCCCACAGCCAGCGAGCCAGCCCCCTTGTGCCACGCACCCGGCCACCTCCATCCCCCGCTGCCCGTCGTGGCCCCCGGCCCAGCCCTGCTGCTACGGCCCCAAGACAAGCCTTGTGCCATTGCCCAGCCAGCTGCATGTGCCTCCCCTTGGGGCTCGCGGCCACTCACAGCATCCCCCCACCCCAAACCCTTTGCCCCCTCCTATATCCCAGGGCACCAGGATGCTGAGCATGGCCAGCTGATATCACACAGGCCCGTGTTCCTGCTCTCCCCATGCAGGTTGCCTGTGAGCCCCAAGAGGAGCACAAGTCATCGTCTTCCCTCCGGCCCACGCCAGAGGTGGACTCAGGTAGGTACCCAAGTCGAGAGCCGTTCTGGGGACAGCACAGTGAGCGGCACTGAGGCTGGCAGCAGGAAGCACCCAGGGGCTGGCCATGCCGAGGCCATGAGCCCTCGGGAAAGCCTTTGATGCCAGGGACAGGCAGGTGCTTGCCCTGCACCTGCCCAGCCCCTCGCCCACGGCTCTCCTTCCTCCACAGGCATCACCGCCCTCCCGCATGCTGCGCCTTCCAGGCGATGGCCATCGCGGCTCAGGGCAGCGCTTCGGGCTCTGCGCAGAGCTTTTAGCTGCCGCTGTGTCTCAGGGCAGTGAGAGGAACAGTGCGAGGATGCAGCTGCCAGACAGGTGGCCCGAGATGGGGCATGGTGCAGAGCAAAGAGGCAGAGCGACGGAGGCTCTCTCCTGGCTGCTACAGCAATGCTGCCGCATCGTGTCCCACAGCCCATGTTCTGCTTCCAATAAACCCTTTTAGCTTCTTCTCCGTGTTTCTGTGAGGAGAGCAACCTGTGAAGCCTTCCCCTCTCCCATTGGCTAACCTGAAATGGCTGCCCTGCGCCATCGCCCTGAGGCAGGCACAGCAGGCATGTACAGCACGTACTGCACGGATCACTGTGCTGAGGGAAACTTCAGCGCTGGCAGAGGCTGTATAAGGCCTCCTCGTGCTCGGACATTTTGTGGTCTTCACCAGACTCATTGCGAGCGTGAAACTCCCAACGGGGCTGAGGCAAGCAGGGGACGCCCCACTGGAACTAGGGCTGAGGCAAGGGAATGGGGCCTCCAGAAGGGGAGAAAGTCAGTACATGTGGTTATGTATTAGAAAGCTGAAACGGTCTTACCGCACGTGCTTGTTGTTTGGTTTGTGTGTGTTAAAGAAGCTTCATCCTTTGGCTCAGAGTCATAGGGCCTCATAATGGCCTTCTCATGGCCAATCCTGAAGAAGCAGTGGCCCATGCCATGGACACCGTTGTGAGGCACTTTGCTGCTCTGGCGGTGAATATTCCCCTCGAGAAATCTAAAGGACCAAATCAGGAAGTCCCATCCCTGGGGCTGATCTAGTGGGGTGGCCAGAGGATGACTCCTCCAGATGGCCTTACCCAGTTAGAAAATCTTCCACCTCCCTCCTCCCATGCAAAAGAATCAAATCAAGGGTGAGGGACGCGGCAGTTCTGGGCAAAACATATTCCAGGTGCTAGTCCACTTGCCAGGCCACTTTATAATTTATTAAAGAGACGAGCAGTATGGAGATGGGGGCTGGAGCACAAAGAAGCCCTTAAAGGCTTAATTCACTCCGTTCAGCAACATCAAACTCTGGCTCTAGGGTTTCCACCTCAGCTTTGCGAGTTACAGATTGGGATTAGTGAGGCAGCGTATCAGTGGGGACTGTGGCAAAGGCCCCCAGCAGGCGCACTCCTTATCCCCCTTCCCTTTGGGTCCCGAACGTGGAGGGGAGCCACAGACCGGTAAGCTGAAGCCCTGAGCAAGGGTTCCTCGCAGTTTATCAAGCACTATCGGATACAGAGTCTATCAGCGGAGATGACGCAGATGCTACAGTCCGGACCCCACTTGCCCTCTTGCGGGGAGTATGGGAGGTTGCCCTCCCTCCTCAGGCTAGAGCCACGTGTCCCACGCTACAGAAGGGGATATTCTATCTAGCCCATCGGATTTGGAGTTTGTTGCCGGATGCAGGAATGCCTTGGGGAGGTCTGACTGAGAGAGCTTTTTCCTCTGTCCCCTCACGGGAAGAGCAGAAGCTGATTCAAGTTAGCAGGAATGCTGCAGCTGGAATTTGTGCCAAATTACCCAATGGTAAAACCTTTACTATTACTCTCACCTGCCCCGCCTTGGCGATGGGCTTGCATGGCTTCTGCTGACCAGGGCTGTCGCCGGATGACCGACTATCTTTACAGTCCCGGCCTGTGAGGGTGTGGCGCGAGGGAGGGGAGGAGGGGAGAGGGAGATTTGCTGCATGACTCCACAACTTATTTTAAAGATCTACATTTACTACACAAGTTACAACAGTACAAAGCAACAGTTCTTATCAACAGACACTTAGTTCAACCAGAATACTTCTTTCCCAATTCTAATTGATCTTACCCACGCGTTGCCTCAGCAGCCAACCTACCCTCAATCCCAGGGAAGTAACTGCGGCAGGGCATCCCCGTCCCGAGGGGATCCGCAAGTTGGCAGAGCCTCTGTCACGCGCCAAGAGCCAAAGATGGCCCTGAGGCCAGCCTATCTATACCCTTCAGGGGAAGGTGGAGGTGGGGTCGCTAGGCCAGTTGCAGTTCTCTTTGCGCAGTCGCAGTCCCTAGCTCTTGCCTGTTGCAGGGTTCAACTCTCCTCTGTCGTCGTTATGACGATGGCCCCCACAGTCATGGGGTGGGGGGTGGCAGAACACTGTCAAGGGCAGCCTAGCTGCCTTGGGCACTCTTCAGCACTGAAGAAAGGAGTTTGAGTGACTGCGAATGACTGCTTTCCTCTTGCAGGGGTGGTCCCAAGGAGACATCCCATAGCTTGGGTAAGAGGGAGTGAATTCCAGTCCGCAATGATTAACACTGGCCCAGCAGTGAAAGCAGGTGTTGTCTCCCAAGGTCCTGAGGAGGAGGAGATAGCCCAGACCCCCTAATTAACACTGTCCCAGCAGGGAGAGGAGGCTTTGTTTCCCAGGGTCCTGGAGCCCAAGCAGGCCTTCTCTCCAAGCTTTGACAACCTCCCTTTCCGAGTGTGAAGCACAGGAAGGCAGACTGCTTGTAACTGGCAGCAGATTGGGGGGGCTGGGGATGTGCGTGTGTTAAAGAATACTGAACTGAAACTGTCTAGAGGTAGCCGCTTAGCATGGCTTCCATAAAACTTGCTTAGCATGAGGAGCTAAATTTGCTGAAGCCTTAGGCAACACTTAGATAAAATAATGAACTTTTAGCTAGTTCAGTAAGAAAAGGGCCTCAGAGCTGCTTCAAGCTGAGAAGATAAGGAAGCTACCAGCAGTCTGCATTCCTGTGCTTCACACTCCAAAAGGGAGGATGTCAGGACTTTGAAAGAAGACTGGTGCAGGGCATCAGGACCATGAGGGACAAAGCCTCAGCTCCCTGCTGGGGCAGTGTTCATTGTTATGATTTGGAATCACCTCCTCCTCCTCAGGACCTGGAGAGACAACGGTAGGACCCAACAAGAAACAAAGGCACAACTGTCAGCAGAAAGCACAACAATAAAGCTAAGGGAGAAAACCAGCCTGCCTAGGAACAACGATGAGAGCCAACAAGGAGCAGGAGACCCCAGACCTGGATATTACTACTGGTCCGAACTACCATGTGAGGGCTGGAGAACTTAGATTGAAAAGTTATAATGCCCAGGGAGTTCTTCTTCGGGGTCCCTCTTCAGAGGCACCCAGCTCGAGCTGTAATTACGGCAAGCACATCATGAAAACTTACTTATTTAATTTGCTTTGATTTAGCCCTGAACTTTTCAGTGGGAACCTAGGGTCGGACCCTGTTGTGGTAGCCGGCGAGCCTATTTTCCATAACACTAGTTCTCTGGAAAGCCCCTCTTTTCCACTACAACCTGCTTTTGTGACTGGCACAGGAGAAGTGACAGAGAGCGAGAAGTGGCAGTCGAGTGGAAGAGCCGAGCTAGTAAGTTAGGGTCGGGGCCCAGCTCTGGAGCACCATGGTACATGGCCAGGCAGGGGCATGGCTGCAATGCAGGGGCAACATAGGTCAGGCAGGGACCAAGGGCAAGAGCCTCAGCTTAAAAGCAGCTTGAAGGAGGGCCACGTCCTCACTGAGGCTTCTTCTCGCTCTCTTTCTTTCCAGGTTACCAGCTGCACTCTCTCTTAAGCGGGCCCTGAGCCCAAGGAGCCAAACTCCCACAGGTGTGGGCGTGTGCATGAGCGGGTGCACATAGAGCCCTGACAGACTGATGCTTTCCTTCTTCCCTCCACAGAAGGCTTGGAGGTGGGTGTCCGGAGCTTCCGAAGGCACATCGTGCCCCTTTGCAGTGTTACAGCTTGGGGTTCTCCCTTTCTCTGCTGACATGGACACTGTCAGGGGGATGTACAGAATTCCCCCGCAGAACTGCCTTCTGCTGCTGAAACACGTGCAGAGCCTGTGAGTCCACCACAAAGAGCCTTCTGGGCTCCCACCAATTCACCTAGTGGATGTTTTCAGACTTCTCCTACCATGTCTGGCTGTCTCCTCAAGGCAGCCAAGTCCTCCAGGCAGAACCCAGACTCCCTTCCCTCTTGCTGGTAGCTCTACAGAGCAGAACAGGTACATGATAGGCACTCATGGAATTACCACGTTGCATCTAATTGCAGGAGAGGCTATGAAATGCCCCACTAAGAGGTGTCCATAGTAGCAGCCTTCGAGAGCGTCCTTTACAAGATGCCAGTCGCTCTGTATTTTGACAAAGGATTCTTCCTATCTGTGCTCTCCGAAAACAAACCCAAACTCTTTGTCTGGGGACTGCTTATGCTAGAAATGTTAACTGTTAGGCTTCTATGGCATAGACAAATGCACAGTTCCTGTTCGGTGCACTGATTGCTTGCTTAGCTCACTGCTCAGAAACAGGGGCTCGTGAGTTGGGCCTGTTGCAGAAAAGCACTGTTGACAGGAAGGCTCCAAGCAAGGGTCAGAAGAGCACTAGGAAAAGCCCCCCGAGCCCCAAAGAGATGAGAAGAATACTGCCTGCTGTTCCATTTCCATGGCTCCCCTGGCCCCCCTGGAAATGTATGCTTTTGGGTCAAAGAAATCCCCAGGCATCCTGGGCTGATGAGAAGCCAAAGAAAGCAAAGGCAGAAGGAGCGTACTAGCAGGCTGGGATGGAGGAGAACGCTGTATGAGCACTGCAGGCTTTTTCAAACCTGCCAGACAAGAGCCATTGTCTCATCCAAAGGAGCTGAGGCATGAAGGTATCCAAGTCTAGCAGCGTTTTGGCTGCAGAGCAGCAAGGCAGAGGGGACTGTTGTCTTGCCTGCTTCACCGCTCATTGTTAGCAGGGAGAAGTTGTTGAAGCAACAGACAAAGGGCAAAATCAGCAACGCGCTGGAGGGCTATAATTGGCTTCCATGCTGTTCAGTCACACTGCCTCTGGCCACACCTTGGTTTCCAACACACGACTGAGCTTTCCCCATTGCATCATCCTTGAGATAGCATGACTTCTGCCAGAGGAGCTACATGAGATGGTTTGTGAGCATTTCATTAGGTGAGACCTGCTAACCCACCCCCCCACCCCCCCCACTCCCCGGAGGATATTACCTCTGAGTTCCTGATTTGCAACATGGTGAGTCCCTCCCCTCACCGTATGCTACCGTCCCAGGAAGGAGATCACAGTGAGACAGAGGGGACAAGTGGACACTGTAGTGAATCCCTGGTCAGGCTCTAACACCACCATGCAGGTTGTGAGGTGGATATGCTCCTGCTTCTCCAGCCATAACGGCATGGTCCGTGCAGGCAGGTCTCTGTGGTGTCTCTGTTTGGAGAAACAGAAACACTGAGCTGCAGCGTTGGATTTAGGAGAGTCTGTCTTCTTTTGAGAGGCCAGGCAGACCAGAGTCAGACGGGCAGGAGAGCCCCCAGGGCAAGTAAATGTGTGCTTGATCCAGGCACAGCCTGGGAAACTGGAGTGTCACTGCCCCACCAAGGGGGCCCTGAGCTCTTCCAGTGCCTTGAATAGGTTTCCAAGGATAAACAAATGCTTGCCTGAAGACTCTTGAAGAAGAACAGAAAAAACACTCTTCCCTTCTGCTCTCCATTTCCTGCTATTCCTCGAGCAGGAGAGCAGAAATTGGGCAACACTTTTCCTGGCTCCCTTTCTTCGATTCTCTGTTTTCCGCACCTTGGCAATACCCCCTGCTCCCCCCGCTTCTCTTTTTCCTTTGTATCCTTTTCAGATGAGAAAATCTGGCAAGAGGCAGCCCAGCCTGAAGCAGACTCCTGCCAGGAACAAGACCAAGCAAGGCAGAAAACCTCTTTATTGCACTCAGCTTCTGAGGTCCCCAGCTGTCCCTTGCAATACGCAGGTTTCGGGTCAAGTTTTCTGTGGTGTGAAAGAGAGGATTAACACCAGAGGAGAAACTGCCACTTGCACACTTCCAAGTATCCTCATGACACATGAAATACTGCCATGTGAGAAGCAGGGAAGGGGTGCAGGGAAGCAAGTTAGCCCTAGTTCCAGAAGGGATATCAGGGGCCCTGAAAGCAATCGGAGTTCCAGTGTTATAAAGGCAGAGCTCAGTCAGGAGTCCCAATTACCTATTTCTTCTTCTTGCCTCAGGCTATGCTCAAAGAGCCTCTGATGCATGCAGCTCCCTTTCCAGGGCTAGAGCCACAAGCAGCATAAATCAAGCGAGTTGGCTCCTTCCAGTTCATGGAGCTCTGTCCCATTTGACCACTGAAGAGGCAAGCTTGATTTCTGAAGAGCTGGTCAAAGAGGGACCAATTTAAAATGGAAACGAAGGCTAAAAGGAGAAAAACATTCCCATGCTTTCCCTGTTTCTCCTTTTCAATGCATTCATGTTCTCGGTCCCACAGCAGAGGTGGAGGGGATCCCTGGGAGGGATGTGCCCCCCCGAGGCAGCTCCAGCTCCCTGCAAGACCACGCTGAAGCCTTTCAGGAGCAGGCTGAGGTGGGGCTGGCACTGCCAGGGTGGGTTGGGAGAGGGCAGCTCCCCTCTGCCATGCTGGGGCTGGGGCTGGGGCTGGGGCTGGGCACAGCTTTTCCCTGGGCAGCTCCTGGAGGAGCCGCTCCAGGGGATCCTCCACCTCTGCCCTGGCAGCAGCACCATCACTCAGGGTGCCGGGGGAGAGAAGTGCACTGAGGTGAGGGCAAAAGATGGGCTGGGGCAGGTGGTAAAAGATGGGCCGCTGCGCCCTGCTGCAACAGCGTGATGGTGGCAGTGCTGGCAGGGCTGCGGGGGGCATTGCTGGTGGCAAAAGCAGCTGCCGGGGAGCACCGGAGGATGCTGGCGTGCAGTGGAGCGATGAGGAAGAGGACTTTGTTGAAGATCCATGGCAAACGGGAGCAGCTGGGTGAGACCAAGGCTGAGGAGCCTCTTGGCAGACACACAGCCGTGTCCTGAGGAGGTGCCCTGCTCACCCGTTGTGAAGGGCAGAGATGCTGCCAGGGAGGCAGCTGGTGTGGGAGGGCAAGGCAAAGGTGCAGGGTGATGTGGAGCAAAGAAAGCCTGCAGGGGCCCAGCACAGTGCGTGCACGCCAATAGGGAAGTGCTTAGAGAGCAACAGTCTGGAGAAATGCATCTCTGACAGCTTTTGTGGGAAATCTGCAGAGCCGGGCACCTGTCTCAGGGGTCCGTCCGCTAATGCCTGCAGCCTGGGGACCAGACAGGAGCACTTTGCAGTCTGTGTGCAGCTGCGGGCCTGCAGCGTGGCATGCCTGGAGCGCTGCGGTGGATGGCTGCAGCCTCTTTGGGAAGGCCCGTCTGGGAAGGTGCGGAGGGGCAGTTGGCCTTTCTGTGAGAAAGCAGCGGGAATGCAGGAAGCTCTGCCAGGGCTGGACGGTGAGGCATATGGGTGAGGCTTAGTGGCCCCAGCAAGAGGAGTGGTCTTGCAGTGGCTGGCTGTGTGCTCTAGAGGGCCTGAAGAAGGGCAGCATCCGCACGGTGTAGGAGGCAGAGAGGTGGGGAGAGGAAAATTCCTGCTGCGGCACAGATGGCAGCTCGGAGCTGGGCTCAGAAGCTGGCACCAGAGGCTGGGAGGCAAAGCCCTGGTGCTGGAGGTGCCCCCGGTGAGCAGCAAGGCCTTGTGATGTCGGTGCTAGCACGGTCACCAGCAAGGCCTTGTGATGCGGGTGCCCCTGGTGGCCAGCAGGAGGTGGTCACGGGGGTCCCCATGGCAACGTGCAGGGCTTTGTGATGGGGGTAGCATCATGCCCCCAAGGCCATTGTGATGGGGCGGTGCCCGTGGTGACCGAGTCCATGCTGGGAGCAGAGCCCCTGGCTGTGCCCTCTGAGGAGAGCAGCTCGCTGAGGAGGGAGCAGCTCTCTTGAGTGCCAGAGTGGCAGGTGCGCAGGAGAAGCTCCTGCTGATGGACAAGGGGCGGCAGGCGAATGCCGGCTCCCAGCCCGTGGATGGGCTTTCTGTGAGGCCGAAGCGCAGAAGCAAGGTGAGCGGTGGGGCTGGAGGGAGAGGCAGGCAGCAGGGCTGGGAGCCGCACGGAAAGCATGAGGACGGTGGGGAAGAGGAGGTGGGGCAAGCGAGCCAGGCCTGAGCTTCTCTGGCCAGGGGGTATTTCTTGCTGGTGCTGGGGATTTTCTGGTGCACAAAGCACACCGACTGGGGTGCTGCAAGGCCCAAATGGAGCCCGTGAGCTGTGCTGAGGGTCAGAGAGCATCTCCAGGCTTAGCACAGCTGGGTCGTGCTAGGCCATGAGCTTCCCTTCGCCATGGGGCCGGGCTTTCCTGTGCCTGAGGGGCCGCTTGTACGAACGCAACCGCCTCCATCATGTGCTTCCTTCTCCCTGCAGGGGGGCCAGCGGGAGCCGCATGCAGTGACGCAACGCATCCCGACCCTGACTTCATCGCAGCAAAGGGACAGGCGGCCGTTGCTGCCCGGCCCACAGAGCTGGCAAGACCCTGAGGACGTCATCGCGAAGGTACCGAGCTGAGCAGCGATGGTGGCAAAGCCTCTGCCTGCCTGGCTGCAGCTGTGGAGAAGCAGGCAGGAAGCGGTGGGAGAGACCAGGAGGTCTCTGTCCCCCAGCAGGCTGACTGCCTGCTCTGCATGGCAGCCTGCAAGGCCATGCCTCAGGGTCCTCAGGGCAACTGCCTTTGCCCCTGTCTTGCGCAGTGCTGATGAGCCCTGTCCCCATGCAGCCTTTGGGAGCAGGGTGGGAGCCGCCTGCGTGGCAGAGCGCTGCCGCTGTTGAGGGCATCAGAGGTGCTGGAAATTGACCTGTGGGAAGGATGGAGAGTGGGGGCGGGAGGGGAGGAAAGGGCTGCAATCACTTTCCTGTCTCCTGGGCTTGGATTGCAGACTGTGAAGAACACTGCCAGAGATGTTCTCATCGCAGCGTTCAAGGGAGAAACCGAAACACTCCATCTGCCCAGCTTAGCACCTCGTGCACCCAAGGCAGCTAGGCAGACCCTTGGAGGCCTGGAGGCCTCTGCAGCTAAAACGGCAGGATCTGGCTGTGGAACCAAGCTGCCTGCTCTGGAGACATGCTGCAGATCTTCTGCAAGAGGCAGGGCCGAAGCCAGGGAGCAGCTGCCACCTCTTAGTGGTGCTGTGATGTGTCTGGAGTGCAGGAAGAGCCTGGCAGAGGAAGATGTAAAGGCAGTGCATCTTCCTTTGCCTGCCCTTCAAGAAGGCAAGCGGGAAGCTGGGGCTCTGCCCCGGGCAATTCAAGCTGCTGTCCGCTGCTTGCCTGAGGCCAGGACTGGGTCTTCCGCGCTGGGAAAAACAAGGCTGCTGCGAGCTGATGGTGCCAGGACAAGTCTTCCTGTGCAAAGCCGGCAGCTGCCAGGAGGCACCTCCTTTGTCATGGGAGCAGAGAGCATTCCTCAAAGGCAGATGCGAGGCATGCCAGCATGCAAGGAGCAGGATGAGCTATGGCCAGGCTGCCTGACAGAGCCAAGGCTGCCACCGTTGCCGTTGAGGGTGGCTTTTTCAAGAACTCTTGAAGGACTGTGCCAGGAGCTAGGTAGCAAGGTGCTGGCAGCTCCCAGAGATGCCTGTGCGCAGGAGACCAAGGCACAACAGTTGGACATGATGGCGCACAGCCAGGACTTGGTGCGGAGCAAGGCCTCAGCGTCCCAAGGTGTTGAGGTGCAGCCTGCAGAAGGACAAGTTTCCCCCGCTGAGAATCCCCAAGGAGAATCAGCCTCTTCTGGCGTGGGGGAGGTCCCGCAGTGGGAGACAATGGCGAAAGGTGTTTCACAGCAGGTTTGGCTCGGCAGCCCCCGCTTCGCAGAGGTGCCACCCAGCTCTGCCAAAGCCGTTGCTGGCAGCTGCCCCAGTGAAATGGCCGCACCAGAGTCCATGTCCCCTTCCTGGCCTGAGCCTGCTGGCTTTGTTGAGAACATCCTTGCAGATGCGTGCATGGAAATGAGGGCTGAGGACCAGAGACCTGCTGCACACAGCCCCGCACTGCCTGCCGCACCTCTGATGCACGCACTGCTGGCGCTCGCGTCTGCAGCCTTGAGCCGTCCTGATGACGCGAGTGCGGGACATGGCCGGGAGCTCAGGGCAGCCGGGCCACAAAGGACCTTGGCATACACCATTGCTCTAGCAAACCTGGCAAGCGCATTGCAGAAGGAGAGCAGGGAGTGTGGCAAAAACACAGCTGCCACAGCTCTGCAAGGGCCAGATTGCAACAGGCGTGGGGGCAAAAGGAAGGTCATGGGGGCCGGTGCACCAGCTTCCCCGGGCAGGGGCCATGGACTGGTCACACTAGGATGGCAACTTGCAGTGCAGAGGCCCAAACAGCAGCCTCTGGGCATCATCTGTCGCCTTCAAGGCACGCCGCTGCGCATACACCCCGACAACCCCTCGCAGTATCTCGCCGTGCTCTCAATCAAAACAGAGACGCTGGAGGAGCTCGACAGGAGCTGCGTGGCGCGCACCGGGCAGAGCTTGGCTCAGCTGCGAGAAGCCTTTCTGGAGAGGAAGGAGCCGAGGCCAAAGGAGAGGGAGGTCGAGGAAGAGGAGGGCAAGGGGAAACGTTTCTCCCTGACAGCATCGGGATGCCTCAATGTTCGCCCCAAGGAGGTGAGTGCAAAGGGTGGGCCGGGGCAGATGGTGACCCTCCGTGTGCTGGGGCCAGCCGCTGCGCCCTGCTGCAACAGTGTGATGGTGGCAGTGCTGGCAGGGCCACGGGGGGCATTGCTGGTGGGAAAAGCAGCTGCCTTCACAAATCTCCCTCTCTGGCTTCAGCTCTGTGCCAGAAACTCCTTCTATAACCTGTGGCAACCGGAGGTGACACGAGTGGAGCTCCTGAAGGACGCGAGGTCCAAGTGGGAGGTGCTGGAGCGGCTGTATGCCCATGCGCCCAGGAGGGAGCGCAAGATGGGAGCTGGGAAGAGAGTCCGGGGAGCACCAGAGGATGCTGGCGTGGAGTGGAGCGATGAGGAAGAGGATGTTGATGAAGAGCCTTTGCAATGGGAGGAGCTGGAGAAAAACACAGCCTTGGTCATGAGCTGGGTCAGACCGAGCCTCAGGAGCCTCTTGGCAGACCCACAGCCGTGTCCTGAGGAGGTGCCCTGCTCACCCGTTGTGAAGGGCAGAGATGCTGCCAGGGAGGCAGCTGGTGACCTGCAGAGCACGCCTCTGGCCCCAGCAGTGCCCCGAGGAGCCGAGGCAGCGGCATCTGCTCTGGCAGGAGGCTGCCAGGATGCGGGGGACAGTGTGCCTCTGGCTCCACTGGCCAGCACAGGAACAAAGGCGGAGGCCTCCCCTGCAGCCAGAGGCCCTGAGGATGCAGGGGAAAATGCTCCTCTGCCTCCATCGCTTCCCGCAGAGGCTGCGCCAGAGGCCTCGCAGTTGTGCGGAGGCCCTTGTGGGGAGAGCAACAGCCTGCCTCTCCAACCACCATTGCCCGAAGAAAGCGCAGCAGAAGGCTCTGCCCTGGCCGCAGGCCTTCCTCACCAGGTGAGCAAGGAGCATGGCGTCGGCACCCACCACCAAAGGGAGGTGCGGTGTGAGCAGCGTCTGGGGTGTGCAGGGTGGGTGAGAAGAGCTGCCCCATCGCATGGGTCCCCCGCGGCCATGGTGAGAAGCTGTCCCCCCAGCCCTTTACGCTCTGCACTCTCTGCCCTGGGGAAGATGCCTGGTGCTCTGCGTTTCCAAGTGCCAGAGGCCCAGGGCTGACGTGCCCTCCCCGGCCTGCACAGCATCCAGCCCTGGGGCATGGATGCTGAGCGAGGAGGGCAGGGGCAGCCCCAGCAGCAGCCGCCTCCCACAGCCAGCGAGCCAGCCCCCTTGTGCCATGCACCCGGCCACCTCCATCCCCCGCTGCCTGTCGTGGCCCCCGGCCCAGCCCTGCTGCTACGGCCCCAAGACAAGCCTTGTGCCATTGCCCAGCCAGCTGCATGTGCCTCCCCTTGGGGCTCGCGGCCACTCACAGCATCCCCCCACCCCAAACCCTTTGCCCCCTCCTATATCCCAGGGCACCAGGATGCTGAGCATGGCCAGCTGATATCACACAGGGCTGTGTTCCTGCTCTCCCCATGCAGGTTGCCTGTGAGCCCCAAGAGGAGCACAAGTCATCGTCTTCCCTCCGGCCCCGTGGGAGGGCACGGGAGCTGGGAGCTGGGAAGAGAGTCCGGGAAGTGCCAGAGGATGCTGGCATGGAGTGGAGCGATGAGGAAGAGGATGTTGAAGAAGAGCCTTTGGAATGGGAGGAGCTGGAGAAAAACACAGCCTTGGTCATGAGCTGGGTCAGACCGAGCCTCAGGAGCCTCTTGGCAGACCCACAGCCGTGTCCTGAGGAGGTGCCCTGCTCACCCGTTGTGAAGGGCAGAGATGCTGCCAGGGAGGCAGCTGGTGACCTGCAGAGCACGCCTCTGGCCCCAGCAGTGCCCCGAGGAGCCGAGGCAGCGGCATCTGCTCTGGCGGGAGGCTGCCAGGATGCGGGGGACAGTGTGCCTCTGGCCCCATCAGCCAGCACAGGAGCAAAGGCAGAGGCCTCCCCTGCAGCCAGAGACCCTCAGGCTTGCCCTGCACTTGCCCAGCCCCTCGCCCACGGCTCTCCTTCCTCCACAGGCATCACCGCCCTCCCGCATGCTGCGCCTTCCAGGCGATGGCCATCGCGGCTCAGGGCAGCGCTTCGGGCTCTGCGCAGAGCTTTTAGCTGCCGCTGTGTCTCAGGGCAGTGAGAGGAACAGCGCGAGGATGCAGCTGCCAGACAGGTCGCCCGAGATGGGGGATGGCGCAGAGCAAAGAGGCAGAGCGACGGAGGCTCTCTCCTGGCTGCTACAGCAATGCTACCGCGTCGTGTCCCACAGCCCATGTGCTGCTCCAAATAAACCCTCGGCAGCTGTTCCCGTCGTGTTACTTGGTGTCAGGGAAATGTCAGGAGAAAGACTAGTGCAGGCGCTGCCAAGGAAGGCAGTCAGGGCTGCAGAGAAAGCCCTACAAGCAGTCGCAGAGTGAGAGAGCAGCTGGGGTGGGAAGGGTCTTCCGGAGGTGTCTGCTGCAACCTCCTGCTGCAAGTGGAGGCAAGCAGAGGAGGTTTCGCAGGGCCTGTCAGGGTCGAGCTCTGACTGTCTCTGGCGATGGATTCCCGCACGGCCCTGGCACCCTGCTCCAGTGTTGCACCACCATTCGGCTTCCAAGGCCATTTGCAGTCTCTGAGGGGACTTTTCCCTGCCACAAGCCGTGCCGTTGCCCTCAACCTGTCCCCAGGCCCCTCAGGACGTCTCTGGCTCCATGCTCTCTGCACGCTCCCGTTAGGCACTTGCAGGCAGCAGTGAGATCCCCCTACGCCTTCTCTTCCGCCGGCTGCACCAAGCCAGCACCCTTGGTCTCTGCTCCTGTGTGCTGTGCTGCAGCTGCCAGGCAGCTTGGGGGCCTGCGCTGGGCTTGCTGCAGTGTGGCCCCATCTGCGTGGGCCAGGGGGCTGGGGATAGGGTGCAATGGGGTGGGGGCCTGGGATATGGGTGCAATAGGGCGGGGGCCTGGGGATGTGGGTGCAATGGGGCAGAGGGGCTGGGAATATGGGTGCATTGGGGCGGGGGGCTGGGGAGGTGGGTGCAATTGGGCAGGGGCCTGGGGACATGGGCGCAATGGGGCAGGGGGCTGGGGATATGTGTGCAATGAGTCGGGGAAGCTCCGGATATGGGCGTAATGGGGCAGGGGCCTGGGGACGTGGGTGCAATGGGGTGGGGGGCTGGGGACACAGGTGCAATGGGCCAGGGGGCTGGGACCATGGGTGCAATGGGGTGGGGGGCCTGGGTTCAGGGGTGGTGATGTGACCTCACGCCTGAGTCCATGGGTGCAACGGGGGTGGACACCTGGGTCCATGGGTGCTGATGGGTGCTGATGGGGCTGCCACCTGGGCCCATGTGTGATAACACGGGTGCAATGGGGCTGGACACCTGGGTCCATGGGTGGTCACAGGTGCTGATGGGTGGCCACCTGGGCCCATGGGTGATAACATGGGTGCAATTGTTACAAGACAACCCTGAGAAGCTCAGAAAGAATGTTTGAAGTAGGTAGATTTGGATAACTTCTATCTTAGACAGAATTTGCTTAGCATGAGTAGCCGCACACTTGCTTAGCATGAGTAGCTAAATTTGCTGAAGCCTTAGGCCACGCTCCTAGTTTGGTAAGAAAGGGCCCCAGAGCTGGTGCAGGCTGGAAAGATAAGGGAGTTACAAGCAGTCTGCATTCCTGTGCCCCACTCTCCGAAAGGGAGGATGTCAAGGCTGTGAAATAAGGCCTGTTTGGGCGCCAGGACCTTGGGAAGCAAAGCCTCCTCTCACTGTTGAAACTGTGTTAATTAAGGGGTCTGGATTATGTCCTCTTTGTCAGGACCTTGGGAGATAACATCTACTGACCTAGCTGGGGCAGTGTTAATTGATCAGGACCTTGAGAAGCAGGGGTGGGACCCAGGGAATGAAGAAATCACTAACCAATCAGTGTAAAAGGGAAAGTCGCAAATCTGGCAATTTGTTTGTATAAATGCTACTTGAAAAGTTGGGGGGTGTGTGCTCGATTTGTGGGAAACCACCGAGCACCCAGGCTTGCGCAACTCTGAAATAAATAAACAAATGTCTCTCCTGAGTGTGTAATTATTGGCTTATCGCACACCGGGCAACGAATCCGCTTTTCGGACAACACATGGATGGGTGTGGGTGCTGATGGGATTGGATGCCTGGCTCCAGGGGTGCAACGGGGCTAGACGCCTGGGGCCCTGGGCAGCTCCTCACCCATGGGTGCCACCTTGGGCAGGTTTCCACATCTTCCAGTAGACCTATGGGTGCCGGGGGTGGGCCGGGGGCCACCTACCAGCACTCGGCCTTCGATGGGCGCCACTCCCTGAGCTCCCACTGCTGGCTCCGTGTCCCCATCGCCATGTCCCCGTGGTCTCCTGTCCCTATCCCTGCCCCCGGCCCTGCATCCTCGGGTCCCCATCTCCACCGCCGGGTCCCCGTCCCTTGGCCGAGCCAAACTCCATCCCCAGAGCTGACCCCTGTCCCCACCACGTCCCCCCATCCCTGTGACAGAGCCAACTCCATCTCTTTCCCCACAGTGTCCCTGTCCCCAGGGTGTCCCTGTCCCCACCACGTCCCCCTGCCCCTGTGACAGAGCCAACTCCATCTCCAGCCCCACAGTGTCCCTGTCCCCACGGTGTCCCTGTCCCCACCACGTCCCCCTGCCCGTGACAGAGCCAACTCCATCCCCATCCCAATGGTGTCCCCGTCCCCACATCGTCCCCATCTCCATGGCGTCCCCGTCCCCACATCATCCCCATCCCCCCATCATCCCCATCCCCACAGTGTCCCCCTGTCCCTGTGACAGAGCCAACTCCATCTCCAGCCCCACGCTGTCCCCATCCCCACATCGTCTCCAGCCCCACGGCGTCCCATCCCCCCAGTGGCCCCATCCCCATGGCATCCCCATCCCCATCCCCACGTCGTCTCCGTCCCCACATCGGCCTCGGCCTCCCACATCGCCTCCACCCTCCCGCCCACCACGCGCTCCGCGGAGATCCGCCCGGCGCCCGGGGGCGTCACCGCTGCCGCGCCTCGCCATTGGCGGGCGGCCGCCGGCGGGGCCAATGGCCGTGCGACAAGGCGGGCGGGAGCCGCGGCTCGGCGCTGCGCAGCGCCCTCCGCAAGCGCCCTCGCTGTCGCTTCTCCCAACCCGCCGCGCCGGGATCAGCCCAGCGCCTGGGGACGCCTCAGCCGACGAGAGCCGCTATTGGCGGGCGGGACAGAGCGCAGCCAATGGCGGTGCGCCGCAGCGGAGCCAATGGCGGCGCGGGGGCGTGGCCGCCGTGGGCTTCGGCGCCGGGTGAGGGCGAGGGCGCTGGCAGCGAGGAGGCGGTAGCGGGGCGGGCGCTGGGGCCGGGGCTGCTGCTGCTGGGCGGCGGCGGCGGCGGTGGCGAGCGGTGAGTGCGGGCGGGGCCCCCGGGCCCCCCTCTGCCCCTCCCCCGGCGCCGGGCTCCCCGTCAGCGGCCCCACGGACCGGCCTGCAACCGCCCCCGGGAGGTGCTGCCCCCCCGACCTGCCCCCCGGGACGTGCTGCTCCCCCGGAGTTCCCTGACCTGCCCTCCCGGAATGTGCTGCCCCCCCGACGTGCCCCCCCTGTGTCGTGCTGCCCCCCTGACCTGCCCCCCGGGACGTGCTGCCCCCCCCGACCCCCCCGACTTCTCCCCCCGGGACATCTTGATCCCCCGGATGCCCCCCAACGTGCCCCCCCCGGTCCCTCACCACCCCCCGTGTCCCCACAGGCCCCCACTCCCTGCGCTACTTCCACACCGCCGTGACGGAGCCCAGCCCGGGGCTGCCAGCCTTTGTCTCCGTGGGCTACGTGGACGGAGAGCTCATCGATGGCTACGACAGGGAGATGCAGAGGGCGGTGCCGGGCGTGGCCTGGATGGAGCAGGAGGGTCAGGACCACTGGGACAGGCAGACCCAGAACGCATACGGCAATCACTAGTCTTCCAGAGTGGAGCTGGACACACTGCAGAAGTGTTACAAGACAACCCTGAGAAGCTCAGAAAGAATGTTTGAAGTAGGTAGATTTGGATAACTTCTATCTTAGATAGAATTTGCTTAGCATAAGTAGCCGCACACTTGCTTAGCATAAGTAGCTGAATTTGCTGAAGCCTTAGGCCACGCTCCTAGTTCGTTAAGAAAAGGCCTCAGAGCTGGTGCAGGCTGGAAAGATAAGGGAGTTACAAGCAGTCTGCATTCCTGTGCCCCACTCTCCAGAAGGGAGGATGCCAAGGCTGAGAAATAAGGCCTGTTTGGGCGCCAAGACCTTGGGAAGTAAAAAGCTTCCTCTCACTGTTAAAACAGTGATGATTAAGGGGTCTGGATTATGTCTTCTTCCTCAGGGCCTTGGAAGATAACACCTACTGACCCAGCTGGGGCAGTGTTAATTAATTGATCAGAACCTTGAGAAGCAGGGGTGGGACCCAGGGAAATGTGAAGAAATCATTAACCAATCAGTGTAGAAGAGGAAGGAAGTCACAAATATGGCAATAAGAGGAAGAAAGTCACAAATATGGCAAATTTGATTGTATAAATGCTACCTGAAAAGTTGTGGGGGTGTGCTCGATTTGTGGGAGACCACCGAGCACCCAGGCTTGCGCAACTCTGAAATAAATAAATAAATAAATAAATGTCTCTCCTGAGTGTGTAATTATTGGCTCATTGCACACCGGGCAACGAATCCGCTTTTCGGACAACAGTTTTCTGGCGACCCAGGTGGGACCTCGCTGTAAAGCCTTGCCCGGATCGTCTTGCCAGTTCCGGCGGGGAGACACTGCTCATCGGACTCCAGCGCGCACCGACCGTTTTGTTCGGGGACTCCGTGAGCACCCTCCCTGGTCGGAACAGGTAAGCGACTCAAAGGTGCAACGCAGTAATTATTAAGAGACATTGCATAAAGGGTATGATACAAGGGTAATTGGTTGTGGTAACCAAAGGAAAGCTTTGTACACGTTTGGACAGTGACGACTGGAGTGTACGAAAGCGTAATTGGTAAGAACGTTCTTTTAAGGGTGGTAATATGGGAACAGGACAATCTGTGGGGGTATCCTCCTGTTCTCCTTTAGGATGCATCCTGAAACATTGGAGAAAGTTTGGTGGGAATCCTTTAACAAGGAGAAAATTAAAGGAATACTGTACTCAGTGGTGGCCAATGTATAAACTGGAGGATGAGAAAAAATGGCCAGAAATGGGAACGCTAAACTATAATACAATCTTGCAACTTATATTGTTTTGCAGAAGACAGAACAAATGGGATGAGGTCCCATATGTAGATTTGTTCTTCTCTCTGAGAAATGATCATGAAACTAGAAAAAAATGTAAGCTGTTGATCTCTGATTCAAATGTGTTAATGATGATGGGAAACAAAGAGAAAATGTCTCGGTGTTGCTCTGCTTGTAGCATTGGGAAAAGATGTTTAAAAGCGGGTGATGAGGAAGAGGATGTACAATTATTGGTCTCTCCTGAAAGAGATCAAGATAGTGTTAATAGCAGAAATAAGGGAAGTGAGGCATGTAGCCCGATTGCAGGCAGAACTCGGGCTACTCGGGCTCAACAAAATCCCGCGATTCAGGCCCCGCTGCGTCAAGCAGTCGGACCAGACGGGATGCCTGTGTATGTGAAGGTCCCTTTTTCAACTACAGATTTAATGAATTGGAAGGAGTCTGCCGGGTTGTACCGAGAAAATCCAGAAAAGATGTATCAATCCTTTAAAATGATAATTGAAAATCATAATCCAGATTGGCAGGATTTACAGGTGCTTTTAAATACTTTGCTTTCACCTGAGGAGAAAAGAATGGTATTAGATAAAGCTCAAGAGGAGAATGAAAGACAAAATGCTAGAGATGGACCAGACCGTTTTATGCCGACCCGGGAACCGGGTTGGGATCAAAACACAGGGGCAGGCAGGTTAATGACTAAACAGTACCAACAGTTAATATTATATGGGGTAAAGCATGGAGTACCTAAGCCCAAAAATATTGCAAAACTATATCAAGTCGCACAGGGTAAGACTGAGGATCCCTCTGCATTTTACGAGCAGTTATGTGAAACTGCCCGAAAATGGACAGACTTGGATCCCGAGGACGAAGCAAATAAAATAACTTTTACTACATTATTTGTAGGACAATCAGCACCAGATATAAGGAGAAAGCTTCAGAAAGTAGATGGTATGTTGGGGATGTCGATATCGCAATTAATAGAAATTGCAGATAAGGTGTACAATAATAGGGAAGAAGTGGAGAGAAAGGAAAAACAAAAGGAGAAACTGAAAGATAAGAGGCAAAATGCTGCAATCTTGGCAGCTGCATTTGCCCAAGCACAAACTCCCTCTCAGGGAAGGAGTTTTCCGAAAGGACAAGGACGTAGAAGAGGGTATAGAGTAAGAGGGAATTTGGGAAATAGAATTCCGCTAAGGAGAGATCAGTGTGCAATTTGCAGGGGGAAGGGGCACTGGAAAAATGAGTGTCCGAAGAGACAAACAGATCATTGGAAACCTGAGTCTGCATCTGTTCCAGAGGCAGATTTGCTCATGATTGGTACAGAGGATTCAGACTGACGGGGACCGGGGGTTGAGGAATTGGATTCCCCAGCCGAACCCCTGGTTTCAGTAAAGCTGGGGAACGAAACAGTTAAATTTTTAGTAGACACTGGAGCAGCATACTCAGTACTAAATAGCTGTAAGGGACCAATGAGTAAATTCTCTATGCCAGTAATTGAGGCCACGGGAAAGCGAGAGGTCAAACCTTTCTGTCAACCAATTAAATGTGAAATAGGAAATAAAGTGTTAACACATGAATTCTTATACATGCCAGAATGCCCATTACCCCTAATGGGGAGGGATTTACTGAATAAACTGGGGGCACAGATAACCTTTGATCAAAACAAAGTTAAGGTGCACATTCCACAAAGTAACGCCTGGAAGGCACAAGCATATATGTTGCAGAAAGCACTGGATTCCGAACAGGTGGAGGATGGACCAAGTGAAATTCCCTCTGAAGTAATGGACGCAGTAATCCCTTTTGTGTGGGCAACGGAGAAACCTGGAAGAGCCAGATGTGCAGAACCGGTAAAGGTGAAATTAAAACAAGGAGCTAAACCGGTAAGGTGAAAACAGTATCCCATGAAGTTAGAGGCCCGTGTTGGACTGGAGCCTATGATTAATAATTTCTTAAAGTATGGACTGCTGCGAGAATGTCAATCCGAGTACAATACTCCAATCCTGCCTGTTAAAAAAAAAAAAAAAAAAAAAAAAAAAAAAAAAAAAGAAAAACAACTTTATGTACATGAGAGAGGGCACCAGGCTTTGGGAGTGCTTGTACAGACTTTAGGAAATTGGAAAAGACCTGTGGCTTACTTTTCAAGACAGCTGGATAAAGTGAGTGCAGGGTGGCCAGGATGCCTCAGAGCAGTTGCAGCTGCTGTGCTGTTAATACAAGAGGCACGAAAATTGACGTTGGGACAAAAAGTGACTGTTTATGTGCCACATGCTGTTGCAGCAGTTTTAGAACAAAAAGGGCATCACTGGTTATCCCCGAGTAGGATGGTGCAGTACCAGGCAGTGATACTTGAGCAAGAAGATGTAACCATGAAGGTGTCTAATACCCTTAATCTGGCATCTTTATTACCATTTCATGAAGGGGGAGGTTGGCTCATGACTGTCTGCAAACTATTGAGCGAGTATATTCCAGCCGTCCAGATTTGAGAGATGTTCCATTGCAGAATCCAGACTGCGAATTATTTACCAATGGAAGCAGTTTTATAATAAAGGGAGAAAGAAGGGCTGGATACGCTGTCGTCACTTTGGAAGGAGAAATCGAAGCAAGATCACTACCAGCAAATACATCAGCCCAGAAAGCAGAACTGATTGCTTTAGCCCGGGCTCTGGAATTATCAGAGGGAAAATGGACTAATGTGTTTCAGAAGAAGCCCCCCCAGGGGAAGTAGAAAGGGGCTTTATGCCCGGGGATTACTGGCAAATTGATTTTTCTGAATTACCAAAATGTAATGGATATAAATATTTGTTGGTGATTGTTGACACCTTTTCAGGATGGCCTGAAGCTTTCCCGTGTCATACCAATAAGGCCAGGGAGGTAGTAAAAATGTTATTAAAAGAAATTATACCAAGATTTGGGGTACCAGAAGGGTTTTCTTCAGATAGAGGACCTCATTTTATAGCAGAAATAGTACAGCAAATCTCAAAAATACTACAAATTAAATGGGACTTACATACCCCCTGGAGGCCACAATCCAGTGGAAAAGTGGAAAGAATGAATCAAACAATTAAGAGACAGATAGGAAAATTGTGTCAGGAGACTCAGATGAAATAGACTGATGTTTTACCTCTGGCATTATTAAGAATCAGAATAACCCCAAGGGTTAGGGAGAAAGTTAGTCCATTTGAGATTCTGTATGGTAAACCTTACACTGTAAATTTAACTGGAAATGAAGTTCAAATGCACGTTAAGGGCGATCAAATTTTAAGTGATTATCTCTTGTCTATGGCAAAGGTTCTTACTTCTCTCCGTAGGTACATCCAGTTAAGATCTCCTGTACTTTTAGATTCACCTGTACATTCATTCCAGCCAGGAGATCAAGTGTATCTTCGGACCTGGAAGGACGAGCCATTGGTAGAAAAGTGGAGGGGACCGTATCTTGTACTGCTAACAACAAATACTGCTATGAAACTGCAGGGAATTGATTCCTGGATCCACTACACCCGAGTGAAAGCAGTACCTCGAGAGACGTGGAAAGCTGAACAAGTTCAACCTTTAAAGTTAAAAATATATAAAGATATATGAGTTGTATTGAAAGCGAATCGGTTTTAAATTTAGATTGTATTCAGGAAAGAATTGCTTTAATCTGTTTGTTAGGAATAGGGTTAATATTGTTGTTATGGTATCTATGGTATCTGTGTAAAAATGATGTTCTCCCAAATAACCAGGAGAGAAATGTGGTGGTTAGTTTTTCTAAGTTATCTGAGCCAAACAATTAAAGGGAATCAGGAAGGATTTTGGAGCCATAATCTCCATTTGGAAGTAATTACGAAATCTATGAAGATAATTAACCAGAAGGATTGCTGGGTGTGTACCCACTTCCCTGAACATTCCAATAAGGGCTTCCCCCTAATTGGAGTGCCTCTTAATTTTTCCTTTATGGAATTTATGAGGCAGATAAGAAATGATAGTGATCAAACGAAATATAATGAAACAACCGAACAGGAATGGGAAGTCCAGAGTGTGACAGGAGATTATAACCAATGTGTCCGAAGATGTAATAATAGTAATAGATGGTGGGGAAAAAAACTGTACCCTATGGAAAGCAACCGATCAACTGTACTGGAGCCATTAAGGTGGGAGGTTATAAAAATTGCTCTCATATACCTGAAATAGGTTATAAGTGGCCAAGTAAGGAACTAAATGGGTGGCATGTTCCGAAAGGTAGTGGATGGTATTGGTTGTGTGGGAACAAGGCACGAAAAGTGCTACCTCCTAATTGGTCAGGGGCATGTACTTTAGGGGCAATAATCCCTAATGTTACTATAAGAAAAGAACTGAGTAATAAATATCAAAAATCCTGGCTAAGAACATTCATGAGGAGACAAAAGAGGGTCAATAATCCTTTAATAGATCGACCTACTAGGTTTCAGTCATTCGTAAGGTGGCTGTTTCCACAATTGGGAGTGAGTGAACTTGAAAAAGCAATAGTAAATATTTCAGCAGTTATTGAAAAAGTAGGGAATAAAACCTCTGATGCCATTGCAGCTTTACAAGAGGAGGTTTCAGAAATTGCTAAAATAAGTACCCAAAACCGAATGGCTCTAGATATGTTATTGGCATCTCAGGGAGGAGTATGTACAGTAATAAATACTAGTTGCTGTGTATATGTGGATCAAAGCGGGAGAATTTCTACCGATCTAAATGAAATCTGGAAGCAGACTGAAATCTTACATGAGGTTCAGAAAGATGATACTTCTTTCGGATTTGAAGAAATATGGAAATGGTTGACTTCCTGGTTCCCTGATGTGAGCTCATGGGTTAAAAAATGTTTAACAATTCTAGGATTGATGCTAGTAATTTTTGTATGCGTTTATGTAGTGATTCAATGTATTTCTAAGTGTTATATGAAACTAATATGGGAAAGATTTTAAAAGAGTGAGACTAATATGAAAATGATCATATAAGTCTCAAAGGGGGGAATTGTTACAAGACAACCCTGAGAAGCTCAGAAAGAATGTTTGAAGTAGGTAGATTTGGATAACTTCTATCTTAGATAGAATTTGCTTAGCATGAGTAGCCGCACACTTGCTTAGCATAAGTAGCTGAATTTGCTGAAGCCTTAGGCCACGCTCCTAGTTCGTTAAGAAAAGGCCTCAGAGCTGGTGCAGGCTGGAAAGATAAGGGAGTTACAAGCAGTCTGCATTCCTGTGCCCCACTCTCCAGAAGGGAGGATGCCAAGGCTGAGAAATAAGGCCTGTTTGGGCGCCAAGACCTTGGGAAGTAAAAAGCTTCCTCTCACTGTTAAAACAGTGATGATTAAGGGGTCTGGATTATGTCTTCTTCCTCAGGGCCTTGGAAGATAACACCTACTGACCCAGCTGGGGCAGTGTTAATTAATTGATCAGAACCTTGAGAAGCAGGGGTGGGACCCAGGGAAATGTGAAGAAATCATTAACCAATCAGTGTAGAAGAGGAAGGAAGTCACAAATATGGCAATAAGAGGAAGAAAGTCACAAATATGGCAAATTTGATTGTATAAATGCTACCTGAAAAGTTGTGGGGGTGTGCTCGATTTGTGGGAGACCACCGAGCACCCAGGCTTGCGCAACTCTGAAATAAATAAATAAATAAATAAATGTCTCTCCTGAGTGTGTAATTATTGGCTCATTGCACACCGGGCAACGAATCCGCTTTTCGGACAACAGAAGCACTACAACCAGAGCGGGGGTGAGCGCGGGCCGGGGCTCCCAGCGGCAGCCGCTCGCCACCAGCGCTGGGGGCTGCAGGTCTGGGGTGCCCCCAGCCCTGCGCTGGGTGCCGTGTCCAAGCCCCTGTGTGGGGCCGGGGCTGCCCCTGAGCCCCCGTCTCCCTGCTTGTGTCTCAGGGTATCACACAGTGCAGCGCACGTACGGCTGTGACCTCCTGGAGGACAGCAGGATCTGGGGGTTTCTGCGGGATGCTTACGACGGGAAGGACTTCATCGCCTTTGACAAGGACACGCTGACATTCGTCACGGCGTATGCTGCTGCGCTAATCACCAAGAGGAAGTGGGAGGCAGAGAATGAGCCTGAGAGGCTGAAGCACTACCTGGAGAAGAGCTGCATGGAGTGGCAGTGGAGATACATGGAGTACAGGAGGGCTGCGCTGGAGAGGAGAGGTGAGGGCGAGGCGGGACCCCCCGGACACGGGGACGGGCCCCGGGCTCGGTGTTATGGAAATGAGGCTTGTCAGCCACCATAACAGGGCCCGACCCTAGGTTCCCGCAGAAAAGTTTGGCGCCAAATCAAGGCAAATGAAATAATTAAATTTTAATGACACGTGTGCAGTAATTACAGCTCGAGCTGGGTGTCTCCGAAGAGGGACCCCGAACAAAGAAATGCCTGGGCAATTATACTTTCCAATGTAAGCTCTCCACCCCTCAGGCAGTAGTTTGGACCAATAGTAATATTTAGGTCTGGGGTCTCCTGCTCCTTATTGGGTCTCATCCCTGTGCCTAGGCAGGCTGTTTATCTTTACTGTTGCGGTTTCTGCTGACAGATGTGTCTTGATTCCTCGGGTCCCACCCTTGTCTCTCCAGGCCCTGACAAAGAGGTGTTGTTCCAGCAATTAGCACTGCCCCAGCAGTGACAATAGGTGTTATCTGCCAAGGTCCTGAGGAAGGGGATATAATCCAGACCCCGAGATAGTCCAGACCCCCTAATTAACACTGTTTCAGCAGTGAGAGGAGGCTTCCTTTCCCAGGGTCCTGGTGCCCAAGTAGGCCTTATTTCAAAGCCTTGACATCCTCCCTCCCAGAGCGTGAAGCACAGGAATGCCAACTGCTTGCAACTCCCTTATCATTCCAGTTTGAACCAGCTCTCAGGCCCTTTTCTTACTGAACTAGGTAAAAGTTCATTATTTTATCTAAGTGTGGCCTAAGGCTTCAGCAAATTTAGTTTATAGTTTATAGTTTTTTTAGTTTATATAGGTTGTGCTATGCAGCTACCTCTAGACAGTTTCAGCTCAATATTCTTTAACAGTGCCCCCTTTGTTTTTATGAAGCATCGCTGCTAATACTTTAAACAGAGTTCTCGAAGCCATTCGAGGCATACTATCACTTTCCATAATCTTATGCATAATATGATCGTAAGTAATAGGCATAACAGAGTTAAACTTAACACAACTACTGCTGCATGCAACGTGTGATTATAAATCCCTGTTGCAGTTGGTGACCACCCTAGAAGAGTTTCCCAGCCATGATGTTCTCCGTTCCTTTTTACCCTTTCCAAGATGTGGTGCATCTCTTGCGCATCATGATGAATGGTGATTAGAGGTTTTTTTGTCCATTGTTTCGGGTATGTTCTAGCAGTCGACGCAGGTCATGATGTTGTAGTAGTTTCTTCACTAGTGCGAGATTCATTCCAATGGGGGTAGGTAGTAAATGTTGAATTAGTGTATAATTAGATTGTAACAATTGATAAGACGTAACAGGAGGTGAATAATTAAAATCACATCCCATGATTCTGGTAAAGTTACAAATACAAATATTTGAATGATTACTTGCATCTACAACAATGTCATCTATGACTATAAGAGTACAAAAGGTTCTCATCTCCTTTTCCAATATATACAAGTACAGTTTCAGGCATTTCATCAGGATGTATTTCAAAAAGGCAAACCTTTTGTTCAGTGTCAAGACAAATGTCTTGGGCTTTGATAGTGTTACTTTCACAAATAAACCCCTGCTGTTTCCGTACAACACATGCGCTAACATCAAGAGTTTGCCACTTATTTCCATTTCGTTGGGCCCATACTCTATGTTCCATTGGATAGAGTATAGCTCCATTGTGATTTAATCCTAATGCAATGGTTGGGTATATTGTATATGCCGAAGCATTGCATATTGTTAAAACAAAGGCTGTGGCCTTAGTGTTGATAGGGTCATAAGTAAAATTGACCAAATACCACCAGGATTGGAATTCTTTTTCAAATTTGGTTGCATTATCCCAAATTAGCTTTCTAATTTCAGTGGTAAAATGCCGTCTTCTCCTTCCCTTATAATTGCTGCTACCGTAGACTGCATCCACAGTTGAGCTTGGATGCAAGTAAGAGCTAGGGAAACATTAATTTGGGCTGCCCCAAGTGCATCCATTATCAAGTGGTGATCTTTTTCATTCATTGTCCCACTGCGACTTCTGCTGTGCTTGCTTCTTGGACTGCCACTCGTTTCACATGTGAGTGGTGAATCCAATTCTCTTTTCCTAGAATTTTAACAGCATAATAAGAACTTAACAGTACAATATAGGGCCCTTCCGATTTTGGTTCCAATTATTTTTTTTGGGGGGGAATACCTTTACCAATACTTTATTTCCAGGCTGTATATCATGTACCTGAATGTCTGATGGTACTGGCTTAAACCACTGAGCCTGATTTTGTAAGGCCTTATACTGTTTCTGTAAAACCAGTACATATTGTGTCACTCGTTCATCTCCATCTAATAGACTGGTCTTAGCAGGGATATAAGTCCCTGGTATCGCTAAATGTCTCCCAAAGAGAATTTCTGCTGGTGTTAGTCCTATGGGTTGTCGTGGGGCATTTCGAACATCCCATAGAGCTAAGTTTAATGCCTCTGGCCATTTTAGGCTAGCATGTGCACTTTTAGACTAGCATGTCTCTGTTACATGACATACTCCAAATGCATATTTAGAATCGGTATAGATATTTACCTGCAGGTTCTTACCAATTTTTGCTGCTTGGGTCAATGCTATTAATTCTGCTCCTTGAGCACTTACAGACGGAGACAAAGGATTGGCCTCAAGTACCTCAAAGAGGTTAGTGACAGCATAGCCGGAGTGGTGCCTTCCGTCCAAATAATAGGATGATCCATCTGTAAACGGAACTAAGTCCAGGTTTCCCAAAGGTTTGTCTTTAAGGTCCTCCTGGGGCTTGCTCGAGCTGACGATCACCTGCTCACAGGAATGATGTGGTTCTCCATCCTCCAGTAGAGGCAATAGTGTTGCTGGATTTAAGATACTGCATCTTTTTAAGGTCCCATTACCTGCATGCAATATTATCAGTTCATAGCGGTGAGCTCTCTGTGGGGATAGTGCTTGAGTCGCGTATTGTTTCATTATACCTGTGGCATTTCATTATACCTGTGAGGTATCTATACCAATGTTATCTATGAATATAAGATTACAAAGTGTTCTTACACATACACATTCTTTTGCAACATATACAAGTACAGTTCAACTTTAACAGCAAAATAAGAACATAGTATGACAGTATATGGCCTGTTCCAGTTAGGTTTTAACTTGGATTTTTGTGAAAATACTGTAACTAAAACTTCATCCCCAGGCTGTATACCAAGCACTTGTATTTCAGGTGGTGTGGATTGATATCACTGAGCGCATATATATATATTTTTTAAGATTTTCAAACCTTTTTTGCATACTTAGAACATACTGGGTTAGTCGTCCATCTCTGTCTAACAGGCTGGTCTTAGCTGGAATAATTAGTCCCTAGTACAGCTAAATGTTTCCCAAAGAGAATTTCTGCTGGTGTTAGTCCTATGGGTTGCCATGGGACATTTCAAACATCCCATAGAGCTAAGTTTAATGCTTCTGGCCATTTTAGGCTAGGACATGTGCATATTCTTGCTGTTTTTTCTTTTAATGTTCTATTCGTTCTTTCTACTTGTCCTGAAGATTGTGGGTGATAAGGGGTACATAGGTTTCTTTTTATTCCTCATGATTTCTATAACTGAGTGATTATGCTTGCCGTAAAATGGGCACCCCTGTATGAATCCATGGCTTCTGGGACCCCATACCTGGGTATGATTTCCTTCAGTAAGGCTTTTACCACTCCCCGTGTGTCGGCCTTTCTTGTTGGGAAAGCTTCTACCCAGCCTGATAACTGATCTACTATCACTAACAAGTGTTTGTAGCCATTGGCAGATGGCATATCCGCATAATCTATTTGTAGCTTCTGGAAAGGGAAGTAGGCCCATGACCGTCCCCCTAACTCTGAGCTTGGCTTGTTATTTGAAAACTTCTGGCAGGTCGGGCAGCTATTTGTTATTCTTTTTGCAGCCGCGTAGATTCCTGGAGCAGCCCATACTTTCTGTACCTGGTTAGCTACCGCCTCCGCTCCCCCATGAGCTTTATCGTGAAAGCACCTAGCTATAGTAATTAACTATTTTTTTTTGGTAGAATTGGTTTTCTTCCAAGTGTCCATATTCCATCATCACTTTGTTTTGCTTCCCACTGCTCCCATTGTTTTTTCTCTTCCACTGAGCAGTCTTTTTCATACGTGGTTTTGGGGTCTATTAAAATTGGCCATTCACTCTGGTCCATCCTTGGGACTACACCCATACATTCTCTCAGAGGTTGTCGAGCTGCAGCCTTCGCAGCAGCGTTGGCTAAAGCATTTCCTCTGCTAATTTCTGTAGTGTCTTTAGTATGGGCTGGGCAGTGTATTACAGCAATTTCTTTGGGCAGTTGGACTGCTTCCAGCAAATTACGTATTTCTTCTCCATTAGCTACTTTTTCCTGATGACATAAAAAATCTGTGGAGGATTATCTGGAGGAAAACGGACATGTGAGCAATCCAGCCCCAATGCTAATAGCAAGAGTGTGAAAGTAGGTTTTGTGGCCTACCGGTAAGGTTACTAGAGGGCATGCAGTGTGGTGAGAAACTGTCCTTGGAACAAGAAAAACAACTCCCAGATGTTCAGTAAGGAACTTACGGGCTTGGGTCAATGCTATTAATTCTGCTCCTTGAGCACTTACAGACAGAGACAAAGGATTGGCCTCAAGTACCTCAAAGAGGTTAGTGACAGCATAGCTGGAGTGGTGCCTTCCGTCCAAATAATAGGATGATCCATCTGTAAACGGAACTAAGTCCGAGTTTTCCAAAGGTTTGTCTTTGAGGTCCTCCCGGGGCTTGCTCGAGCTAACGATCACCTGCTCACAGGAATGATGTGGTTCTCCATCCTCAGGTAGAGGCAATAGTGTTGCTGGATTTAAGATGTTGCATCTCTTTAAGGTCACATTATCTGCATGCAGTATTATCAGTTCATAGCGGTGAGCTCTCTGTGGGGATAGTGCTTGAGTCACGTATTGTTTCATTAACAGTTCTACTTCATGTGGCACATACACAGTCAATGAGTGACCCAAAACTACAGGTCATGTTTTTTTTCAGTAAGAGCTGCCGTAGCTGCTATTGCTCTGATGCATCCTGGAGTGCCTTTAGCTACCTCATCTAGCTGCGTGGAGTAATAGGCCACTGGTCTGTGGTGAGGACCTAGTTTTTGGGTGAGTACCCCACTTGCTACTCCCTGTCACTCATGGACAAACAATTCCAATGGTTTGCTATAATCTGGTAACCCTAGAGCAGGGGCTGAAACCAACGCTTTTTTCACAGATTTGAAAGCTTTCTCCCTTTCTGGGCCCCAGGCCACAGGCTCTATCTCCTCCTTTTTTGTTGCCTGCACTAAAGGCTTAGTAAGTTCTGCTAACCCAGGAATCCACGGTTGGCAAAATCCTACAGCTCCTAAAAATCCCCTAAGCTGTTTTTTTGTTACAGGACGAGGCATATCAAGAATTGTCTTTACTCGTTCTGGATCAACTAACCTGTGTCCTTCTTTTAAGATAAAACCCAAATATTTTACCTCTCTTTGACACAGCTGGAGTTTAGACAGAGATGCTCGATGCCCTTTTTCTGCAAGAGTGTTAATCTTTACTTGCTAATAACAAATCATCTACATATTGTATTAATACAGAATGTCCTGGAAGTTCGATATCTGAGAGGTCATTTTTGAGTTTGTGCGAAAGAATAGTCGGAGACCCAGTAAATCCCTGTGGCAGCCTCGTCCAAGTTAATTGTTGTCCCTTCCAAGTGAAAGCCAAGAGATCTTGGCTATCTTCAGCTATCGGTATACTAAAAAAGGCTGCTGTTAGGTCGATCACAGTAAAATAAGTTGCCCAAAGGGGTATCTGTAGTCAAATGGTTGATGGGTCAGGGACTACTGGATGTGGAGCAACTACCTGTTGGTTTATAGCCCTCAAGTCTTGTACAAAGCGATACTCTGGATCACCATTAGAATCTTGCCTGTGCTTTTTAACTGGCAGAATCAGTGTGTTGTACAGGGATTCACAGACTCTAAGGATACCCAGTTTCAAATAATGATCGATTTGTTTTTGGATGCTCTTCTCTGCTTCCTTTGGGATAGGGTATTGCTTAACTGCAGGAGGCAATCCCCCCTTTGTTTTTATCGAGACTGGACTAGCTGATTTCAGTAGTCCCACATCCATTCCTGAAGAGCTCCATAACCGTTTAGGAACTGATTCTAACCTTGTTGGAATTTGCAGCTTAGTTGACTCTGGTTCTGGTGTCTTAGCCAGAACACATGAGCCCATAATTACTAATTCCACCTCTTCTGGCTGTAAACAGATCTGAGTATCCAAGGCTTGCAGGAGATCTCTCCCTAAAAGGCACATGGGCGCGTCTGTGGAAATTATAATACATCCCCACGCTCTTTTACCTCCAATAGTAAGCAATAAGGGCTTAGATAACATTCGTTCGCCTTTTCCCGCTACTCCTTGCATCATTATTTTATCTGGTGACTTGCATCCTTTAGGCTCAAACTTTAAAAGGGAAAGGGTGGCTCCAGTATCCACTAGAAAGGGAACTTCTAAGCCTTCTATATTTGCCATTACCTGCCCTTCAAATCCAAATCTACATCCCATAAATTTACCCCCATTTCCACAGTATTTTCTGAGTCTCCTATCTCCTGTCATTGTGGCCTGATTTGATTGCCTCATGCTGGCCCCTCTATTCCCAAGTGCACAGGGCCTCACTGGGCATTCCTGCTTCCAGTGTCCTTGTTCCCCCCAAGAATGACAAACATCATTAACTCTTAATTGCACAGCACGTTCACTTTGACTCCATCTATCTCCCCTGGTTCTTCCGCGCCCCCTCCCCTTGCCAGCCTGGCATATGCTCTTTAAAATACTTTTGTGTATCAGGGGCTGCTTGATCTATAAAAACAGTAATTGCAAGGAATGCAGACTGCTTGTAACTGCCTTATCTTCCCAGCTGGAACCAGCTCTGAGGCCCTTTTCTTACTGGACTAAGTAAAAGTTCATTATTTTCGATAAGTGCGGCCTAAGGCTTCAGCAAATTTAGCTCCTCATGCCAGGCAAGTTTTATAGAAGTTGTGCTAAGCGGCTGCCTGTAGACAGTTTCAGTTTGCTCTTCCTTAACACAAGGATCCTGCCTGGAAAGTACCAAGTGTGATGACATGGCTGTAGGCCTGGCAGGGCAGGTGGGGTTTTTCCTGCATGCTGCCAGTGAGGGGAATGGGCTTGAGCAGCAGTGCTTGGATCCAGCAGGTCAGCCCCTGGGTGTGCAGCTGGTGCTGGCAGCAGGGCTTTGGTTTCATGAGCGTGGGCCCCTCTTTGTGCATGAAGGCTGGCGTGGAGAGATGGTCGCCACGTGCCCCCTGGGGGCAAAAGCAAGAAAAGCACAAGCCCCGTGAGTAGGAAGAGGTGCACAGGTGAGGGCAGGGCCTGCTTGCCCAGGTGGCCTGGCGGTCCAGCAGCTGGACGTCCCGAAGGCGAGCCAGCAGCGAGGCACCAAGGCTGGGGGGTGTCAGGCTTCATCAGGAGGAGAGTGTGCCCGTGTGCTGCCGTGAGGCTCAAGCCGGTGGCCAAGGTGGTGAGGAGAGCCCAAAAGTCAGCGCCCCTGAGGGGAGAGGAGGATGCATGGAAGAGTGAGGAAGCGATGGTGTGGGAGGGCAAGGCAAAGGTGCAGGGTGATGTGGAGCAAAGAAAGCCTGGAGGGGCCCAGCGCAGTGCGTGCACACCAATAGGGAAGTGCTTAGAGAGCAACAGTCTGGAGAAATGCATCTCTGACAGCTTTTGTGGGAAATCTGCAGAGGCGGGCACCTGTCTCAGGGGTCCGTCCGCTAATGCCTGCAGCCTGGGGACCAGACAGGAGCACTTTGCAGTCTGTGTGCAGCTGCGGGCCTGCAGCGTGGCATGCCTGGAGCGCTGCGGTGGATGGCTGCAGCCTCTTTGGGAAGGCCCGTCTGGGAAGGTGCGGAGGGGCAGTTGGCCTTTCTGTGAGAAAGCAGCGGGAATGCAGGAAGCTCTGCCAGGGCTGGACGGTGAGGCATATGGGTGAGGCTTAGTGGCCCCAGCAAGAGGAGTGGTCTTGCAGTGGCTGGCTGTGTGCTCTAGAGGGCCTGAAGAAGGGCAGCATCCGCACGGTGTGGGAGGCAGAGAGGTGGGGAGAGGAAAATTCCTGCTGCGGCACAGATGGCAGCTCGGAGCTGGGCTCAGAAGCTGGCACCAGAGGCTGGGAGGCAAAGCCCTGGTGCTGGAGGTGCCCCCGGTGAGCAGCAAGGCCTCGTGATGTCGGTGCTAGCACGGTCACCAGCAAGGCCTTGTGATGCGGGTGCCCCTGGTGGCCAGCAGGAGGTGGTCACGGGGGTCCCCATGGCAACGTGCAGGGCTTTGTGATGGGGGTGGCATCATGCCCCCAAGGCCATTGTGATGGGGCGGTGCCCGTGGTGACCGAGTCCATGCTGGGAGCAGAGCCCCTGGCTGTGCCCTCTGAGGAGAGCAGCTCGCTGAGGAGGGAGCAGCTCTCTTGAGTGCCAGAGTGGCAGGTGCGCAGGAGAAGCTCCTGCAGATGGACAAGGGGCGGCAGGCGAATGCCGGCTCCCAGCCCGTGCATGGGCTTTCTGTGAGGCCGAAGCGCAGAAGCCAGGTGAGCGGTGGGGCTGGAGGGAGAGGCAGGCAGCAGGGCTGGGAGCCGCACGGAAAGCATGAGGACGGTGGGGAAGAGGAGGTGGGGCAAGCGAGCCAGGCCTGATCTTCTCTGGCCAGGGGGTATTTCTTGCTGGTGCTGGGGATTTTCTGGTGCACAAAGCACACCGACCGGGATGCTGCAAGGCCCAAATGGAGCCTGTGAGCTGTGCTGAGGGTCAGAGAGCACCTCTGGGCTTAGTGCAGCTGGGCCGTGCTCGGCCCCGAGCTTCCCTTCGCCATGGGGCCGGGCTTTCCTGTGCCTGAGGGGCCGCTTGTACGAACGCAACCGCCTCCATCATGTGCTTCCTTCTCCCTGCAGGGGGGCCAGCGGGAGCCGCATGCAGTGACGCAACGCATCCCGACCCCGCCTTCATCGCAGCAAAGGGACAGGCGGCCGTTGCTGCCCGGCCCACAGAGCTGGCAAGACCCTGAGGACGTCATCGCGAAGGTACCGAGCTGAGCAGCGATGGTGGCAAAGCCTCTGCCTGCCTGGCTGCAGCTGCGGAGAAGCAGGCAGGAAGCGGTGGGAGAGACCAGGAGGTCTCTGTCCCCCAGCAGGCTGACTGCCTGCTCTGCATGGCAGCCTGCAAGGCCATGCCTCAGGGTCCTCAGGGGAACTGCCTTTGCCCCTGTCTTGCGCAGTGCTGATGAGCCCTGTCCCCATGCAGCCTTTGGGAGCAGGGTGGGAGCTGCCTGCGTGGCAGAGCGCTGCCACTGTTGAGGGCATCAGAGGTGCTGGAAATTGACCTGTGGGAAGGATGGAGAGTGGGGGCGGGAGGGGAGGAAAGGGCTGCAATCACTTTCCTATCTCCTGGGCTTGGATTGCAGACAGTGAAGAACACTGCCAGAGATGTTCTCATCGCAGCGTTCAAGAGAGAAACCGAAACACTCCATCTGCCCAGCTTAGCACCTCGTGCACCCAAGGCAGCTAGGCAGACCCTTGGAGGCCTGGAGGCCTCTGCAGCTAAAACGGCAGGATCTGGCTGTGGAACCAAGCTGCCTGCTCTGGAGACATGCTGCAGATCTTCTGCAAGAGGCAGGGCCAAAGCCAGGGAGCAGCTGCCACCTCTTAGTGGTGCTGTGATGTGTCTGGAGTGCAGGAAGAGCCTGGCAGAGGAAGATGTAAAGGCAGTGCATCTTCCTTTGCCTGCCCTTCAAGAAGGCAAGCGGGAAGCTGGGGCTCTGCCCCGGGCAATTCAAGCTGCTGTCCGCTGCTTGCCTGAGGCCAGGACTGGGTCTTCCGCGCTGGGAAAAACAAGGCTGCTGCGAGCTGATGGTGCCAGGACAAGTCTTCCTGTGCAAAGCCGGCAGCTGCCAGGAGGCACCTCCTTTGTCATGGGAGCAGAGAGCATTCCTCAAAGGCAGATGCGAGGCATGCCAGCATGCAAGGAGCAGGATGAGCTATGGCCAGGCTGCCTGACAGAGCCAAGGCTGCCACCGTTGCCGTTGAGGGTGGCTTTTTCAAGAACTCTTGAAGGACTGTGCCAGGAGCTAGGTAGCAAGGTGCTGGCAGCTCCCAGAGATGCCTGTGCGCAGGAGACCAAGGCACAACAGTTGGACATGATGGCGCACAGCCAGGACTTGGTGCGGAGCAAGGCCTCAGCGTCCCAAGGTGTTGAGGTGCAGCCTGCAGAAGGACAAGTTTCCCCCGCTGAGAATCCCCAAGGAGAGTCAGCCTCTTCTGGCGTGGGGGAGGTCCCGCAGTGGGAGACAATGGCGAAAGGTGTTTCACAGCAGGTTTGGCTCGGCAGCCCCCGCTTCGCAGAGGTGCCACCCAGCTCTGCCAAAGCCGTTGCTGGCAGCTGCCCCAGTGAAATGGCCGCACCAGAGTCCATGTCCCCTTCCTGGCCTGAGCCTGCTGGCTTTGTTGAGAACATCCTTGCAGATGCGTGCATGGAAATGAGGGCTGAGGACCAGAGACCTGCTGCACACAGCCCCGCACTGCCTGCCGCACCTCTGATGCACGCACTGCTGGCGCTCGCGTCTGCAGCCTTGAGCCGTCCTGATGATGCGAGTGCGGGACATGGCCGGGAGCTCAGGGCAGCCGGGCCACAAAGGACCTTGGCATACACCATTGCTCTAGCAGGCCTGGCAAGCGCATTGCAGAAGGAGAGCAGGGAGCGTGGCAAAAACACAGCTGCCACAGCTCTGCAAGGGCCAGATTGCAACAGGCGTGGGGGCAAAAGGAAGGTCATGGGGGCCGGTGCACCAGCTTCCCCGGGCAGGGGCCATGGACTGGTCACACTAGGATGGCAACTTGCAGTGCAGAGGCCCAAACAGCAGCCTCTGGGCATCATCTGTCGCCTTCAAGGCACGCCGCTGAGCATACACCCTGACAACCCCTCGCAGTATCTCGCCGTGCTCTCAATCAAAACAGAGACGCTGGAGGAGCTCGACAGGAGCTGTGTGGCGCGCACCGGGCAGAGCTTGGCTCAGCTGCGAGAAGCCTTTCTGGAGAGGAAGGAGCCGAGGCCAAAGGAGAGGGAGGTCGAGGAAGAGGAGGGCAAGGGGAAACGTTTCTCCCTGACAGCATCGGGATGCCTCAATGTTCGCCCCAAGGAGGTGAGTGCAAAGGGTGGGCCGGGGCAGATGGTGACCCTCCGTGTGCTGGGGCCAGCCGCTGCGCCCTGCTGCAACAGTGTGATGGTGGCAGTGCTGGCAGGGCCACGGGGGGCATTGCTGGTGGGAAAAGCAGCTGCCTTACCAAATCTCCCTCTCTGGCTTCAGCTCTGTGCCAGAAACTCCTTCTATAACCTGTGGCAACCGGAGGTGACGCGAGTGGAGCTCCTGAAGGATGCGAGGTCCAAGTGGGAGGTGCTGGAGCGGCTGTATGCCCATGCGCCCAGGAGGGAGCGCAAGATGGGAGCTGGGAAGAGAGTCCGGGGAGCACCAGAGGATGCTGGCGTGGAGTGGAGCGATGAGGAAGAGGATGTTGAAGAAGAGCCTTTGGAATGGGAGGAGCTGGAGAAAAACACAGCCTTGGTCATGAGCTGGGTCAGACCGAGCCTCAGGAGCCTCTTGGCAGATCCACAGCCGTGCCCTGAGGAGGTGCCCTGCTCACCCATTGTGAAGGGCAGAGATGCTGCCAGGGAGGCAGCTGGTGACCTGCAGAGCACGCCTCTGGCCCCAGCAGTGCCCCGAGGAGCCGTGGCAGCGGCATCTGCTCTGGCGGGAGGCTGCCAGGACGCGGGGGACAATGTGCCTCTGGCTCCACTGGCCAGCACAGGAACAAAGGCGGAGGCCTCCCCTGCAGCCAGAGGCCCTGAGGATGCAGGGGAAAATGCTCCTCTGCTTATATCGCTTCCCGCAGAGGCTGCACCAGAGGCCTCCCAGTTGTGCGGAGGCCCTTGTGGGGAGAGCAACAGCCTGCCTCTCCAACCACCATTGCCCGAAGAAAGCGCAGCAGAAGGCTCTGCCCTGGCCGTAGGCCTTCCTCACCAGGTGAGCAAGGAGCATGGCGTCGGCACCCACCACCAAAGGGAGGTGCGGTGTGAGCAGCGTCTGGGGTGTGCAGGGTGGGTGAGAAGAGCTGCCCCATTGCATGGGTCCCCTGCGGCCATGGTGAGAAGCTGTCCCCCCAGCCCTTTACGCTCTGCACTCTCTGTCCTGGGGAAGATGCCTGGTGCTCTGCGTTTCCAAGTGCCAGAGGCCCAGGGCTGACGTGCCCTCCCCGGCCTGCACAGCATCCAGCCCTGGGGCATGGATGCTGAGCAAGGAGGGCAGGGGCAGCCCCAGCAGCAGCCGCCTCCCACAGCCAGCGAGCCAGCCCCCTTGTGCCACGCACCCGGCCACCTCCATCCCCCGCTGCCCGTCGTGGCCCCCGGCCCAGCCCTGCTGCTACGGCCCCAAGACAAGCCTTGTGCCATTGCCCAGCCAGCTGCATGTGCCTCCCCTTGGGGCTCGCGGCCACTCACAGCATCCCCCCACCCCAAACCCTTTGCCCCCTCCTATATCCCAGGGCACCAGGATGCTGAGCATGGCCAGCTGATATCACACAGGGCTGTGTTCCTGCTCTCCCCATGCAGGTTGCCTGTGAGCCCAAAGAGGAGCACAAGTCATCGTCTTCCCTCCGGCCCTGTGGGAGGGCACGTGAGCTGGGAGCTGGGAAGAGAGTGCAGGAAGTGCCAGAGGATGCTGGCATGGAGTGGAGCGATGAGGAAGAGGATGTTGAAGAAGAGCCTTTGGAATGGGAGGAGCTGGAGGAAAACACGGCCTTGGTCATGAGCTGGGTCAGACCGAGCCTCAGGAGCCTCTTGGCAGACCCACAGCCGTGTCCTGAGGAGGTGCCCTGCTCACCCGTTGTGAAGGGCAGAGATGCTGCCAGGGAGGCAGCTGGTGACCTGCAGAGCACGCCTCTGGCCCCAGCAGTGCCCCGAGGAGCCGTGGCAGCGGCATCTCCTTTGGCAGGAGGCTGCCAGGATGCGGGGGACAGTGTGCCTCTGGCCCCATCAGCCAGCACAGGAGCAAAGGCAGAGGCCTCCCCCGCAGCCAGAGACCCTCAGGCTTGCCCTGCACTTGCCCAGCCCCTCGCCCACGGCTCTCCTTCTTCCACAGGCATCACCGCCCTCCCGCATGCTGCGCCTTCCAGGCGATGGCCATCGCGGCTCAGGGCAGCGCTTCGGGCTCTGCGCAGAGCTTTTAGCTGCCGCTGTGTCTCAGGGCAGTGAGAGGAACAGCGTGAGGATGCAGCTGCCAGACAGGTCGCCCGAGATGGGGCATGGCGCAGAGCAAAGAGGCAGAGCGACGGAGGCTCTCTCCTGGCTGCTACAGCAATGCTACCGCGTCGTGTCCCACAGCCCATGTGCTGCTCCAAATAAACCCTCGGCAGCTGTTCCCACCGTGTTACTTGGTGTCAGGGAACTGTCAGGAGAAAGACTAGTGCAGGCGCTGCCAAGGAAGGCAGTCAGGGCTGCAGAGAAAGCCCTACAAGCAGTCGCAGAGTGAGAGAGCAGCTGGGGTGGGAAGGGTCTTCCGGAGGTGTCTGCTGCAACCTCCTGCTGCAAGTGGAGGCAAGCAGAGGAGGTTTCGCAGGGCCTGTCAGGGTCGAGCTCTGACTGTCTCTGGCGATGGATTCCCGCACGGCCCTGGCACCCTGCTCCAGTGTTGCACCACCATTTGCCTTCCAAGGCCATTTGCAGTCTCTGAGGGGACTTTTCCCTGCCACAAGCCGTGCCGTTGCCCTCAACCTGTCCCCAGGCCCCTCAGGACGTCTCTGGCTCCATGCTCTCTGCACGCTCCCGTTAGGCACTTGCAGGCAGCAGTGAGATCCCCCTACGCCTTCTCTTCCGCCGGCTGCACCAAGCCAGCACCCTTGGTCTCTGCTCCTGTGTGCTGTGCTGCAGCTGCCAGGCAGCTTGGGGGCCTGCGCTGGGCTTGCTGCAGTGTGGCCCCATCTGCGTGGGCCAGGGGGCTGGGGATAGGGTGCAATGGGGTGGGGGCCTGGGATATGGGTGCAATAGGGCGGGGGCCTGGGGATGTGGGTGCAATGGGGCAGAGGGGCTGGGAATATGGGTGCATTGGGGCGGGGGGCTGGGGAGGTGGGTGCAATTGGGCAGGGGCCTGGGGACATGGGCGCAATGGGGCAGGGGGCTGGGGATATGTGTGCAATGAGTCGGGGAAGCTCCGGATATGGGCGTAATGGGGCAGGGGCCTGGGGACGTGGGTGCAATGGGGTGGGGGGCTGGGGACACAGGTGCAATGGGCCAGGGGGCTGGGACCATGGGTGCAATGGAGTGGGGGGGCCTGGGTTCAGGGGTGGTGATGTGACCTCACGCCTGAGTCCATGGGTGCAACGGGGGTGGACACCTGGGTCCATGGGTGCTGATGGGTGCTGATGGGACCTAATGCCTGGGTCCATGGGTGTTGATGTGACCTCACGCCTGAGTCCATGGGTGCAAAGGGGGTCGACACCTGGGTCCATGGGTGGTGGTGGGTGCTGATGGGGCCGCCACCTGGGCCCATGTGTGCTAACACGGGTGCAATGGGGCTGGACACCTGGGTCCATGGGTGGTCACAGGTGCTGATGGGTGGCCACCTGGGCCCATGGGTGATAACATGGGTGCAATTGTTACAAGACAACCCTGAGAAGCTCAGAAAGAATGTTTGAAGTAGGTAGATTTGGATAACTTCTATCTTAGATAGAATTTGCTTAGCATGAGTAGCTAAATTTGCTGAAGCCTTAGGCCACGCTCCTAGTTTGGTAAGAAAGGGCCCCAGAGCTGGTGCAGGCTGGAAAGATAAGGGAGTTACAAGCAGTCTGCATTCCTGTGCCCCACTCTCCGAAAGGGAGGATGTCAAGGCTGTGAAATAAGGCCTGTTTGGGCGCCAGGACCTTGGGAAGCAAAGCCTCCTCTCACTGTTGAAACAGTGTTAATTAAGGGGTCTGGATTATGTCCTCTTTGTCAGGACCTTGGGAGATAACATCTACTGACCTAGCTGGGGCAGTGTTAATTGATCAGGACCTTGAGAAGCAGGGGTGGGACCCAGGAAATGAAGAAATCACTAACCAATCAGTGTAAAAGGGAAAGTCGCAAATCTGGCAATTTGTTTGTATAAATGCTACTTGAAAAGTTGGGGTGTGTGTGTGCTCGATTTGTGGGAAACCACCGAGCACCCAGGCTTGCGCAACTCTGAAATAAATAAACAAATGTCTCTCCTGAGTGTGTAATTATTGGCTTATTGCACACCGGGCAACGAATCCGCTTTTCGGACAACACATGGATGGGTGTGGGTGCTGATGGGATTGGATGCCTGGCTCCAGGGGTGCAACGGGGCTAGACGCCTGGGGCCCTGGGCAGCTCCTCACCCATGGGTGCCACCTTGGGCAGGTTTCCACATCTTCCAGTAGACCTATGGGTGCCGGGGGTGGGCCGGGGGCCACCTACCAGCACTCGGCCTTCGATGGGCGCCACTCCCTGAGCTCCCACTGCTGGCTCCGTGTCCCCATCGCCATGTCCCCGTGGTCTCCTGTCCCTATCCCTGCCCCCGTCCCTGCATCCTCGGGTCCCCATCTCCACCGCCGGGTCCCCGTCCCTTGGCCGAGCCAAACTCCATCCCCGGAGCTGACCCCTGTCCCCACCACGTCCCCCCATCCCTGTGACAGAGCCAACTCCATCTCTTTCCCCACGGTGTCCCTGTCTCCACGGTGTCCCTGTCCCCACCACGTCCCCCTGCCCCTGTGACAGAGCCAACTCCATCTCCAGCCCCACAGTGTCCCTGTCCCCACGGTGTCCCTGTCCCCACCACATCCCCCTGCCCCTGTGACAGAGCCAACTCCATCCCCATCCCAATGGTGTCCCTGTCCCCACCACGTCCCCATCTCCATGGTGTCCCCGTCCCCACATCGTCCCCATCCCCCCATCATCCCCATCCCCACAGTGTCCCCCTGTCCCTGTGACAGAGCCAACTCCATCTCCAGCCCCACGCTGTCCCCATCCCCACATCGTCTCCAGCCCCACGGCGTCCCATCCCCCCAGTGGCCCCATCCCCATGGCATCCCCATCCCCACGTCGTCTCCGTCCCCACATCGGCCTCGGCCTCCCACATCGCCTCCGCGCTCCCGCCCACCACGCGCTCCGCGGAGATCCGCCCGGCGCCCGGGGGCGTCACCGCTGCCGCGCCTCGCCATTGGCGGGCGGCCGCCGGCGGGGCCAATGGCCGTGCGACAAGGCGGAGCGGGAGCCGCGGCTCGGCGCTGCGCAGCGCCCTCCGCAAGCGCCCTCGCTGTCGCTTCTCCCAACCTGCCGCGCCGGGATCTGCCCAGCGCCTGGGGACGCCTCAGCCGACGAGAGCCGCTATTGGCGGGCGGGACAGAGCGCAGCCAATGGCGGTGCGCCGCAGCGGAGCCAATGGCGGCGCGGGGGCGTGGCCGCCGTGGGCTTCGGCGCCGGGTGAGGGCGAGGGCGCTGGCAGCGAGGAGGCGGTAGCGGGGCGGGCGCTGGGGCCGGGGCTGCTGCTGCTGCTGGGCGGCGGCGGCGGGGGCGAGCGGTGAGTGCGGGCGGGGCCCCCGGGCCCCCCTCTGCCCCTCCCCCGGCGCCGGGCTCCCCGTCAGCGGCCCCACGGACCGGCCTGCAACCGCCCCCGGGAGGTGCTGCCCCCCCGACCTGCCCCCCGGGACGTGCTGCCCCCCCGGAGCCCCCCGACCTGCCCTCCCGGAATGTGCTGCCCCCCCGACGTGCCCCCCCTGTGTCGTGCTGCCCCCCTGACCTGCCCCCCGGGACGTGCTGCCCCCCCCAACCCCCCCGACTTCTCCCCCCGGGACATCTTGATCCCCCGGATGCCCCCCAACGTGCCCCCCCCGGCCCCTCACCACCTCCCGTGTCCCCGCAGGCCCCCACTCCCTGCGCTACTTCCACACCGCCGTGACGGAGCCCAGCCCGGGGCTGCCCGCCTTCGTCTCCGTGGGCTACGTGGACGGAGAGCTCATCGATGGCTACGACAGCGAGACGCAGAGGGCGGTGCCGGGCGCGGCCTGGATGGAGCAGGAGGGTCAGGACCACTGGGACAGGCAGCCCCAGAACGCATACGGCAATCACTAGTCTTCCAGAGTGGAGCTGGACACACTGCAGAAGCACTACAACCAGAGCAGGGGTGAGCGCGGGCCGGGGCTCCCAGCGGCAGCCGCTTGCCACCAGCGCTGGGGGCTGCGGGTCTGGGGTGCCCCCGGCCCTGCGCTGGGTGCCGTGTCCAAGCCCCTGTGTGGGGCCGGGGCTGCCCCTGAGCCCCCGTCTCCCTGCTTGTGTCTCAGGGTATCACACAGTGCAGCGCACGTACGGCTGTGACCTCCTGGAGGACAGCAGGATCTGGGGGTTTCTGCGGGATGCCTACGACGGGAAGGACTTCATCGCCTTTGACAAGGACACGCTGACATTCGTCACGGCATATGCTGCTGCGCTAATCACCAAGAGGAAGTGGGAGGCAGAGAATGAGCCTGAGAGGCTGAAGCACTACCTGGAGAAGAGCTGCATGGAGTGGCAGTGGAGATACATGGAGTACAGGAGGGCTGCGCTGGAGAGGAGAGGTGAGGGCGAGGCGGGACCCCCCGGACACGGGGACGGGCCCCGGGCTCGGTGTTATGGAAATGAGGCTTGTCAGCCACCATAACAGGGCCCGACCCTAGGTTCCCGCAGAAAAGTTTGGCGCCAAATCAAAGCAAATGAAATAATGAAATTTTAATGACACGCGTGCAGTAATTACAGCTCGAGCTGGGTGTCTCCGAAGAGGGACCCCAAAGAAAGAAATCCCTGGGCAATTATACCTTCCAATGTAAGCTCTCCACCCCTCAGGCAGTAGTTTGGACCAATAGTAATATTTAGGTCTGGAGTCTCCTGCTCCTTATTGGGTCTCATCCCTGTGCCTAGGCAGGCTGTTTATCTTTACTGTTATGGTTTTTGTTGACAGATGTGTCTTGATTCCTCGGGTCCCGCCCTTGTCTCTCCAGGCCCTGACAAAGAGGTGGTGTTCCAGCAATTAGCACTGCCTCAGCAGTGACAATAGGTGTTATCTGCCAAGGTCCTGACGAAGGGGATATAATCCAGACCCCGAGATAGTCCAGACCCCCTAATTAACACTGTTTCAGCAGTGAGAGGAGGCTTTGTTTCCCAGGGTCCTGGTGCCCAAGTAGGCCTTATTTCAAAGCCTTGACATCCTCCCTCCCAGAGCGTGAAGCACAGGAATGCAAACTGCTTGCAACTCCCTTATCATTCCAGCTTGAACCAGCTCTCAGTCCCTTTTCTTACTGAACTAGGTAAAAGTTCATTATTCCTCATGATTTATATAACTGACTGATTATGCTTGCCGTAAAATGGACACCCCTGTCTGAATCAGTGGCTTCTGGGACTCTATACCTGGGTATGATTTCTTTCAGTAAGGCTTTTACTACCCGCCCTGTGTCAGCCGTTCTTGTTGGGAAAAGTCCTACCCAGCCATTTTAGGCTAGCATGTGCGCATATTCTTGCTATTTTTCCTTTTAGTGTTCTATTCATTCTTTCTACTTGTCCTGAAGATTGTGGGTGATAAGGGGTTGTAGGTTTCTTTTTATGCCTAATGATTTCTATAACTGAGTGATTATGCTTGCCGTAAAATGGGCACCCCTGACTGAATCAGTGGCTTCTGGGACCCCATACCTGGGTATGATTTCTTTCAGTAAGGCTTTTACCACTCCCCGTGTGTCGGCCTTTCTTGTTGGGAAAGCTTCTACCCAGCCTGATAACTGATCTACTATCACTAACAAGTGTTTGTAGCCATTGGCAGATGGCATATCCGCATAATCTATTTGTAGCTTTTGGAAAGGGAAGTAGGCCCATGACCGTCCCCCTAACTCTGAGCTTGGCTTGTTATTTGAAAACTTCTGGCAGGTCGGGCAGCTATTTGTTATTCTTTTTGCAGCCACGTAGATTCCTGGAGCGGCCCATTCTTTCTGTACCTGGTTAGCTACCGCCTCCGCTCCCCCATGAGCTTTATCGTGAAACCACCTAGCTATAGTAATTAACTATTTTTTTTTTTGGTAGAATTGGTTTTCCTCCATGTGTCCATATTCCATCATCACTTTGTTTTGCTTCCCACTGCTCCCATTGTTTTTTCTCTTCCACTGAGCAGTCTTTTTCATACGTGGTTTTGGGGTCTATTAAAATTGGCCATTCACTCTGGTCCATCCTTGGAACTACACCCATACATTCTCTCAGAGGTTGTCGAGCTGCAGCCTTCGCAGCAGCGTCGGCTAAAGCATTTCCTCTGCTAATTTCTGTAGTGTCTTTAGTATGGGCTGGGCAGTGTATTACAGCAATTTCTTTGGGCAGTTGGACTGCTTCCAGCAAATTACATATTTCTTCTCCATTAGCTACTTTTTAGTAGCGACTCCTTGCATCACCATTTTATCTGGTGACTTGCATCCTTTAGGCTCAAACTTTAAAAGGGAAAGGGTGGCTCCAGTATCCACTAGAAAGGGAACTTCTAAGCCTTCTATATTTGCCATTACCTGCCCCTGAAAATCCAAATTTATATCCCATAAATTTACCCCCATTTCCACAGTATTTTCTGAGTCTCCTATCTCCTGTCATTGTGGCCTGATTTGATTGCCTCATGCTGGCCCCTCTATTCCCAAGTGCACAGGGCCTCACTGGGCATTCCTGCTTCCAGTGTCCTTGTTCCCCCCAAGAATGACAAACATCATTAACTCTTAATTGTACACCCCCTTCACTTTGACTCCATCTATCTCCCCTGGTTCTTCTGCGCCCCTCCCCTTGCCAGCCTGGCATATGCTCTTTAAAATACTTTTGTGTATCAGGGGCTGCTTGATCTATAAAAACAGTAATTGCAAGGAATGCAGACTGCTTGTAACTGCCTTATCTTCCCAGCTGGAACCAGCTCTGAGGCCCTTTTCTTACTGGACTAAGTAAAAGTTCATTATTTTCTCTAAGTGCGGCCTAAGGCTTCAGCAAATTTAGCTCCTCATGCCAGGCAAGTTTTATAGAAGTTGTGCTAAGCGGCTGCCTGTAGACAGTTTCAGTTTGCTCTTCCTTAACACAAGGATCTTGCCTGGAAAGTACCAAGTGTGATGACATGGCTGTAGGCCTGGCAGGGCAGGTGGGGTTTTTCCTGCATGCTGCCAGTGAGGGGAATGGGCTTGAGCAGCAGTGCTTGGATCCAGCAGGTCAGCCCCTGGGTGTGCAGCTGGTGCTGGCAGCAGGGCTTTGTTTTCATGAGCGTGGGCCCCTCTTTGTGCATGAAGGCTGGCGTGGAGAGATGGTCGCCACGTGCCCCCTGGGGGCAAAAGCAAGAAAAGCACAAGCCCCGTGAGTAGGAAGAGGTGCACAGGTGAGGGCAGGGCCTGCTTGCCCAGGTGGCCTGGCGGTCCAGCAGCTGGACGTCCCGAAGGCGAGCCAGCAGCGAGGCACCAAGGCTGGGGGGTGTCACGCTTCATCAGGAGGAGAGTGTGCCCGTGTGCTGCCGTGAGGCTCAAGCAGGTGGCCAAGGTGGTGAGGAGAGCCCAAAAGTCGGTGCCCCTGAGGGGAGAGGAGGATGCATGGAAGAGTGAGGAAGCGATGGTGTGGGAGGGCAAGGCAAAGGTGCAGGGTGATGTGGAGCAAAGAAAGCCTGGAGGGGCCCAGCGCAGTGCATGCACGCCAATAGGGAAGTGCTTAGAGAGCAACAGTCTGGAGAAATGAATCTCTGACAGCTTTTGTGGGAAATCTGCAGAGCCGGGCACCTGTCTCAGGGGTCCGTCCGCTAATGCCTGCAGCCTGGGGACCAGACAGGAGCACTTTGCAGTCTGTGTGCAGCTGCGGGCCTGCAGCGTGGCATGCCTGGAGCGCTGCGGTGGATGGCTGCAGCCTCTTTGGGAAGGCCCGTCTGGGAAGGTGCGGAGGGGCAGTTGGCCTTTCTGTGAGAAAGCAGCGGGAATGCAGGAAGCTCTGCCAGGGCTGGACGGTGAGGCATATGGGTGAGGCTTAGTGGCCCGAGCAAGAGGAGTGGTCTTGCAGTGGCTGGCTGTGTGCTCTAGAGGGCCTGAAGAAGGGCAGCATCTGCACGGTGTAGGAGGCAGAGAGGTGGGGAGAGGAAAATTCCTGCTGCGGCACAGATGGCAGCTCGGAGCTGGGCTCAGAAGCTGGCACCAGAGGCTGGGAGGCAAAGCCCTGGTGCTGGAGGTGCCCCCGGTGAGCAGCAAGGCCTTGTGATGTCGGTGCTAGCACGGTCACCAGCAAGGCCTTGTGATGCGGGTGCCCCTGGTGGCCAGCAGGAGGTGGTCACGGGGGTCCCCATGGCAACGTGCAGGGCTTTGTGATGGGGGTGGCATCATGCCCCCAAGGCCATTGTGATGGGGCGGTGCCCGTGCTGACCGAGTCCATGCTGGGAGCAGAGCCCCTGGCTGTGCCCTCTGAGGAGAGCAGCTCGCTGAGGAGGGAGCAGCTCTCTTGAGTGCCAGAGTGGCAGGTGCGCAGGAGAAGCTCCTGCTGATGGACAAGGGGCGGCAGGCGAATGCCGGCTCCCAGCCCGTGGATGGGCTTTCTGTGAGGCCGAAGCGCAGAAGCAAGGTGAGCGGTGGGGCTGGAGGGAGAGGCAGGCAGCAGGGCTGGGAGCCGCACGGAAAGCATGAGGACGGTGGGGAAGAGGAGGTGGGGCAAGCGAGCCAGGCCTGAGCTTCTCTGGCCAGGGGGTATTTCTTGCTGGTGCTGGGGATTTTCTGGTGCACAAAGCACACCGACCGGGATGCTGCAAGGCCCAAATGGAGCCTGTGAGCTGTGCTGAGGGTCAGAGAGCATCTCCAGGCTTAGCACAGCTGGGCCGTGCTCGGCCCTGAGCTTCCCTTCGCCATGGGGCCGGGCTTTCCTGTGCCTGAGGGGCTGCTTGTACGAACGCAACCGCCTCCATCATGTGCTTCCTTCTCCCTGCAGGGGGGCCAGCGGGAGCCGCATGCAGTGACGCAACGCATCCCGACCCCGCCTTCATCGCAGCAAAGGGACAGGCGGCCGTTGCTGCCCGGCCCACAGAGCTGGCAAGGCCCTGAGGACGTCATCGCGAAGGTACCGAGCTGAGCAGCGATGGTGGCAAAGCCTCTGCCTGCCTGGCTGCAGCTGTGGAGAAGCAGGCAGGAAGCGGTGGGGAGACCAGGAGGTCTCTGTCCCCCAGCAGGCTGACTGCCTGCTCTGCATGGCAGCCTGCAAGGCCATGCCTCAGGGTCCTCAGGGCAACTGCCTTTGCCCCTGTCTTGCGCAGTGCTGAGGAGCCCTGTCCCCATGCAGCCTTTGGGAGCAGGGTGGGAGCTGCCTGCGTGGCAGAGCGCTGCCGCTGTTGAGGGCATCAGAGGTGCTGGAAATTGACCTGTGGGAAGGATGGAGAGTGGGGGCGGGAGGGGAAGAAAGGGCTGCAATCACTTTCCTATCTCCTGGGCTTGGATTGCAGACAGTGAAGAACACTGCCAGAGATGTTCTCATCGCAGCGTTCAAGGGAGAAACCGAAACACTCCATCTGCCTAGCTTAGCACCTCGTGCACCCAAGGCAGCTAGGCAGCTCCTTGGAGGCCTGGAGGCCTCTGCAGCTAAAACAGCAGGATCTGCCCGTGGAACCAAGCTGCCTGCTCTGGAGACATGCTGCAGATCTTCTGCAAGAGGCAGGGCCAAAGCCAGGGAGCAGCTGCCACCTCTTAGTGCTGCTGTGATGTGTCTGGAGTGCAGGAAGAGCCTGGCAGAGGAAGATGTAAAGGCAGTGCATCTTCCTTTGCCTGCCCTTCAAGAAGGCAAGCAGGAAGCTGGGGCTCTGCCCCGGGCAATTCAAGCTGCTGTCCGCTGCTTGCCTGAGGCCAGGACTGGGTCTTCCGCGCTGGGAAAAACAAGGCTGCTGCGAGCTGATGGTGCCAGGACAAGTCTTCCTGTGCAAAGCCGGCAGCTGCCAGGAGGCACCTCCTTTGTCATGGGAGCAGAGAGCATTCCTCAAAGGCAGATGCGAGGCATGCCAGCATGCAAGGAGCAGGATGAGCCATGGCCAGGCTGCCTGACAGAGCCAAGGCTGCCACCGTTGCCGTTGAGGGTGGCTTTTTCAAGAACTCTTGAAGGACTGTGCCAGGAGCTAGGTAGCAAGGTGCTGGCAGCTCCCAGAGATGCCTGTGCGCAGGAGACCAAGGCACAACAGTTGGACATGATGGCGCACAGCCAGGACTTGGTGCGGAGCAAGGCCTCAGCGTCCCAAGGTGTTGAGGTGCAGCCTGCAGAAGGACAAGTTTCCCCCGCTGAGAATCCCCAAGGAGAGTCAGCCTCTTCTGGCGTGGGGGAGGTCCCGCAGTGGGAGACAATGGCGAAAGGTGTTTCACAGCAGGTTTGGCTCGGCAGCCCCCGCTTCGCAGAGGTGCCACCCAGCTCTGCCAAAGCCGTTGCTGGCAGCTGCCCCAGTGAAATGGCCGCACCAGAGTCCATGTCCCCTTCCTGGCCTGAGCCTGCTGGCTTTGTTGAGAACATCCTTGCAGATGCGTGCATGGAAATGAGGGCTGAGGACCAGAGACCTGCTCCACACAGCCCCGCACTGCCTGCCGCACCTCTGATGCACGCACTGCTGGCGCTCGCGTCTGCAGCCTTGAGCCGTCCTGATGACGCGAGTGCGGGACATGGCCGGGAGCTCAGGGCAGCCGGGCCACAAAGGACCTTGGCATACACCATTGCTCTAGCAGGCCTGGCAAGCGCATTGCAGAAGGAGAGCAGGGAGCGTGGCAAAAACACAGCTGCCACAGCTCTGCAAGGGCCAGATTGCAACAGGCGTGGGGGCAAAAGGGAGGTCATGGGGGCCGGTGCACCAGCTTCCCCGGGCAGGGGCCATGGACTGGTCACACTAGGATGGCAACTTGCAGTGCAGAGGCCCAAACAGCAGCCTCTGGGCATCATCTGTCGCCTTCAAGGCACGCCGCTGCGCATACACCCCGACAACCCCTCGCAGTATCTTGCCGTGCTCTCAATCAAAACAGAGACGGTGGAGGAGCTCGACAGGAGCTGTGTGGCGCGCACCGGGCAGAGCTTGGCCCAGCTGCGAGAAGCCTTTCTGGAGAGGAAGGAGCCGAGGCCAAAGGAGAGGGAGGTTGAGGAAGAGGAGGGCAAGGGGAAACGTTTCTCCCTGACAGCATCGGGATGCCTCAATGTTCGCCCCAAGGAGGTGAGTGCAAAGGGTGGGCCGGGGCAGATGGTGACCCTCCGTGTGCTGGGGCCAGCCGCTGCGCCCTGCTGCAACAGCATGATGGTGGCAGTGCTGGCAGGGCTGCGGGGGGCATTGCTGGTGGGAAAAGCAGCTGCCTTCACAAATCTCCCTCTCTGGCTTCAGCTCTGTGCCAGAAACTCCTTCTATAACCTGTGGCAACCGGAGGTGACGCGAGTGGAGCTCCTGAAGGACGCGAGGTCCAAGTGGGAGGTGCAGGAGCGGCTGTACGCCCATGCGCCCAGGAGGGAGCGCAAGATGGGAGCTGGGAAGAGAGTCCGGGGAGCACCAGAGGATGCTGGCGTGGAGTGGAGCGATGAGGAAGAGGACGTTGAAGAAGAGCCTTTGGAATGGGAGGAGCTGGAGAAAAACACAGCCTTGGTCATGAGCTGGGTCAGACCGAGCCTCAGGAGCCTCTTGGCAGACCCACAGCCGTGTCCTGAGGAGGTGCCCTGCTCACCTGTTGTGAAGGGCAGAGATGCTGCCAGGGAGGCAGCTGGTGACCTGCAGAGCACGCCTCTGGCCCCAGCAGTGCCCCGAGGAGCCGTGGCAGCGGCATCTCCTTTGGCAGGAGGCTGCCAGGATGCGGGGGACAGTGTGCCTCTGGCTCCACTGGCCAGCACAGGAGCAAAGGCGGAGGCCTCCCCTGCAGCCAGAGGCCCTGAGGATGCAGGGGAAAATGCTCCTCTGCCTCCATCGCTTCCCGCAGAGGCTGCGTCAAAGGCCTCCCAGTTGTGCGGAGGCCCTTGTGGGGAGAGCAACAGCCTGCCTCTCCAACCACCATTGCCCGAAGAAAGCGCAGCAGAAGGCTCTGCCCTGGCCACAGGCCTTCCTCACCAGGTGAGCAAGGAGCATGGCGTCGGCACCCACCACCAAAGGGAGGTGCGGTGTGAGCAGCGTCTGGGGTGTGCAGGGTGGGTGAGAAGAGCTGCCCCATCGCATGGGTCCCCTGCGGCCATGGTGAGAAGCTGTCCCCCCAGCCCTTTGCGCTCTGCACTCTCTGCCCTGGGGAAGATGCCTGGTGCTCTGCGTTTCCAAGTGCCAGAGGCCCAGGGCTGACGTGCCCTCCCCGGCCTGCACAGCATCCAGCCCTGGGGCATGGATGCTGAGCAAGGAGGGCAGGGGCAGCCCCAGCAGCAGCCACCTCCCACAGCCAGCGAGCCAGCCCCCTTGTGCCACGCACCCGGCCACCTCCATCCCCCGCTGCCCGTCGTGGCCCCCGGCCCAGCCCTGCTGCTACGGCCCCAAGACAAGCCTTGTGCCATTGCCCAGCCAGCTGCATGTGCCTCCCCTTGGGGCTCGCGGCCACTCACAGCATCCCCCCACCCCAAACCCTTTGCCCCCTCCTATATCCCAGGGCACCAGGATGCTGAGCATGGCCAGCTGATATCACACAGGGCTGTGTTCCTGCTCTCCCCATGCAGGTTGCCTGTGAGCCCCAAGAGGAGCACAAGTCATCGTCTTCCCTCCGGCCCCGCGGGAGGGCGCGGGAGCTGGGAGCTGGGAAGAGAGTCCAGGAAGTGCCAGAGGATGCTGGCATGGAGTGGAGCGATGAGGAAGAGGATGTTGAAGAAGAGCCTTTGGAATGGGAGGAGCTGGAGGAAAACACAGCCTTGGTCATGAGCTGGGTCAGACCGAGCCTCAGGAGCCTCTTGGCAGACCCACAGCCGTGTCCTGAGGAGGTGCCCTGCTCACCCGTTGTGAAGGGCAGAGATGCTGCCAGGGAGGCAGCTGGTGACCTGCAGAGCACGCCTCTGGCCCCAGCAGTGCCCCGAGGAGCCGTGGCAGCGGCATCTCCTTTGGCAGGAGGCTGCCAGGACGCGGGGGACAGTGTGCCTCTGGCTCCACTGGCCAGCACAGGAACAAAGGCGGAGGCCTCCCCCGCAGCCAGAGACCCTCAGGCTTGCCCTGCACTTGCCCAGCCCCTCGCCCACGGCTCTCCTTCCTCCACAGGCATCACCACCCTCCCGCATGCTGCGCCTTCCAGGCGATGGCCATCGCGGCTCAGGGCAGCGCTTCGGGCTCTGCGCAGAGCTTTTAGCTGCCGCTGTGTCTCAGGGCAGTGAGAGGAACAGCGCGAGGATGCAGCTGCCAGACAGGTGGCCCGAGATGGGGGATGGCGCAGAGCAAAGAGGCAGAGCGACGGAGGCTCTCTCCTGGCTGCTACGGCAATGCTACCGCGTCGTGTCCCACAGCCCATGTGCTGCTCCAAATAAACCCTCGGCAGCTCTTCCCGCCGTGTTACTTGGTGTCAGGGAACTGTCAGGAGAAAGACTAGTGCAGGCGCTGCCAAGGAAGGCAGTCAGGGCTGCAGAGAAAGCCCTACAAGCAGTCGCAGAGTGAGAGAGCAGCTGGGGTGGGAAGGGTCTTCCGGAGGTGTCTGCTGCAACCTCCTGCTGCAAGTGGAGGCAAGCAGAGGAGGTTTCGCAGGGCCTGTCAGGGTCGAGCTCTGACTGTCTCTGGCGATGGATTCCCGCACGGCCCTGGCACCCTGCTCCGGTGTTGCACCACCATTCGGCTTCCAAGGCCATTTGCAGTCTCTGAGGGGACTTTTCCCTGCCACAAGCCGTGCCGTTGCCCTCAACCTGTCCCCAGGCCCCTCAGGACGTCTCTGGCTCCATGCTCTCTGCACGCTCCCGTTAGGCACTTGCAGGCAGCAGTGAGATCCCCCTACGCCTTCTCTTCTGCTGGCTGCACCAAGCCAGCACCCTTGGTCTCTGCTCCTGTGTGCTGTGCTGCAGCTGCCAGGCAGCTTGGGGGCCTGCGCTGGGCTTGCTGCAGTGTGGCCCCATCTGCGTGGGCCAGGGGGCTGGGGATATGGGTGCAATGGGGTGGGGGCCTGGGATATGGGTGCAATAGGGCGGGGGCCTGGGGATGTGGGTGCAATGGGGCAGAGGGGCTGGGAATATGGGTGCATTGGGGCGGGGGGCTGGGGAGGTGGGTGCAATTGGGCAGGGGCCTGGGGACATGGGCGCAATGGGGCAGGGGGCTGGGGATATGTGTGCAATGAGTCGGGGAAGCTCCGGATATGGGCGTAATGGGGCAGGGGCCTGGGGACGTGGGTGCAATGGGGTGGGGGGCTGGGGACACAGGTGCAATGGGCCAGGGGGCTGGGACCATGGGTGCAATGGGGTGGGGGGCCTGGGTTCAGGGGTGGTGATGTGACCTCACGCCTGAGTCCATGGGTGCAACGGGGGTGGACACCTGGGTCCATGGGCGCTGATGGGTGCTGATGGGACCTAATGCCTGGGTCCGTGGGTGTTGATGTGACCTCACGCCTGAGTCCATGGGTGCAAAGGGGGTCGACACCTGGGTCCATGGGTGATGGTGGGTGCTGATGGGGCCGCCACCTGGGCCCATGTGTGCTAACACGGGTGCAATGGGGCTGGACACCTGGGTCCATGGGTGGTCACAGGTGCTGATGGGTGGCCACCTGGGCCCATGGGTGATAACACGGGTGCAATTGTTACAAGACAACCCTGAGAAGCTCAGAAAGAATGTTTGAAGTAGGTAGATTTGGATAACTTCTATCTTAGACAGAATTTGCTTAGCATGAGTAGCCGCACACTTGCTTAGCATGAGTAGCTAAATTTGCTGAAGCCTTAGGCCACGCTCCTAGTTCGGTAAGAAAGGGCCCCAGAGCTGGTGCAGGCTGGAAAGATAAGGGAGTTACAAGCAGTCTGCATTCCTGTGCCCCACTCTCCGAAAGGGAGGATGTCAAGGCTGTGAAATAAGGCCTGTTTGGGCGCCAGGACCTTGGGAAGCAAAGCCTCCTCTCACTGTTGAAACAGTGTTAATTAAGGGGTCTGGATTATGTCCTCTTTGTCAGGACCTTGGGAGATAACATCTACTGACCTAGCTGGGGCAGTGTTAATTGATCAGGACCTTGAGAAGCAGGGGTGGGACCCAGGGAATGAAGAAATCACTAACCAATCAGTGTAAAAGGGAAAGTCGCAAATCTGGCAATTTGTTTGTATAAATGCTACTTGAAAAGTTGGGGTGTGTGTGTGCTCGATTTGTGGGAAACCACCGAGCACCAAGGCTTGCGCAACTCTGAAATAAATAAACAAATGTCTCTCCTGAGTGTGTAATTATTGGCTTATTGCACACCGGGCAATGAATCCGCTTTTCGGACAACACATGGATGGGTGTGGGTGCTGATGGGATTGGATGCCTGGCTCCAGGGGTGCAACGGGGCTAGACGCCTGGGGCCCTGGGCAGCTCCTCACCCATGGGTGCCACCTTGGGCAGGTTTCCACATCTTCCAGTAGACCTATGGGTGCCGGGGGTGGGCCGGGGGCCACCTACCAGCACTCGGCCTTCGATGGGCGCCACTCCCTGAGCTCCCACTGCTGGCTCCGTGTCCCCATCGCCATGTCCCCGTGGTCTCCTGTCCCTATCCCTGCCCCCGTCCCTGCATCCTCGGGTCCCCATCTCCACCGCCGGGTCCCCGTCCCTTGGCCGAGCCAAACTCCATCCCCGGAGCTGACCCCTGTCCCCACCACGTCCCCCCATCCCTGTGACAGAGCCAACTCCATCTCTTTCCCCACGGTGTCCCTGTCCCCACGGTGTCCCTGTCCCCACCACGTCCCCCTGCCCCTGTGACAGAGCCAACTCCATCTCCAGCCCCACAGTGTCCCTGTCCCCACGGTGTCCCTGTCCCCACCACGTCCCCCTGCCCCTGTGACAGAGCCAACTCCATCCCCATCCCAATGGTGTCCCTGTCCCCACATCGTCCCCATCTCCATGGTGTCCCCGTCCCCACATTGTCCCCATCCCCCCATCATCCCCATCCCCACAGTGTCCCCCTGTCCCTGTGACAGAGCCAACTCCATCTCCAGCCCCACGCTGTCCCCATCCCCACATCGTCTCCAGCCCCACGGCGTCCCATCCCCCCAGTGGCCCCATCCCCATGGCATCCCCATCCCCACGTCGTCTCCGTCCCCACATCGGCCTCGGCCTCCCACATCGCCTCCACCCTCCCGCCCACCACGCGCTCCGCGGAGATCCGCCCGGCGCCCGGGGGCGTCACCGCTGCCGCGCCTCGCCATTGGCGGGCGGCCGCCGGCGGGGCCAATGGCCGTGCGACAAGGCGGAGCGGGAGCCGCGGCTCGGCGCTGCGCAGCGCCCTCCGCAAGCGCCCTCGCTGTCGCTTCTCCCAACCTGCCGCGCCGGGATCTGCCCAGCGCCTGGGGACGCCTCAGCCGACGAGAGCCGCTATTGGCGGGCGGGACAGAGCGCAGCCAATGGCGGTGCGCCGCAGCGGAGCCAATGGCGGCGCGGGGGCGAGGCCGCCGTGGGCTTCGGCGCCGGGTGAGGGCGAGGGCGCTGGCAGCGAGGAGGCGGTAGCGGGGCGGGCGCTGGGGCCGGGGCTGCTGCTGCTGGGCGGCGGCGGCGGCGGTGGCGAGCGGTGAGTGCGGGCGGGGCCCCCGGGCCCCCCTCTGCCCCTCCCCCGGCACCGGGCTCCCCGTCAGCGGCCCCACGGACCGGCCTGCAACCGCCCCCGGGAGGTGCTGCCCCCCCGACCTGCCCCCCGGGACGTGCTGCCCCCCCGGAGCCCCCCGACCTGCCCTCCCGGAATGTGCTGCCCCCCCGACGTGCCCCCCCTGTGTCGTGCTGCCCCCCTGACCTGCCCCCCGGGACGTGCTGCCCCCCCCGACCCCCCCGACTTCTCCCCCCGGGACATCTTGATCCCCCGGATGCCCCTCAACGTGCCCCCCCCGGCCCCTCACCACCTCCCGTGTCCCCGCAGGCCCCCACTCCCTGCGCTACTTCCACACCGCCGTGACGGAGCCCAGCCCGGGGCTGCCCGCCTTCGTCTCCGTGGGCTACGTGGACGGAGAGCTCATCGATGGCTACGACAGCGAGACGCAGAGGGCGGTGCCGGGTGCGGCCTGGATGGAGCAGGAGGGTCAGGACCACTGGGACAGGCAGCCCCAGAACGCATATGGCAATCATTAGTCTTACTGAGTGGAGCTGGACACACTGCAGAAGCGCTACAACCAGAGCGGGGGTGAGCGCGGGCCGGGGCTCCCAGCGGCAGCTGCTCGCTGTCAGCGCTGGGGGCTGCGGGTCTGGGGTGCCCCCGGCCCTGCGCTGGGTGCCGTGTCCAAGCCCCTGTGCGGGGCCGGGGCTGCCCCTGAGCCCCCGTCTCCCTGCTTGTGTCTCAGGGATCACACAGTGCAGCGCACGTACGGCTGTGAGCTCCAGGAGGACGGTGGGATCTGGGGGTTTCTGCGGGATGCCTACGACGGGAAGGACTTCATCGCCTTTGACAAGGACACGCTGACATTCGTCACGGCGTATGCTGCTGCGCTAATCACCAAGAGGAAGTGGGAGGCAGAGAATGAGCCTGAGAGGCTGAAGCACTACCTGGAGAAGAGCTGCATGGAGTGGCAGTGGAGATACATGGAGTACAGGAGGGCTGCGCTGGAGAGGAGAGGTGAGGGCGAGGCGGGACCCCCCGGACACGGGGACGGGCCCCGGGCTCGGTGTTATGGAAATGAGGCTTGTCAGCCACCATAACAGGGCCCGACCCTAGGTTCCCGCAGAAAAGTTTGGCGCCAAATCAAAGCAAATGAAATAATGAAATTTTAATGACACGCGTGCAGTAATTACAGCTCGAGCTGGGTGTCTCCGAAGAGGGACCCCAAACAAAGAAATGCCTGGGCAATTATACCTTCCAATGTAAGCTCTCCACCCCTCAGGCAGTAGTTTGGACCAATAGTAATATTTGGGCCTGGAGTCTCCTGCTCCTTATTGGGTCTCATCCCTGTGCCTAGGCAGGCTGTTTATCTTTACTGTTATGGTTTTTGTTGACAGATGTGTCTTGGTTCCTCGGGTCCCGCCCTTGTCTCTCCAGGCTCTGACAAAGAGGTGTTGTTCCAGCAATTAGCACTGCCCCAGCAGTGACAATAGGTGTTATCTGCCAAGGTCCTGATGAAGGGGATATAATCCAGACCCCGAGATAGTCCAGACCCCCTAATTAACACTGTTTCAGCAGTGAGAGGAGGCTTTGTTTCCCAGGGTCCTGGTGCCCAAGTAGGCCTTATTTCAAAGCCTTGACATCCTCCCTCCCAGAGCGTGAAGCACAGGAATGCGAACTGCTTGCAACTCCCTTATCATTCCAGCTTGAACCAGCTCTCAGTCCCTTTTCTTACTGAACTAGGTAAAAGTTCATTATTCCTCATGATTTATAAAACTGACTGATTATGCTTGCCATAAAATGGACACCCCTGTCTGAATCAGTGGCTTCTGGGACTCTGTACCTGGGTATGATTTCTTTCAGTAAGGCTTTTACTACCCGCCCTGTGTCAGCCGTTCTTGTTGGGAAAAGTCCTCCCCCGCGTAGATTCCTGGAGCGGCCCATACTTTCTGTACCTGGTTAGCCACCGCCTCCGCTCCCCCATGAGCTTTATCGTGAAACCACCTAGCTATAGTAATTAAATATTTTTTTTTTTGGTAGAATTGGTTTTCTTCCAAGTGTCCATATTCCATCATCACTTTGTTTTGCTTCCCACTGCTCCCATTGTTTTTTCTCTTCCACTGAGCAGTCTTTTTCATACGTGGTTTTGGGGTCTATTAAAATTGGCCATTCACTCTGGTCCATCCTTGGAACTGCCCCCATACATTCTCTCAGAGGTTGTCGAGCTGCAGCCTTCGCAGCAGCGTCGGCTAAAGCATTTCCTCTGCTAATTTCTGTAGTGTCTTTAGTATGGGCTGGGCAGTGTATTACAGCAATTTCTTTGGGCAGTTGGACTGCTTCCAGCAAATTACGTATTTCTTCTCCATTAGCTAATTTCTTTCCTGATGACGAAAAGAATCCTCGCTCTTTCCATAACATCCCTGTTACATGACCTACTCCAAATGCATATTTAGAATCGGTATAGATATTTACCTGCAGGTTCTTACCGATTTTTGCTGCTTGGGTCAATGCTATTAATTCTGCTCCTTGAGCACTTACAGACGGAGACAAAGGATTGGCCTCTAGTACCTCAAAGAGGTTAGTGACAGCATAGCCGGAGTGGTGCCTTCCGTCCAAATAATAGGATGATCCATCTGTAAACGGAACTAAGTCTGGGTTTCCCAAAGGTTCGTCTTTAAGGTCCTCCCGGGGCTTGCTCGAGCTGACGATCACCTGCTCACAGGAATGATGTGGTTCTCCATCCTCAGGTAGAGGCAATAGTGTTGCTGGATTTAAGATGTTGCATCTCTTTAAGGTCCCATTATCTGCATGCAGTATTATCAGTTCATAGCGGTGAGCTCTCTGTGGGGATAGTGCTTGAGTCACGTATTGTTTCATTGACAGTTCTACTTCATGTGGCACATACACAGTCAATGAGTGACCCAAAACTACAGGTCATGTTTTTTTCAGTAAGAGCTGCCGTAGCTGCTATTGCTCTGATGCATCCTGGAGTGCCTTTAGCTACCTCATCTAGCTGCGTGGAATAATAGGCCACTGGTCTGTGGTGAGGGCCTAGTTTTTGGGTGAGTACCCCACTTGCTACTCCCTGTCGTTCATGGACAAATAATTCCAATGGTTTGCTATAATCTGGTAACCCTAGAGCAGGGGCTGAAACCAACGCTTTTTTCACAGATGTAAAAGCTTTCTCCCTTTCTGGGCCCCAGGCCACAGGCTCTATCTCCTCCTTTTTTGTTGCCTGCACTAAAGGCTTAGTAAGTTCTGCTAACCCAGGAATCCACGGTTGGCAAAATCCTACAGCTCCTAAAAATCCCGTGTTGTTTTTTTGTTACAGGACGAGGCATATCAAGAATTGTCTTTACTCGTTCTGGATCAACTAACCTGTGTCCTTCTTTTAAGATAAAACCCAAATATTTTACCTCTCTTTGACACAGCTGGAGTTTAGACAGAGATGCCTGATGCCCTTTTTCTGCAAGAGCGTTACATGGAGAAACAGTGTCTTTTAAAAATGTCTCATAATCTTTACTTGCTAATAACATATCATCTACATATTGTATTAATACAGAATGTCCTGGAAGTTCGATATCTGAGAGGTCATTTTTGAGTATACGCGAAAGAATAGTCAGAGACCCAGTAAATCCCTGTGGCAGCCTTGTCCAAGTTAATTGTTGTCCCTTCCAAGTGAAAGCCAAGAGATCTTGGCTATCTTCAGCTATCGGTATACTAAAAAAAGCTGCCGTTAGGTCAATCACAGTAAAATAAGTTGCCCAAAGGGGTATCTGTAGTAAAATGGTTGATGGGTTAGGGACTACTGGATGTGGAGCAACTACATGTTGGTTTATAGCCCTCAAGTCTTGTACAAAGCGATACTCTGGATCACCATCAGAATCTTGCCTGTTCTTTTTAACTGGCAGAATTGGGGTGTTGTACGGGGATTCACAGACTCTAAGGATACCCAGTTTCAAATAATGATTGATTTGTTTTTGGATGCTCTTCTCTGCTTCCTTTGGGATAGGGTATTGCTTAACTGCAGGAGGCAATCCCCCCTTTGTTTTTATCGAGACTGGACTAGCTGATTTCAGTAGTCCCACATCCATTCCTGAAGAGCTCCATAACCATTTAGGAACTGATTCTAACCTTGTTGGAATTTGCAGATTAGTCGACTCTGGTTCTGGTGTCTTAGCCAGAACACATGAGCCCATAATTATTAATTCCACCTCTTCTGGCTGTAAACAGATCTGAGTATCCAAGGCTTGCAGGAGATCTCTCCCTAAAAGGCACATGGGCACGTCTGTGGAAATTATAATACATCCCCACGCTCTTTTACCTCCAATAGTAAGCAATAAGGGCTTAGATAACATTCGTTCGCCTTTTCCCGCTACTCCTTGCATCATTATTTTATCTGGTGACTTGCATCCTTTAGGCTCAAACTTTAAAAGGGAAAGGGTGGCTCCAGTATCCACTAGAAAGGGAACTTCTAAGCCTTCTATATTTGCCATTACCTGCCCTTCAAATCCAAATCTACATCCCATAAATTTACCCCCATTTCCACAGTATTTTCTGAGTCTCCTATCTCCTGTCATTGTGGACTGCCTGGGAATTGCCTGGTCTCCTTCTCAATATTTGATTGCCTCATGCTGGCCCCTCTATTCCCAAGTGCACAGGGCCTCACTGGGCATTCCTGCTTCCAGTGTCCTTGTTCCCCCCAAGAATGACAAACATCATTAACTCTTAATTGTACACCCCCTTCACTTTGATTCCATCTATCTCCCCTGGTTCTTCCGCGCCCCTCCCCTTGCCAGCCTGCCATATGCTCTTTAAAATACTTTTGTGTATCAGGGGCTGCTTGATCTATAAAAACACTAATTGCGAGAGCATCATTGAAGTTTTGTGGGGTCATTCCTCCCTATTTTAGCGGGGCTTACCGCAAAGGTCCCCAGAAGTCATGGGGGTGTTCATCTAATCACTGTCTGCATTCTTGCACTCTAGTCCAATTTACTCCTAACTCTCTGCATGCTCTAATTACTTCTACTAAATTTCAAAGTCCTGTTGGACACACAGCTCTATCTCCTGCATTATTACAATCCCAATTTGGACCATTTGCTAGCCAGAGGTTTCTATTTCCCCCGGCTTGCTGCGCTTCTTCTGCATCTTTAATTATCTTATCCCCTTCATTTGGTTGAAATAATTCCCTCAAAAGAATGTGGGTATCACTCCAGTTTGGGTTGTGCCCAGTGCAGATAGTAGAAAATAACTGGACACATCGCCCTGCATCTTTTCTTAATCTCTGCATTTTCCCCCCCCATAAGGCGAGATGGCCAGGGTGCCAGGGCTGATTAGTAAATACCCGCAGCACAGGAGGAGGGGGACTGGCCCCTCCCTTTCCCCCTGGCTGTAAAGCGGCAGGGTTAGTCAGCACGTTGGGGATCATAGGATAGAGTCCGGCAGCCAATGGAGTAGAGGGAGAAGGAGGAGGAGAAGGAGAAGCAATGACAGAGAGATCATCAGGTATATCAGGTGGAGCAGAAACTTTTGGAGCACAGTCCGGGGTACTAGTATCTGCTAGCACAAGTGTTACGTTCGGCAGGTTTCTTTCCTCCCTCCCTCCTGGCTCAAATGCTCCCGCGCCCGTGCCCAGTTATTGTTATGGAAATATATGGAAATTAGGCTTGTTGGCCACCATAAGAGGGCTTGACGCTAGGTTTCCGCAGAAAAATTCAGAGCCAAATCAAAACAAATTAAAGAATTAAATATTAATGACGTGCGTGCAGTAATTACAGCTCGAGCTGGGTGCCTCCGAAGAGGGACCCTAACATAAACAAATCCTGGGCAATTATAGTTTTTTCAACGTACATTTCCCACCCTTCACGTGGTAGTTAGACCAATAGTAATTTTTTGGTCTGGGGTCTCCTGCTCCTCATTGTGTCTCATTGTCATTCTGAGGTAAGCTGTTTTTCTCCTTATTTTTGTTTTTTGCAGTCTCTGCTGACGGTTGTACCTCTGTTTTTGTGGGGTCTTACTGTTGTGTCTCAAGGTCCTGAGGAGGAGGTGATTCTAAATCATAACAATGAACACTGCCCCAGCAGTGAGCTAAGGCTTTGCCCCTCAAGGTCCTAATGCCCTGCACTGGTCTTACTTCAAAGCCTTGACACCCTCCCTTTGGGAGTGTGAGACGCATTCCTGCAGACACCCTCCCTTTGGGAGTGTGAGATGCAGGAATGCAGACTGCTTGTAACTTCCTTATCTTCCCAGCTGGAACCAGCTCTGAGGCCCTTTTCTTACTGGACTAAGTAAAAGTTCATTGTTTTCGCTAAGTGCGGCCTAAGGCTTCAGCAAATTTAGCTCCTCATGCTAAGCAAGTTTTAGAGAAGTTGTGCTAAGCGGCTACCTCTAGACAGTTTCAGTTCGCTATTCTTTAACAGTTCCCCGCTTTGTTTTTATGAAGCATCCCTGCTAATACTTGAAACAGAGTTCTCGAAGCCTTTCAAGGCGTGCTATCACGTTCCATAATCTTATGCATAATATGATCGTAAGCAATAGGCATAACACAGTTAAAGTTAACACAACTACTAGTGGGTGCAACACGTGATTATAAATCGCTGTTGTAGTTGGTGACCACCCTAGAAGAGTTTCCCAGCCATGATGTTCTCCATCCCTTTTTATCCTTTCCAAGACGTGGTGCATCTCTTCCGCTTCATGATGAATGGTGATTAGAGGGTTTTTTGTCCATTGTTTCGGGTACGTTCTAGCAGTCGACGCAGGTTGTCATGTTGTAGTAGTTTCTTCACTAGTGTGAGATTCTTTCCAATGGGGTTAGGTAGTAAATTTTGAATTAGTGTATAATTAGATTGTAACAATTGATAAGATCTAATAGGAGCTGAATGATTAAAGTCGCATCCCATAATTTTGGGTAATGTTACAAATACAAATATTTGAGTAATTAATTACTTGTATCTACAACAATGCCATCTATGAATGTAAGATTACAAAGTGTTCTTACACATACACATTCTTTTTTTAACATGTACAAGTACAGTTCAACTTTAACAGCAAAACAAGAACACAGTATGATAGTATATGGCCCGTTCCATTTAGGTTTTAACCTGGATTTTTTGTGAAAATACTTTAACTAAAACTTCATCCCCAGGCTGTATACCAGGCACTTGTATTTCAGGTGGTGTGGATTGATATCATTGAGCATATATTTATTTATTTCAAAGATTTTCAAACCTTTTTTGCATACTTAGAACATACTGGGTTAGTCATTCATCCCCGTCTAACAGGCTAGTCTTAGCTGGCATAACAAGTCCCTAGTACAGCTAAATGTTTCCCAAAGAGAATTTCTGCTGGTGTTAGTCCTATGGGTTGCCATGGGACATTTCAAACATCCCATAGAGCTAAGTTTAATGCTTCTGGCCATTTGAGGCTAGCATGTGTGCATTTCTTGCTATTTTTTCTTTTAATGTGCTGTTCATTCTTTCTACTTGTCCTGAAGATTGTGGGTGATAAGGGGTACATAGATTTCCTTTTATTCCTCATGATTTATAGAACTGACTGATTATGCTTGCCATAAAATGGGCACCCCTGTCTGAATCCATGGCTTCTGGGACTCTATACCTGGGTATGATTTCTTTCAGTAAGGCTTTTACTACCCGCCCTGCGTCAGCCGTTCTTGTTGGGAAAGGTCCTACCCAGCCATTTTAGGCTAGCATGTGCGCATATTCTTGCTATTTTTCCTTTTAGTGTTCTATTCATTCTTTCTACTTGTCCTGAAGATTGTGGGTGATAAGGGGTTGTAGGTTTCTTTTTATGCCTAATGATTTCTATAACTGAGTGATTATGCTTGCCGTAAAATGGGCACCCCTGTCTGAATCAGTGGCTTCTGGGACCCCATACCTGGATATGATTTCTTTCAGTAAGGCTTTTACCACTCCCCGTGTGTCGGCCTTTCTTGTTGGGAAAGCTTCTACCCAGCCTGATAACTGATCTACTATCACTAACAAGTGTTTGTAGCCATTGGCAGATGGCATATCCGCATAATCTATTTGTAGCTTCTGGAAAGGGAAGTAGGCCCATGACCGTCCCCCTAACTCTGAGCTTGGCTTGTTATTTGAAAACTTCTGGCAGGTCGGGCAGCTATTTGTTATTCTTTTTGCAGCCGCGTAGATTCCTGGAGCGGCCCATACTTTCTGTACCTGCTTAGCTATTGCCTCCGCTCCCCCAAGAGCTTTATCGTGAAACCACCTAGCTATAGTAATTAAATATTTTTTTTTTTTGGTAGAATTGGTTTTCTTCCAAGTGTCCATATTCCATCATCACTTTGTTTTGCTTCCCACTGCTCCCATTGTTTTTTCTCTTCCACTGAGCAGTCTTTTTCATACGTGGTTTTGGGGTCTATTAAAATTGGCCATTCACTCTGGTCCATCCTTGGAACTACACCCATACATTCTCTCAGAGGTTGTCGAGCTGCAGCCTTCGCAGCAGCGTCGGCTAAAGCATTTCCTCTGCTAATTTCTGTAGTGTCTTTAGTATGGGCTGGGCAGTGTATTACAGCAATTTCTTTGGGCAGTTGGACTGCTTCCAGCAAATTACGTATTTCTTCTCCATTAGCTAATTTCTTTCCTGATGACGAAAAGAATCCTCGCTCTTTCCATAACATCCCTGTTACATGACCTACTCCAAATGCATATTTAGAATCGGTATAGATATTTACCTGCAGGTTCTTACCAATTTTTGCTGCTTGGGTCAATGCTATTAATTCTGCTGCTTGAGCACTTACAGACGGAGACAAAGGATTGGCCTCAAGTACCTCAAAGAGGTTAGTGACAGCATAGCCGGAGTGGTGCCTTCCGTCCAAATAATAGGATGATCCATCTGTAAACGGAACTAAGTCTGGGTTTTCCAAAGGTTTGTCTTTAAGGTCCTCCCGGGGCTTGCTCGAGCTGATGATCACCTGCTCACAGGAATGATGTGGCTCTCCATCCTCAGGTAGAGGCAGTAGTGTTGCTGGATTTAAGATGTTGCATCTCTTTAAGGTCCCATTATCTGCATGCAGTATTATCAGTTCATAGCGGTGAGCTCTCTGTGGGGATAGTGCTTGAGTCACGTATTGTTTCATTGACAGTTCTACTTCATGTGGCACATACACAGTTAATGAGTGACCCAAAACTACAGGTCATGTTTTTTTCAGTAAGAGCTGCCGTAGCTGCTATTGCTCTGATGCATCCTGGAGTGCCTTTAGCTACCTCATCTAGCTGCGTGGAGTAATAGGCCACTGGTCTATGGTGAGGACCTAGTTTTTGGGTGAGTACCCCACTTGCTACCCTGTCGTTCATGGACAAATAATTCCAATGGTTTGCTATAATCTGGTAACCCTAGAGCAGGGGCTAAAACCAACGCTTTTTTCACAGATGTAAAAGCTTTCTCCCTTTCTGGGCCCCAGGCCACAGGCTCTATCTCCTCCTTTTTTGTTGCCTGCACTAAAGGCTTAGTAAGTTCTGCTAACCCAGGAATCCACGGTTGGCAAAATCCTACAGCTCCTAAAAATCCCGTGTTGTTTTTTTGTTACAGGACGAGGCATATCAAGAGTTGTCTTTACTCGTTCTGGATCAACTAACCTGTGTCCTTCTTTTAAGATAAAACCCAAATATTTTACCTCTCTTTGACACAGCTGGAGTTTAGACAGAGATGCCTGATGCCCTTTTTCTGCAAGAGTGTTAATCTTTACTTGCTAATAACAAATCATCTACATATTGTATTACTACAGAATGTCCTGGAAGTTCGATATCTGAGAGGTCATTTTTGAGTTTGTGTGAAAGAATAGTCAGAGACCCAGTAAATCCCTGTGGCAGCCTCGTCCAAGTTAATTGTTGTCCCTTCCAAGTGAAAGCCAGGAGATCTTGGCTATCTTCAGCTATCGGTATACTAAAAAAGGCTGCCGTTAGGTCGATCACAGTAAAATAAGTTGCCCAAAGGGGTATCTGTAGTAAAATGGTTGATGGGTCGGGGACTACTGGATGTGGAGCAACTACCTGTTGGTTTATAGCCCTCAAGTCTTGTACAAAGCGATACTCTGGATCACCATCAGAGTCTTGTCTGTTCTTTTTAACTGGCAGAATTGGGGTGTTATATGGGGATTCACAGACTCTAAGGATACCCAGTTTCAGGTAATGATCGGTTTGTTTTTGGATGCTCTTCTCTGCTTCCTTTGGGATAGGGTATTGCTTAACTGCAGGAGGCAATCCCCCCTTTGTTTTTATCGAGACTGGACTAGCTGATTTCAGTAGTCCCACATCCATTCCTGAAGAGCTCCATAACCGTTTAGGAACTGATTCTAACCTTGTTGGAATTTGCAGATTAGTCGACTCTGGTTCTGGTGTCTTAGCCAGAACACATGAGCCCATAATTATTAATTCCACCTCTTCTGGCTGTAAGCAGATCTGAGTATCCAAGGCTTGCAGGAGATCTCTCCCTAAAAGGCACATGGGCGCGTCTGTGGAAATTGTAATACATCCCCACGCTCTTTTACCTCCAATAGTAAGCAATAAGGGCTTAGATAACATTCGTTCGCCTTTTCCCGCTACTCCTTGCATCATTATTTTATCTGGTGACTTGCATCCTTTAGGCTCAGACTTTAAAAGGGAAAGGGTGGCTCCAGTATCCACTAGAAAGGGAACTTCTAAGCCTTCTATATTTGCCATTACCTGCCCTTCAAATCCAAATCTACATCCCATAAATTTACCCCCATTTCCACAGTATTTTCTGAGTCTCCTATCTCCTGTCATTGTGGACTGCCTGGGAATTGCCTGGTCTCCTTCTCAATATTTGATTGCCTCATGCTGGCCCCTCTATTCCCAAGTGCACAGGGCCTCACTGGGCATTCCTGCTTCCAGTGTCCTTGTTCCCCCCAAGAATGACAAACATCATTAACTCTTAATTGTACACCCCCTTCACTTTGATTCCATCTATCTCCCCTGGTTCTTCCGCGCCCCTCCCCTTGCCAGCCTGCCATATGCTCTTTAAAATACTTTTGTGTATCAGGGGCTGCTTGATCTATAAAAACACTAATTGTGAGAGCATCATTGAAGTTTTGTGGGGTCATTCCTCCCTATTTTAGCGGGGCTTACCGCAAAAGTCCCCAGAAGTCATGGGGGTGTTCATCTAATCACTGTCTGCATTCTTGCACTCTGGTCCAATTTACTCCTAACTCTCTGCATGCTCTAATTACTTCTACTAAATTTCAAAGTCCTGTTGGACACACAGCTCTATCTCCTGCATTATTATAATCCCAATTTGGATCATTTGCTAGCCAGAGGTTTCTATTTCCCCCGGCTTGCTGCGCTTCTTCCGCATCTTTAATTATCTTATCCCCTTCATTTGGTTGAAATAATTCCCTCAAAAGAATGTGGGTATCACTCCAGTTTGGGTTGTGCCCAGTGCAGATACTAGAAAATAACTGGACACATCGCCCTGCATCTTTTCTTAATCTCTGCATTTTCCCCCCCCATAAGGCGAGATGGCCGGGGTGCCAGGGCTGATTAGTAAATACCCGCAGCACAGGAGGAGGGGGACTGGCCCCTCCCTTTCCCCCTGGCTGTAAAGCAGCAGGGTTAGTCAGCACGTTGGGGATCCTAGGATAGAGTCCGGCAGCCAATGGAGTAGAGGGAGAAGGAGGAGGAGAAGGAGAAGCAATGACAGAGAGATCATCAGGTATATCAGGTGGAGCAGAAACTTTTGGAGCACAGTCCGGGGTACTAGTATCTGCTAGCACAAGTGTTACGTTCGGCAGGTTTCTTTCCTCCCTCCCTCCTGGCTGAAATGCTCCCGCGCCCATGCCCAGTTATTGTTATGGAAATATATGGAAATTAGGCTTGTTGGCCACCATAAGAGGGCTCGACGCTAGGTTTCCGCAGAAAAATTCAGAGCCAAATCAAAACAAATTAAAGAATCAAATATTAATGACGCGCGTGCAGTAATTACAGCTCGAGCTGGGTGCCTCCGAAGAGGGACCCTAACATAAACAAATCCTGGGCAATTATAGTTTTTTCAACGTACATTTCCCACCCTTCACGTGGTAGTTAGACCAATAGTAATTTTTTGGTCCTCATTGGGTCTCATTGTCATTCTGAGGTAAGCTGTTTTTCTCCTTATTTTTGTTTTTTGCAGTCTCTGCTGACGGTTGTACCTCTGTTTTTGTGGGGTCTTACTGTTGTGTCTCAAGGTCCTGAGGAGGAGGTGATTCTAAATCATAACAATGAACACTGCCCCAGCAGTGAGCTAAGGCTTTGCCCCTCAAGGTCCTAATGCCCTGCACTGGTCTTACTTCAAAGCCTTGACACCCTCCCTTTGGGAGTGTGAGACGCAGGAATGCAGACTGCTTGTAACTTCCTTATCTTCCCAGCTGGAACCAGCTCTGAGGCCCTTTTCTTACTGGACTAAGTAAAAGTTCATTAGTTTCGCTAAGTGCGGCCTAAGGCTTCAGCAAATTTAGCTCCTCATGCTAAGCAAGTTTTAGAGAAGTTGTGCTAAGCGGCTACCTCTAGACAGTTTCAGTTCGCTATTCTTTAACAGTTCCCCGCTTTGTTTTTATGAAGCATCCCTGCTAATACTTGAAACAGAGTTCTCGAAGCCTTTCAAGGCGTGCTATCACGTTCCATAATCTTATGCATAATATGATCGTAAGCAATAGGCATAACACAGTTAAAGTTAACACAACTACTACTGGGTGCAACACGTGATTATAAATCGCTGTTGTAGTTGGTGACCACCCTAGAAGAGTTTCCCAGCCATGATGTTCTCCGTCCCTTTTTATCCTTTCTGAGACGTGGTGCATCTCTTCCGCTTCATGATGAATGGTGATTAGAGGGTTTTTTGTCCATTGTTTCGGGTACGTTCTAGCAGTCGACGCAGGTCGTCATGTTGTAGTAGTTTCTTCACTAGTGTGAGATTCTTTCCAATGGGGTTAGGTAGTAAATTTTGAATTAATGTATAATTAGATTGTAACAATTGATAAGATCTAATAGGAGCTGAATGATTAAAGTCGCATCCCATAATTTTGGGTAATGTTACAAATACAAATATTTGAGTAATTAATTACTTGTATCTACAACAATGCCATCTATGAATGTAAGATTACAAAGTGTTCTTACACATACACATTCTTTTTTTAACATGTACAAGTACAGTTCAACTTTAACAGCAAAACAAGAACACAGTATGACAGTATATGGCCCCTTCCATTTAGGTTTTAACCTGGATTTTTTGTGAAAATACTTTAACTAAAACTTCATCCCCAGGCTGTATACCAGGCACTTGTATTTCAGGTGGTGTGGATTGATATCATTGAGCATATATTTATTTATTTCAAAGATTTTCAAACCTTTTTTGCATACTTAGAACATACTGGGTTAGTCATTCATCCCCATCTAACAGGCTAGTCTTAGCTGGCATAACAAGTCCCTAGTACAGCTCAATGTTTCCCAAAGAGAATTTCTGCTGGTGTTAGTCCTGTGGGTTGCCATGGGACATTTCAAACATCCCATAGAGCTAAGTTTAATGCTTCTGGCCATTTGAGGCTAGCATGTGTGCATTTCTTGCTATTTTTTCTTTTAATGTGCTATTCGTTCTTTCTACTTGTCCTGAAGATTGTGGGTGATAAGGGGTACATAGATTTCCTTTTATTCCTCATGATTTATAGAACTGACTGATTATGCTTGCCATAAAATGGACACCCCTGTCTGAATCCATGGCTTCTGGGACTCTATACCTGGGTATGATTTCTTTCAGTAAGGCTTTTACTACCCGCCCTGCGTCAGCCGTTCTTGTTGGGAAAGGTCCTACCCAGCCATTTTAGGCTAGCATGTGCGCATATTCTTGCTATTTTTCCTTTTAGTGTTCTATTCATTCTTTCTACTTGTCCTGAAGATTGTGGGTGATAAGGGGTTGTAGGTTTCTTTTTATGCCTAATGATTTCTATAACTGAGTGATTATGCTTGCCGTAAAATGGGCACCCCTGTCTGAATCAGTGGCTTCTGGGACCCCATACCTGGATATGATTTCCTTCAGTAAGGCTTTTACCACTCCCCGTGTGTCGGCCTTTCTTGTTGGGAAAGCTTCTACCCAGCCTGATAACTGATCTACTATCACTAACAAGTGTTTGTAGCCATTGGCAGATGGCATATCCGCATAATCTATTTGTAGCTTTTGGAAAGGGAAGTAGGCCCATGACCGTCCCCCTAACTCTGAGCTTGGCTTGTTATTTGAAAACTTCTGGCAGGTCGGGCAGCTATTTGTTATTCTTTTTGCAGCCGCGTAGATTCCTGGAGCGGCCCATACTTTCTGTACCTGCTTAGCTATTGCCTCGGCTCCCCCATGAGCTTTATCGTGAAACCACCTAGCTATAGTAATGAACTATTTTTTTTTGGTAGAATTGGTTTTCTTCCAAGTGTCCATATTCCATCATCACTTTGTTTTGCTTCCCACTGCTCCCATTGTTTTTTCTCTTCCACTGAGCAGTCTTTTTCATACGTGGTTTTGGGGTCTATTAAAATTGGCCATTCACTCTGGTCCATCCTTGGAACTACACCCATACATTCTCTCAGAGGTTGTCGAGCTGCAGCCTTCGCAGCAGCGTCGGCTAAAGCATTTCCTCTGCTAATTTCTGTAGTGTCTTTAGTATGGGCTGGGCAGTGTATTACAGCAATTTCTTTGGGCAGTTGGACTGCTTCCAGCAAATTACGTATTTCTTCTCCATTAGCTAATTTCTTTCCTGATGACGTAAAAAATCTGTGTAGGATTATCTGGAGGAAAACGGACATGTGAGCAATCCAGCCCTAATGCTAATAGCAAGAGTGTGAAAGTAGGTTTTGCGGCCTACCGGTAAGGTTACTAGAGGGCATGCAGTGTGGTGAGAAACTGTCCTTGGAACAAGAAAAACAACTCCCAGATGTTCAGTAAGGAACTTACGGGCTTGGGTCAATGCTATTAATTCTGCTCCTTGAGCACTTACAGACAGAGACAAAGGATTGGCCTCAAGTACCTCAAAGAGGTTAGTGACAGCATAGCCGGAGTGGTGCCTTCCGTCCAAATAATAGGATGATCCATCTGTAAACGGAACTAAGTCTGGGTTTTCCAAAGGTTTGTCTTTAAGGTCCTCCCGGGGCTTGCTCGAGCTGACGATCACCTGCTCACAGGAATGATGTGGTTCTCCATCCTCAGGTAGAGGCAATAGTGTTGCTGGATTTAAGATGTTGCATCTCTTTACA